>NC_135791.1:6836250-7170000 GCF_051106095.1 Pogona vitticeps | reverse complement strand
TGCAGAAGGAGGTTCGAAATAATTGCTCAGCATCAGAAAGAATTCTCTCTCCCTCCCTCTTTATTTTTTAAATTTTCTGAGGCTTTAAAGGACATTGCCTGGGTTTTAAACACACCAGATGTCTATGTCATTTTGGCCAAAGTATGTCCACTCGAGGTGAACCTCTATTGCCTATCAAGGATGGAGATGACATGGCCTGCCAGATCTTATTGGACTGCATCCCAAATCACTCCTCACCAGAGAGTCTGCTGGTTAGAGGCAATGGATCGTGTGTCTTCACATTGGAGGGATCTGGAATCTGATTATTCCCTGCCCAGTCTCACTCCTTCCCTTCTTCTGGGAAAAAAAAATAAACTTTTCTTGGCTTTCTTTCTTTTACATATATAGTGTTGAATTACATCTCTACACACTTGTCTTTGGAGAGCAGAAAATGGAGGGGAGAGGAAAGGTAGCTAACAAAGGAAGCAAAAGGAAGAAATGGGTGGTCTGAAAAAAACATGTATGTGTATGTTTGTGTGTAAGTTTAGTGGGAGGTACAAAGCATGCTCCCCGCCGACACCCAGTATTAAAGGAGACACATGCAAGACACACAGACATACACAAGAGAGATAAAATGAACGCTGGGGTGTTGTGTGATTTTTTTTTTTTTTGGTTTGTTTGTTTTTTTCTTGTGGAGGTGGGGATCCTGGAAAGAACATCAATGTCCCTTCTCTCAGGCCTTTTTTCTCCATCCCAAGTTCTGGGTGTCCTGCAATGTGTATGGGGGACTTGTTATTTTTATGAAGTCAGAACCAACCTATAGTGACTGTAATAGGGTTTTCAACGTAAGTGAGGTATTTAAAGAGTGGTTTTACCAATCCCACATCCCAGTGAGTTTCCATAGCAAAGCCAGGGAAACAAACCTAGAGACAATTACTCTATCCACTATGCCATGTCGGGGACCCACATGTGGGACAGGGTCTTACAATTTGCCCTTCCCCTCCCCCCTTTTTTTGGCAAGTAGTTGAACCTATAAATGTGCAGGTATCTCCATTTGCTTCAACTGAAAGAGCATCTCCAGACAGTATTCAGCAGACAAGAAGCAGTTTACCAATGGATATCCATTCATTTATTTATTCCACATCATAAGGCATTAAAATGGATACATGTGACACCTAACAAGACAATAATGGATAGATGATAAAGAACATGGACCATCCTTCTTCTTCGACAAAAAGAGGAACACAGGCCTAAAGATGTTGCTATGCCAACCGACCGAATAAGCTCCCAGCATTCCACAGGGCAAGGCTGACCAGATAGGACGCCATTTTGTGGCCATGAAGTTGGGGCCAACGTGAGTCTGCTCAAGAATGAAGAAAAGTTTACCATGACTTTACCAAGCTTTTTTGGGGGGGACTGTTGAATTTTGCAGGAGGCTTTATGTCCCAGCTAGTTACAAGTGCTACATGTTTTAAAAACAAAACAAAAAAACAACAACAACCAAAGACAAAATGTGGGCAGGGAAAAGGGTTACATTTCACAACAAAGATACAACCAAGTAGGGCTGGGATATGGCGCAGACCCTCACCTTTTAAATATTATTAACATCTTTTAAAATATTTATCATCGAAATCAGCTCCATTTAAAGAAAACAAAGAAAGCCAAACAAACCATCCAGTCTTTGCCATGTTAGACACAGCTATACACAGAATGCAAGCATCTCCTTCCACAATCAGGTTTTCATTCTGCTTAAAACACACAAACACCTCCCACACACAAATTTGAAGTATCATTTAAGAACTGGGATCCTTCAGCAAATTTTTTTTAAAAAAGAATTATATTATTATAACAAATAAAGACCACTGTAGATTTAAATTTTTTTACAGTTAAATATTCCCAGAGCCAAACATATTTTTACTGTACAAGCAATTGTGCATTTTTTTTAAAAAAAGAAGCATATTATAGTGCAAAGCAAAAACAAACAAAACCCCCGATTCAAATATCAGATTACTTACATCTAACAACACAGATGTTTTCACGCCTGTGCATGACATTCTGTCATCTGGGCTGGCAGATGCTGTATCTTTAACATAGTTCACAAGTGCATGTTGAGATTGAAGACTCTAGATTATCTAGAAAATGTTGGGATTTGGTTTTGAGAACAGCTGAGTGAAGTTTAAAAAAAACATAAAAAACCCGAAGATTCCCCCACCCTTTTCGGCACCAGATGTAAGCACACAAAATTGATAATTGGGGATCAGCTATGTTTGCTACACAGTATATTTTTTCAATATGGAAGTCACAACCCTGTCCTCCTATGTGCACAGTTATGGCTATAAACACAGTGGAGTCTTTTCTCTTACTTTTGCCCTTTGGAGACATATGTGCACATTGATTCTTATCATCTGTGAAGATTCTCAGTCATCCAGGTGAGGTTCTCTGGAAGTTGAGTCATGGTGACTGGACTTCTTTCTTGTTAGGGTGAAATGTTTTGCTACTCATCCAAGTAGCATCACTCAGATTGAAGAAGCTAATTGCATGAGTAGCGAAACGTTTCAGTTTAACAAGAAAGAAGACCAGTTGCCAGTAACTCAACTTCCAGATTGATTCTTATTTCAACAGAAATGCCATCATGTTTCTTAAATCCAATGTGGGTATTACTACCAACCAAGGATGTACAAAACTGTTGGTTGTTGTGGGTTTTTTTGGACTCTTTGGCTGTGTTCTGAAGGTTGTTCTTCCTGACGTTTCGCCAGTCTCTGTAGACTGCACAGGGAAGAAGGCCTAAAATTAAACATGGCCTGGCTCCCAATACTGAAAAATACGGCCTGCAAAAGGTCAACGAACTCTACCCAGCCACAAGGACCAGAGATCATTGCACAAAAAGACCAGCTAACGATGCCCATCAATCACAGTGACAGATAATCTCCCCCCTTATCACAACAAAAACACGCTGATCACCCTATCTCTTGAAAAGGATGAAAGCTGTTCCCACAGCTATAAATACTGTACTCAACTATCCAACAAACAGCAACAGAGCATGGACAGAGTTCCTACTCCAGTCCTCTGAAGATGCCGGCCACATAGACTGGCAAAACGTCAGGAAGAACAATCTTCAGAACACGGCCAAAGAGCCTGAAAAACCCACAGCAACCATCAGATCCCGGCCATGAAAGCCTTCGAGAATACAATATACAAAATTGTTGGCAAGGTGGAAAGGCTAGTACAGTATTGAACTTGTGAATTCTGCCTTATCAAGATCTTAAGATGGTATTAAAGAAAATGTGCAGCCATAATTGGGCTAGGCTATATTAGATATCTTTCTAGTTTCAGTCAAAGCTCGACCCCCCTTTTTTAAAAAAAGTAACTTTTTTGAGCTCTGGTTTCTAATTATACCTACAACTGTTCAGCGAAAAACCACAATTTCCCATCTATGTCAAGGTCATACCTAGTAGAAGAAAGATATGGGTTCTGTGATGCACACTTTCTCTGCACACATGCTGATTGGCTGTCTCTTTACTTAAGAAATCTTTTAAAAAAACCAGACATATGTCAGGTACTCATATACTGTAGCTAACACTAACTTCTCCACAAGCATCACTCTTGTAAACCTGGTCTCTATCCCTTTGCCTTAAGTGGAATTGGTCAGGCTCTGAAGGGGCTCCCATGTAGACGTTTTTGACCAAAACATGATTGAACTAAAATGATCTTGCACTATTGCTTGGTTCACACCCAGCTGGTTGGGGTTTAGAAGATTGAATGTTGTTCATGTGAAAATATTGCTTTTCCTTTGCATTGAAAACCTGCGGGCTATTCTCAAAGACCCTCTTCTCATATATTCAGGACCCTTTTAGAGGAAGCATTTGTTCCCTCTTATACTGATTATCGGTGCTGATGTTAATCAGTATTTTTCCTGCCATCCGTATGATGCTTGTCTTGTCTCGCCCAATAGTGTGACCTTTTTCAATGACTTTTTCATCACTCCTGATAGCATGGTTTATTTTTAGTATTGCTTTGTACCATTAACACTTTGTACCATTTAACATTACGACTGGTGAGAGCCTCTAAGTCAGAAGCTTTCAATTTGCACTCAAACAAACAAGCATGCCAAAGGGTCTTGCGAAGCAGTTGATTTTTCCCCCCAATACATTTCTTAAAATTTTCTTAATAGAGAAGTGGCTTTTGTAGGAAGAAAAGTGGCTTTTAAACAGGAAGGTTGGGCAGAAATCTTGGTAGAAATTTTGCTTGGTCTGGAAGAGTTCTTAATAAACAAATCAATAAAGTCCTTCAGGCATAGGAGTCTATTATATACCAAGGTTCAAAACTAGTTGTTATAGTCTGTTATTAGAAGCAGAGCTCCTTTAAGAGCTGAAAGAAACCTTTTTACCCCAGCATGAGCTTGATTTACTCAACATGTTGCAAATTAGCTTACTCCTGTTTTGTGATTGGTCACTGGGAGTAAACATGGGCTTCATTTGCCAGTTTCATTGCTCAGGTGCAGAACTTTGAACAAATTTCATTGCAGTAACATTTCCAAGATAGTGATTCTTGAGTGATCATAGTGATACTCTGCGGATTCCCAACTGAGTACATTTCAAGACTGCCTAGATCCTTCACAATTCACCCATGCCATCCTGTCTGGAGATTTGGGGGAAGTCTAAATCTAGGGTCTCTTGCATTGAATATTGCAGCTTATGGCTCTTTTTCTTGGCTGGTCTGTAAGCATTCAACAAAAATTTTAAAAAGGCTTCATGTGCATACAGCTATACTCCATACAATGAGCAAGCCTGGGTCAGTAGGGGTCCTGATCTTAACCCACTGCTCTCCATGTCTAAGACCGTTTTAGATAAAAGGTGGCAAGGAGCTGTGATCAAAAGGAGCATCACCTGCAGGAAGAAAGCCTACAGACTGCATTCATCTCCTGCTCCCTTCTCATCCACTGGCTAGACAGTGAGCAACTTGTTGGTATCAGGGAGAACGTTTCTACCTACCATTGTCCTAATATCTTGGTATGTTTTTTTAAAAATCAATCAGAAAATAAGGCATGGTTTTGAATAGGGGAGGCACTGTGAGCCCATAGGAGCAGCTGAAAATCATGCTACCTAGATCCAGATCTTTGCTGAACTACAAATCCTAGAATCCACCTGGGGGATTCTGGGAAAAGTCAAAACGCAGATCCCAGAATCCTACCAATATGCAGAAGTTTACGTTCTCACTGAGAATTCAATCTATGGCCCTGGGGCAGTGACATATATGGCAACTGGTCATGAATGTGTAACCTTACAAGAGAAACTGGGATCAGGAGGAACAGGATGGGTAGACCTTAATTGAGAGCTTGGAAAAATGAGTGGCTACACTGGATGAGGAAGCCTGGAAGCTGTAGTCCCAAAGAGGAACTTCGAATTCTAACTTCTAGCCCAAACCCACAAGTCTCTTCTGAAGAGTTTCAACAAGTCTTTCACTGTTGTAGCACCTATTTTCATGCCTAGATTTCTCACTCACTCAAAATTTGGGAGTGTGGAATGCTGGTTAAAGGGTCATCTTGTCTTTCTCATGGCCTGAAATCAGAAATCGAAAACGGTACCTCAACCCAACACACATAAGCCCCAGGTATAATTCACTGGGACGTTGTGTTTTTTCTTCTGCACAAGTCTCATTACATCAAACAGCAGCTCTCTTCATTTTATATGTAGCTTGTGGAAGAGAACTTATCATGCTGGGGGACGAGGCCCATTTGATTTCCATTCCACCACCCCAAATGGCTTTGGAGACAAGGGTTTCTTATCTCTTCCTGATTCTACCATTGAATAGCAGAAATATTTTGGTGCAGAACATGATACTGTTTGTTTTTTAGCTTCATTTTGACCTGGATTCGTAGAGCTCTCTAACCAGTTCTGGTATATGGAGAGCTATGCACTTTTATAGTTTGCTCATTCACCATTATATATATAATGGCCTTTGAGATGATTGATTAGGACTGATTCACATTCCACCATATCCTTGGGAAAGATTAAAGCAATTCTATTCCTTACATTTCTATGTACATTTGAGACATAACAGATCATTGGTCAAAGGGGAACTTAAAGAGCGGCGAGGATTTTGTCTTGAAATGTATACAACGCTCAGCCCATCTCCAGTCAATCATTGCTTAATTAACTTAATCACCTATATTTTGTATACGATCCATCAAACTTTGTGATGCATTCTGGGAAAAGCACATCCGGCTGTGACTCATTTTAATGACCCACTCTTTTCAACAAGCAACCAACACAGCACACATTTGGGCATTTTAATTCACTTAAAGCTGAAGGTGCCTCATTGACTCGTCCCTTTTCAATATGGTCTCCAGACAGCTTCATCCATCCTGCCGGTGGTGGTCATGGCTGTAGGTGAGTTACTGTGGCTACCATCTGCTTCAACGCCGTCATTCTGATTGGTAAGGCTGGGATTAATCAAGCTGTTTCCCGCTGATGCACTCGGGCAGGAAGGGAGCATCCTCGTCGGTGAGCGTTCTCCCCCTGCCACCATGGAGAACTGGTAGGACCCGGAGGAGGTACCATAGTATAAGTGGTATGGGGAAGGATTGGTTTGGAACGGTCCACTCTGGTTTTGGGTGGAACTAGGGTATGGTGGAGGAAGGTAGGTATGATGAAACCGAGTGGCAGTAGGCATGCTGGACATGCTGATGCCACCAATTCCTGTGGCCGATGGCGTGGCTGTGTAAGGGAAGGCTGCCGGCATTGCACCGGGGTAATGCATCCGAGGGTCTGAAAACCTCGTCTCTGTGAGGCCCGATATTGCAGAAAAGGACCGGTCAAACTGGCGTGGATCAGAGAACGGGCTCAAGTCAGATGTACCTAATTTTGGAGAAAGAACAGACAGCAGGAGAAAGATAGGTAAAAGAGAGAATAAATTATTGCACGTCGAAACGTCTGTAACACATTCTTTCTATGCATTGGAAATGAAGGTCTATCTCAAGTTGTCCCACCGTTATTGATAAGGGGAAACAAGGTTCCATGGTGGGTGGAGATGTCCACTGGGTGCTGTAGTCACTCTGGCATGCTCTCCTCGGTGATACTCTATTCCAGTGTTTCCCAACCTTGCGCCCCCAGATGTTCTTGGATTGCAGCTCCCGGAAATCCTGGCCAGCCTAGCTAGTGGTGAGGGCTTCTGGGGATTTTAGTCCAACAACACCTGGAGACCCAAAGGTGGGAACCATTGCTCTACACCATTATTCATCCCACACCTTCTGAGAAGTCAATCAGCATTTGATGGTCATTGGGTAACCTCAAGTCTCACTGAACCCCCGAGGGAGGTTCTTCCTCTTATAGGATTAGTCCTTCCCTGCCCCACAATGTACTTTTGTGCTTCTACAACCCATGGGGCTGGACAAAGCCTGCTGATATTTCTTATGTGTGGTTGGTGCTGTCTTGGCTCCATAAACATGCTCATGTGTGCAAACATTGGATGTTGAATGAAGGATTAAATAAACAGGGGAAAAAATAATAATAGGACATAGCAATAATAAATATAATAACTATAAAAGGAGTCCTATTTAGGAATTAAGAAATTAAAGTAAGTCAACCTGTAAGGAAGGAGAGCATGTCACTTTCACACACACCCATCTCCAGTTCAATTCCCCTTCACATGTGGAAGGCACTGGATCTGATGGGAAGGAATATCTGTGTCTACAGGACTATCCTCATGAATTTGAGCACTAGAAAATCAAGGTTCTAATCTACATGCAAAGCCCCAACTCTCGTTTTCACACTCCTTGTCCTCCATCAAATACCATCACATCATCTTCTTCTGGTTGCTGCACAAGGGTGGAGGGGTGGGCTTTCACTTAACTGGGGCTTATTTTGGGGGTAGCGCTTATATTAACAAAATCCTGAAAAATCATACTAGGGCTTAAGATTTCTTTTCACTAAATTACAGAACTGGTTTTCTAATTTCCTGCTTATTGTTTCTTGAGTTGTTGTTGTTTTCTTTATTATTATTTCCTCATGCTAAGGTTGCAACTACACAGGCTAGTTTTCTAAAGTTCTCTGTAACATACAAACGCATACAGAGATCCCGGGGACGCATCGTAGTCTGCTGTGGTTTGTCAGTATTCTTTCTACCTGGTTGCACAGTGTTAGGGAAAACGGAGGTTTTCCAAAATTCTCCGTAACATACAAACACATACACACACAGCCTGCTGTAGTTTGTTGGAGCTGTTTTAATTTCATATCAATTTTTCCCCTTTTTGTCCATGCAGGGACGATCTAACACTAAACTAATGTATCAATGCAGTGACTTAATTTAAAACCCTCCACTTTGGAAGCGAAAAGGGCATTGGCCTTTGTATCATGTGATCAGTTGTAAAAAATACAAATGCATCTGTTCTACCTCCGCAGGAAATCTTGTAGTACTATTTATCTATGTAGGCAGAACCTGAAGAATCGTTTTGAACCCCTCACATTTGGAGAGAGGGAAAAGTGAGATGATAAACATTTCAATAGAAAATCAGATTGGGAAGCATGAATGAATTGGGAGACGTGATCCTAGCACTTAGATAAATGACTTTTGCAGACTATATGTCCCAGAATCTTGCAGCCAGCCTGTCCTATCCATATGTTTACTTAAACCAAAACCCTACTTTCTGTCTGCCAGTACGGTTTGCTGTTTTAAACCCACTAGCAATACGCTAGCTTCTATTTTAGCCTTCCGCCAGCGTGGAATTATAAACACCGAAATAAAAATTGTTTAGCTATTCTCTGGGGCTGTGTCGTAAATAGACAACACCGCCCTCTGACAGCAGGTCCCTAACCTAGTCAATCCATCCGCTCTGGCATGGATGCACACACACAAACAGACAGACAGGGAGGGAAAGCTGGAGTCTACACAAGACCTTCTGAGGCCTTCCTGTGGGTGGTCTGTTTGTGCTGAGAGGCTCGGGGGACCAAGCCGATAAACACACAGTTGAAACTTTGCTTACTGTAGGTCATGCTACTGCGGCTTCTTTTTAATAGTTCTGAAGGCATTAAAAAACCCCAAAGAAAACGTGCTTCTCCTTTTTTGGGACAACAGTATTTCATTGAGAAAAGAGAGAAAACGCCGTCCCCAGTTAGTGCTTTGCTCAGCTCCTGGTTCCAGAGGGACCCCACTTGCTTAACTGGATGGACTGGGAATAATGTACCAGATAAAAATTTCTAGTGAGAGAGGATATCATCTCTCAGACAACATCTTTCTGATGACTGCCTGTCCCACATTAACTCTCCACAGGTGCTCACAGAAAAGTGACCCATATGGTGGAATTGAGGATGTACACAGAGCTTGTGGAAAAAAAACCACAATGTTGTTACCCATCTCATCACATTTTAGACTGCAGGGAATGTGGACACAATGACTTTGATTTGGGGGAAGTAACATAATGACAATTCATAAATTTTTACTGTAACGAATAATGTTGATGCTACTAAAACATTGTTCAACAAGTTATCTGGGGTCACTGTTGCATTTTAACTATTGTTTTGTGCCTTCAAGCTGGAACCAATTTATAGCAACCTTATCCTGGCTTTCAAGGTGAGATATTTAAGGAGTGATTTTAGCAATTTCACACCCCTATGAGTTTCCATGGCTGAGTGGAGATTCGAACCCCAGTCTCCAGAGTCCTAAACCAGCACAGAACAACAACAAGCCCCTTATGTCCAGCAGTAACTTGATGAACTTGCTTTTGATCCCACAGCAGGATTTCTTCAGCCATGCTATAAGGCTTGCAAATTAAGCCTGTGCTTGCCTTTCAATAGCCAATCAGAAAACAAAGGATACTAAGTATGAGATTCATAAGTGTGGGGCATAACGCAAGAAGAAGAAGAAGAAGAAGAAGAAGAAGAAGAAGAAGAAGAAGAAGAAGAAGAAGAAGAAGAAGAAGAAGAAGAAGAAGAAGAAGAAGAAGAAGAAGAAGAAGAAGTAGTAGTAGTAGTAGTAGTTTTGGCTAAAACTTGTATCTGTTGTATAATACCAGTCAATGTTTTTTGTCTGGTCCTTAGATACCACATCTTTCTCTCCACCCTACCTTGCCAGGTTGATACCTGCTTGAAAGGTGGTGGGTTTTAAATCAGGCAATTGCTATGAGTGGAAATGAAGACTGCTGCCTCCATATCCAGCTGCATAATCTTGCGGATCCAAATTATGTTGCTTTAATATACAGAAAAAAAGACAATAGCGATCCAGTCAGAGATCTGCTGGCTCTCAGTTTTTTTAAAAAAAGTACAAAGAACAAATAAAGCTTTAGCCCTACAGATACCATCGAACTACAACTCCCAAAGGGAGGAATGCTGGGAGTGTCCGTCCAGCAACATCTGACATGCTGAATTCTGCCCACCCTTGCCTTAGTTGGATGCTCAGGGACGAGCATTTACAGAGAGAGGATGTGCCCTACAGGTTTCAACAACAACCTTCCTTGAAGGGAAGCTACATCTCTTATCTTGATAGCAACAAGTAAAGCAGTTGATCTGAAGGATATTGCAGGGTAGGCACAGACTCACCGCAGACAAATCATTCTTGCCTGTCTCTAGACTGTAGCCCACTTGTGGATGCTTGTTTACCCCCTCTATCTTCCTCTGTGTCTGAACACCTTATTTTTGCCTTGGGCTCTACCCACCTCACCAACTGCAGTGGGCACCAGTTACTCACTGGCCGTCTCACAGGAGAGTCCAAAAGATAGACAGCTGGACTGGTCTGTATCAGCCAATAAGGACCAGGCCTTCTGCAAAACTCATTCAAGAGCAAACCCCACTTAAACACTCTTTCTGTTGGGCACAAACCGGGAAGCCATTGGTTGATGATGGTTTGTGGTTCGGGACTACCCACGAACCGGTTCAGTGTTTGCTTTTTGGGTTTGTGCTGGGGGAGTATGTGAAGCTGATAGGTGGATGCCTGTGCACAGGCAGAAAGCCCCACTCTGTGCAAGGAGCCCAGCCTGCTGCTTCTCTGGACGGCGGTAGCAGCACTGGGAGAGGTGGAGGCTTCAAGACAACGTAGGGAGGTGATGGGGACAGGGGGACAGGGGGAAGCGTCCTGTTTTGCCAAAGCAAAACGAAGTGCTGAATGGAAAAACGTTTGGCACTTCGTTTCATTTTGACAAATCAGGACCCCCAAACCCAACCCTGAACCGAACCCCAAACCAGCCCAGTTCGTGGCTCAGTTCATGCCCATCTCTAGCCATGTAGCCATTTACTGTTCCTGGGCAAATCCATCCCTCTCCCAGCAACTGTGAAGATTGCAGCCCAGCTCTGAGAAAAAAGGGGAGCCTCAGGACAGTGGCAGATGATGCCAGAGGTCTGGCCATTCAGAAGGTCCTGGAGCTTTGATCCTCTGATCCTGGGCTCCACGACATTTCTGCGGTTGCCGTGATTGCGCACAAACAGTTTGACCGGGAGATCTTAGATTTCCTTCTTTTTAAAAATTTCTTTTCCTGACTACCACCCTAGGAGTTTGTGTCCATGCTTTTTGGGTATGTGTGGGAGGGTGCGTGTGTCTAGCTCATTGGCCTTGATTCCCTCCCCACTGCTGGTGACACCCTTCATTCCCTTAGCTCTCCCCTCCTCTGTCTTGTCCAACTCCTGCCCTGGCACTTTTGAGCTGATTCATGTTCTCGTCATGTCCCGAGCATGCCTCCACGGTTGCCCCCTCCAGCCCTCCTCCTCCTCCTCCTCCTGGATGTGAGAGATTCCAGGAGATGGATATCTTGAAATAAACAGCAGGCAGGCGCCATTGGCCCGCTCGGCAGCCTCAGCCGAGCAGAAGGAAGGGCTTACGTTCCTTCATTATACTTCATGCGGCCATAAATAATATTCCATAAAGAGCAAATTCAGATTTTTTTATAAAAAAAAGCAAAGTGCTCAGGGCACATTTCCTCTCTCTTTCTTCCTCCCCCGTCTGCCCCTGCCCCCAATGCCTTCCCAAAGTTTTTTTTTTTTGAGACGCTAAGTTCCTATGAGTCTGTGCTTGCAATTCTTGGCAATTGCTGCCCTCAGCTAACATTAAAAAGAGAGAGAGAGAGAAGCAGTGTAAATGTGTTAATTACTGATGGCTTGAAAAACAAAACAAAGTAGGGGAACCTATGCTTAAACGCCACAAGCAGGCCTCCCTGGTGTATGAAGTTCTTCCTATTAGATGCAAATGGAAGCATACACCAGCTCCCTCCAGGTGCAGTTGCTGGAGGGGAGGGGAAAAAAGGTCTTCATCCAAGTGAAAAAGGAACTGTGCTTGTTTAGGGACACAAGACATCCTTCGCTCCCAAGAATCCTGCTGCTGCTGCTTGCAAAATGCAAAAGTAAGCAATTTCCCAGCCTTCAGGAACTCTAGCGGATTTGCTCATATTTCATTTTATTTGGGGACCTTTTGGACTCTGAAGGGGGAGAAATGTTCCCTGTCTCCCATGGTGTCTCACAAAAAAAAAAGGGGGGGGAAGCAAAACAACAAAACTGCCTTGAATAAATGACACACCACCCAACAAATTAAAAATTTAAAAATACATCTGTCGTGTTAAAATACATCAGCCAGTAAGGTAGGCAGCAAGGAGGAATAAAAGCGGCTATTAAAAATATTGGATGAAAAGTGTCATTTTTCCCCTCCTAAATTACTTTTGAATGGACCCGGGGGAAGGGGTAAATTTGGTGGATTTCATCAACCTAAAAGTGCAATTTAGGGTTGCCGGACCAGCAGTATCCCCCCCTCCCAAGTTTTCAGAGCCAAAGGGTTTGTTCTGATTGTTTGGGTGTGCAATGGTATGGGCTACAAAGGGTCTGTTGAGGTGTGTGTGGGGGGGAGTGATGTACTCCCACCCCCTTCCATATGTTCCTCCTGTCCGAACAACAAATGACTCCTTATAGCCCAATCAGCTGCCAAGGAACTGCTTCCCCCATCATCTGCAGAGGGGAAGAACAGCAGCCAAATAGCTCCAGGAGACCTCTGGTGGTCCATTTGTATGGCCAATATTTTGGCACGATGGGGACACTTGCAGCAATGAGAGGAGAATTTTCTCCCCCATGCCCTTGCTTTTCAGTGTGCATGATCGTTGGAGAATCTGGCCAGCTATGGTTGGAAACAGAACGCTGGACTTAACAGACAAACCAAACAATGGACTTGATCCAGTCCAATCAGACTCGTCCATCCAAAGATAAGCAGGATGTTGAGTCATAGTGAAGAGAGTGCCTCAAACTCCTCTAAGCCATTATGGACAATTAGTTACCATCACAACATAAATTAAGAGGATACAAGATGCACAACACATTTCTAATAGACCGTAACCAAATAGAATATATATATATATTCCAAGTGCAATAACTAATATATATATTAGTTACCATCATATATATACATGATGGTAACTAATTGTCCACATATATTTCAGAGCCAAAGGGCTTGTTTTGATTGACTGTTTTGGGTGTTTGATGGATTGGGCTACAAAGGCTATATATATGGAATGTGTGTGTGTGTGTGTGTGTCTGTCTGTGTGTGTGTGTGTCTGTGTGTCTGTGTCTGTGTCTCTGTGTGTGTATGTTTGTGTGTGTATGGTATTATATATTTAAAATAATATTTAATAATTATTTAAAACCTTCCTATTGAAATTCCATTGCATATACTTTTTAAAAAGAGAATTTTAACTAAACAGGTTGTTGTGGCAGCTTGAAGACTAACAAATTTTTATCTGGCATAAGGTTTTGCGTTGTGTGGCCCACTCCTTCGTATGGCAGTAAAACACGTCCGTCTTTTATGGTGCGGCAGGACTTCTTCTTTTCTCTGCAACAGAGTCACATAGCTTCTTCTGGAGAGAATTTTAAGAGTATGCTGTAGACACCTCCGATGTTTACTTTTTCTGAATGGACTTCCATGGGAATAGCCCTCTTCCTCGACCAGGTACAAGGTCACTTTGTACGGCTTCCGCTCCAAGGAAGACTTCTGCTCAAAACATGTAGAACCTTCATTCTTAAGCGCAGAAATGATTCACCCTCCTCTGTAGCTTTTGTTCTTTTGTTAATTAGATTTTGTGGGCAGGGAACCTGTTTGTTTTAATTTCTGTTGCAGAGCACGTAGTATATTTCAGGCAATTATATATTCCCTGAGTGATGAGGCACAGGATAACGTTAACAAAAGTCTTGGGAGGAAAGGACCACGTGCGTTTCTCTTGCTCATTTCGAATCACTCACATTAAGCAAGCAACTGAAGGCAACTCCAAAGGAGAACACGGTGCCCCAAGGAAAGCTGACTAGTTTATGCAACAAATTGGATCAAATGCCAGAGTTTTGGTGGCATTCGCTATGCAAGGCTGTAGGTCCTTGTGGTCCTGGGCTGGTGGTGCAGGAGGCACCTTGGATGCCCTTTCAGGAAAACAAGCTCTTTGCCTGAACTTGACATTGTCCTGTTTTTGGATTATATCTCCTAGAGTCTTTCAGCCAGCATTCCGAGTGTTAGGGTCCAAAAACATAATGTTTCCAAGCTCTGCTTTCTGCATATGGAAAGCCAAAGTATCAAGGAGAAGAATTCAGCTTTGCTTTCTCCCTAACTTTCTGGGTTTCTATATCCAAGATTAATTAGCAAGTTTAGTATGAATCTGCCATACAAACGCGCAATCCAGCCCTCAGCCTGAGTTGGCGCCATCCAGTGAAAAGCCCAAACCGTGATTCCGTGGACTGTCCCCTCACTTCTTCCCGTTAGCTTCATCTGTACAGGTTTCAGATGAATCCTCATCATGCATTAAAAGCAATGCTGTGGATGTCACAGGAATGTGCCAGGAGCGCCCTCCTCCCTCTTGGGCACTCCTGACCTTCCAAGAACATCTCCCCCACCATCAGCATGTCAGGGGACTGGGAGGAGGGGGCCCAAAACCAAAGATGGGGAATGCTTGCTTTTGGATTGTCAGCCCCAGAATCCTTCACCCATGTCCAAAAGATCCTTAACATTTCCTGTCTCTGGATTCTTGAAAACAACTCCTTCGGTTGGCCAACTTGATGTGTTCCAGGTCTTGTTATATGCTGTCCGGTTGAATCCCACTTACGGCAAATCTAGCTTAGTTCATCACTCTTTCCACTGCAGCACACTAGCTTTCAGAGATATCAATGGACTAAAATGATAACAACATACTGCATTTCAGAGATATCTCGAGATTTTTGCGTACGATTGCCACCTCAGTGTGGTCTTTGGTACAGATTGCCTCTAGCATCTAACGGAATTAGAAGGCTTTCTGCTCTAACCTTCTGTCACCTTTTAACTCCATCTGGTGCTGCAGCTGACAGCGTCTTTTCCCCCCGTTCTCCCCACACAGGTCTAAACCACGAGCAAAACCCATCAGCCAAATAATCGTTGTTGGGGTGTATTTTTTTTTTAAAGACGAAACCACAGCTTTTTATGGCTTCACCTTTGAAAAATTTACTACGGCCCAATTTGGATTTCTAGATTTTGTCCGCTCCTGTATTTCTTTCTTGAGGGCCCTGGCAATTCCAAGGGCGAGTATTTTGCTTGTCGTGCTGCCAATCAAAATATTTGAAGGAAATGTTTATTTTCTTCTCGAAATCGCACCAGCTGCTGCCTTGACTGAATAAGCCCATTTAGAGGGAAGAATTTAACCATTGTGAAAGCGAACCAAGCGCCTGCACTCCCCAAACATCTGACCCGATCTATCAACGGAAATGGCAGCACTTTGGATCAGGGGACTAGGAAACTAGGAATGTGTGTTCAACCAGAGGTCATCATCCCACCTCGCCTAGTACTGCTGCCTCTTGGGGCTAAGCACTCTTTCCCTCTGCCTTAGAGGGGTCCGTAACATAAGAGAGAGAGAGAGAGAGAGAGAATGAGAGAGAGAGAGAGAGAGAGAGAGAGAGGAGTCTCCCATTTTACAAGTTGCCCACGTTTTCCTGCTCCTATTGGTGTCTTTCGTACAGCCCCCTGCTCTGCCTGTGTTTTAGAGCTGAACAAGACACAATTATATTTTCAAGCTTCTCGGCAGCCTCTCTCTGGTTTAAACAACCCAATCCAACCGAAGGTGGCTTCTGTTTTCATAGCAGCCTTGGCTGGGAATCGAGGTCCAGACCTGACTGCCCGAATCACAAGAAGCAAAGGTTCAGAAAGAGCTAAAATTTGTTGCGGGCGGCCCTAGGGGGATCACACAGACATCACCAACAAAGAACCCAAAGGAAGATTCAGATTTGCATAAACTGTGCATGTGGATTTACAGGGACAGAGATAAAATGTGGAGGGTTGCTTATAGGTGAAAGAGAGTTACAGTGCATCTCACTCAAGGAGAGAAGACCCGCATCAGCCAGTTTATGTGCCTGCTGAGTCCTGTGTCCAGGCATTCAATGTGGCTTTCAGAGCCCTTGTGCGCGCACTCTCTGTCTTTGTGGTTCTTTATGGTCAGAACAAACATAAACCTTTCAGTGGGAGGACCCCTTCAAGAGAAGGAGTGTGCCCTGGCTGTTTTCAGGCACAGCACCTTCCTCTTTAAAACAGGACGTGGCCACCTCACCTGCCCTCCAGACTCGAAGAAAAATGCATGGGAGGGAGAAAGAAGTCCGTGCTGCTGACAGGCATGCTCTGCATCACGCCCATTTGAAATGCACCTGTCTACATCACTGAAGATGGAAGAAGCTGAAACATTTACTCAACTGTGTTAAAACGACCTCTTTTTAAAATTTATTTAAAGAGAGAGAGAGAGAGAGAGAGAAGGAAAGAGACATGGTAGGGAATTCAGTCTTTTGACTGAGAAATCTTATGTAGCACTAACCATAAAAAAGATCAACAGGCCTAGAGAAAATCTAAGTAGATGTAGAAAACGACAACAACAGAGTGCCGGTGGTGTGTAGTAGACAGAGGGTTGGAGGACTTTGGAAACCTCCTTGTGGAGTAGAGAGTCTCACCTGCACATCTTCATTACCTCCAGGTGCCTAGCTTATGTTGAGAAGCCCACCTGCAAGCACCCCTTACAGGCTGGTGCCTCTAAAGTCCCAATGGCAATGGATCCAATGAGCTTTAGTCTGAATTTTACCAGACCCTTCCAAGGTGATGAACCTTATCCCCTCAAAGAGGTTCAGCACCCTGGAGAGCTGCTTTAAAGTTCAGACTAAAACACAGAGTGGACTCATTGTTCCCATAACATCTTTAGCTTTCACTCTCAAGAGGCTGCCTTGCTCGTAAGTTATTTCATGCTTAAGAAGTTCAGTATATATATGAATTCTAACAAATACTTGAATACTTACTACTAATACTGTTATTATTATTATACTTCTTATTTATCAACATTGCTAGCACTTGGGGGGGTGAACCAAAGGGGTGAGAATAAGAAATCAAGTCCTAAAAATGTAAAGGTGATATGGCATGTTTGCAACAACACTGATTTTTGGATTTCAGGAAGCCAATCAGCAACTATTGGCAAGTGTTTTAAATTGGAAGCCAAAGATTTTGGAATAACTGCAGTTGTGGAACCTAGTATGGGGAGGTGGATGACTTACTCTTGCTTCCAAATTAATCTAATTTCATGCCTTTTGGTATTTTTGTACTTTCTGTTCTTTTGAAGTTGTGTGCACTCATACTCACACACACACGTGCGCACGCACACACACACACACACACACACACACACACACACACACACACACACACACACACACACACACACACACACACACACACCCTTTTCTGTGTTCTTGGAACACTGTTATATGTTGGTGCTGCAGTGAGCCGATTTATACTCAATGTATATTTTGCTGCTGGTTTTATGTTGCATTAAATGTTGTGGTGTGTTAGTGTTTATGGCTTTATAATCCTAATTTGCTCTGCAGAGTACTTATGCTAATGAGACTGGCACAGGGATATTGCAAACAGATAAATGAATAAATAGGTGGTTGCTCGTAGCAGGTAATTGGAAATCGCCTGGGTTATTAACGGCTGTGAACCAGGGTGCATATTGCTTTTGGTGTTAAAGACAACTGTTCCTGTCGACATCATTTGGGAGGATACACAACTGGGAGGATGTCGGTGTGTTCGGGTCTCCTGTACTGCTCATGAGCTTTCCAAAGGCATCTGCTTAGAAACTGCAGGAAACAGTGTGCCAGACCAGTGGCCTTTGGTCTGATCCATCATAAATATGGCCATGTCAATTAATTAATTAATAATTAATTAATTAATTAATTAATTAATAATGGCCAGAATCCTATTGCTGATTAATATTTATGATGTGACTTTAGGCAGCAAATTGCTACACATTACAAAGTCAGGGTAGACATTATTCATTGCAAATTGATTCATAGTACGCTACAGATAGTGTCCACACTGACTTTGTAACTTCTACAGTTTGCCTCCAGAATTTATGCCATTGTTGTTACACTCATGAGTGTAAGTAACTGGATTTCAATCAATGGATCCAGCTGTGTTTATTATTAAATGCCAAATACCTGGTGGGGCAAACACACCCAGGTGGTTCAATCCAGCCAGCCTGTGTATGTTGCTGTCGAACCGGAATTTGGAAGTAATGTTAATTGTAATGTGTTACAGTTTGGGTAGAGATGGAAAACATCTCCTTTTGTCCTGTATTTATCCAGAATTCCCTGCTGGCTATTGGAGCCTAGGTGCTATAGGACTAAATTTGAATGTCTTCGTTTCTGAGTAGCAATGTCACTGACTTATTGCATTCTTGCTTTTTATTCTATTTTATTTCTTGCACAATGAGTACAATTTACCAATTAGCCCTAAAATACTGCTTTTGCTGTCTCATTTGAGGGATTTTTCTTTTTTGGTCATTTCTGCATTTGCAAGTGTATTGCTTGTCAAAAATCAGTTTAAAAGGAATCAAAAAGTCATTTTCTTTAAATAAGGAGTACACTGCTAGTAATTTGTAATAAAGAGGCAAGGCTTTTACAAGCGAGAAGCAAGGTTTTGGAAGGTAGGGTTCCAAGATCTGACTAGAAACCAGCTCTCATTGGGCTCCTGTTATAGCCACAGGACAGACTGCCGGCTTCTGTGAAGGGATCCAACCTGATTACCTTGAATCTGGCTTTGTGTCTGTGCCCCAAAGTGTCCGGGAGTGCTGATGGATCCTCGGGGGTTGGGGGTCGTAGGGTTGACTCTCATTGAGTGTCGGAGGCGTTCCAGTTGATCGGGAAAGGATTTGGCTTGCTCTTCAAGTTTCTGCCTGTGCCCTGAAACGTAAGGAAGATAAACATATCCATCAACCAACAAGCCAGCAAACAAGAAAACAAGCTACAGATTGAATCCTTGTTTGCTATCCCAAAGGCTTTGTACTCATTGGCCTAAACATCCAAAGCTGAAAGAGACCACAGCTCCTTTTGATGAAAGGACTGGATAGAAAACTAAATCTTTTTCCTTCCTAAGTGTCCAGAAAGGGCAAAGAGAAGGCTGTGTGCTCCCCAAGATTGCACAAATGTAAGAGTGGGAGACAACTTTTACTGGACCACTAAAAATCAAACAAACTGCAAGCTTTCGTGGCTAAAATTCCATTTCTTTGGGCTTAGCGCAACTCCCCCATGGATAGTGCAGAAATATTGTACAGAAAAGTCCAGAAACTGATGATACACGTGTCTGAGAGGTGATGTACGTCCACTTAATGGCATCTTATATAGTCCAGAAAGAACCCACAGTGTATCCATCCTTAGGACTGCCAGACAAGATGCAGAATCGTATAACAAATGTAGACAATGCTTTTTGAAGTGTGCATTATGATTAATACGCAAACACCACATGGCTCACCATGGGAGTGGGGTGGGGAATGTGACCGGATATGAGAGACATGCCTCATCAGCATTTTGGAAAAGTTCCTTTTCTGGATTACTGCTCTCAGAACCCCACAGCATGGCGCCAGTCCTGTTCTGCTGCATGAATGACAGTGCAGTGGCAAATTTGGAAGGGCAATCCATCCATCATAATAATCCCTCCCCAACAGCACATGTTAAAGAGCGTCCCAGAACACCGGAATCAAGAAACCAGTTGGAGCACTTTTGATTTTCAACCGCTGTGTGTCTTTTGTAGCACCAATTCAAGACTGAGCCATCCTAAAATATTTTGAAGCACGAAGCTCTCTCATAATATATTGTTGCTAGGAAAAATGACCCTCCTCAAGGCCCGTAGCTGACGTTATAGGAAACAAGGGAGCCCGGATGGAGGCGAAATGACATAAAACTCTCCTAATCAACAGGCATGAGATAAAATTTCTCCTAACCAACTGGCTCCAAAACAGTGATATGGCACTGGATATATCACTACACTAGTGTGTACAAGTACTCTGATACAGTGGTTAGTGGGGGCGGACTAGGAGTCCGGGGGCCTGGGTTCAAAACCCCACCTGGTCAACAGGTTTACTGGGCGACTTTGGGGCATTCATACTTTTTCAGCCTGACTTATTCGATAGGACTGTGGTGAGGATAAGGTGGAGAAGAGGAGAGCCATGTATGCGGACTTGACAAATTGGAAGGGAAACGAGGTATAAATGCAATAAATAAATAAATATATATGCCCATGCCTGCATACACCACAGCATATAGTTAGGCTAGGCCTCCAACTTAGTATATCAGTCATTCAAGGAGAGGCCAGGGCCTTGAACTCAATGCTCTTCAGAGTTACAAAATCCTTCTTGTCTCTGTCTCTTCCAGTGCTTCAAAGTAAATAATTACAGTTAACAGTTGCCTGTAACTAGTTACTGGGGCAAACAATAATATAACTAATAGTTACATAGTTACTTTTTAGATGTAATACATGTCACTTTTAAGGTACCATCTCAATTACCTGGCTACTTAGGTGTAATGAGTACTACCGAGTTAATTTCAACTATTACTTTTAAAGGGCATTTTCCCAGGTTTATTGCCATTCTTATTTTTGCTTTTGCCATTGTATTTTTAATAAACATTCTCAAAATGCTGCATTAAAATTAGCTACCAGATGCTATTTCCGTGAATTTTTCCCCAAGGATTTTTTTTTCTAATAATAATTATCATATGCTTTTTTTCTAGCCTGTTGGTAATAATGCAAGGGATGAATAACATGAATGCAAGAATTATCTGTATGTTCAAAGCAACTATAATGAAAATGGGAGGCTGCCTATACAATAATGAGTAATGAAACTAATTCCTTTTGAAATATAAAGTTGGGAGTTCTGGCTCCTCAGCAGAAGCAAACAAATCCAAGGAATAATTTTTTTATTTACAGACGTAGTACTTCTGTGCTAAATTTTCATAGGAACGATCTGAAAAAAATATTCTTTCTTTCTTTCTTTCTTTCTTTCTTTCTTTCTTTCTTTCTTTCTTTCTTTCTTTCTTTCTTCATCTCTCTCTCTTTCTCGATCTCTCCCTCCCTCCCTCTCTTCTCTCCTTCCTTCTTTTCAAAATTCATGCCACAGAGCCAAGAAAATGGACCAACAACAAACCAACAACAAAATGCTACTGGGTCTTGCTTCTTTTATTTCCGCAAGATTGCTTTAAACTAACAGAGACATTATTTTATATTCGGCACCCCATGACATCACAACACAAGCATGCTGTTTCCCCCCCTCCCTCCAAATAAGAAGATCTCTATCGCTACATCAAACACATAAAATGTTTTCCATATGGAAAGATGGATGTGAATCTGATATTACAGGCAGTAATAAAAAGCATGCTGGTAGTTTGGGGGCATTTTGGCACAACGAGAGACACTGGAAATGCAACCATGGAATGCTGGAAATGTATCCCTCGAAGCAGGGATGGGCAGAAAAGATCTCTGAGTGATTTGCAAGAGATGGGTAAGGAATTCAGACTCCCAGTTGTCTAGAAAACACAACAATTAAAAAAAAAAGCCTTCCTGCTCCTCTAGATCCTGAACCCAAGTTGGCTGAGACTGAATGTGGACAAAATTCCTGGGTTGCACAGCATGTGCTGAGAAGCCTTATGTTTCTCAATTCTCTTAATATGGGCTCCTCTAGACGCAGCATTTGTTCCATCTGGAACAAACGGAGGCCTTTCCGTCAGGGATGTTGGCAAGCCCTTCGGTCCGAGTCCCAAGTCCCAGGTCTGAGTCTTTGGTACCAAGTCCTGAGTCCCTATTCAAAACAAACTCTTTTCCCCAGAAAAAAGGGAGGGTTAGGGTTAGGGTTCCAAGTCGTGAGTTGCATGCGAGTCATTGGGAAAAAAATCTCGGGTCAAGTCAGACACAAGGAATCAGTGTGACTGAAGTGGAACTTGACACAGAGTCCCACAACTCAAGTCCCATTTTCCCCCTCTGATTTATACTAATTTTGTAAGCAACAGGAAGGAAGGAAGGAAGGAAGGAAGGAAGGAAGGAAGGAAGGAAGGAAGGAAGGAAGGAAGGAAGGAAGGAAGGAAGGAACGAAGGAAGGAAGGAAGGAAGGAAGGAAGGAAGGAAGGAAGGAAGGAAAAGAGAAAAAGGGGGAAGGAAGGAAGGAAGGAAGGAAGGAAGGAAGGAAGGAAGGAAGGAAGGAAGGAAGGAAGGAAGGAAGGAAGGAAAAGAGAAAAAGGGGGAAGGAAGGAAGGAAGGAAGGAAGGAAGGAAGGAAGGAAAAGAGAAAAAGGGGGAAGGAAGGAAGGAAGGAAGGAAGGAAGGAAGGAAGGAAGGAAGGAAGGAAGGAAGGAAGGAAGGAAGGAAGGAAGGAAGGAAAAGAGAAAAAGGAAGGAAGGAAGGAAGGAAGGAAGGAAGGAAGGAAGGAAGGAAGGAAGGAAGGAAGGAAGGAAGGAAGGAAGGAAGGAAGGAAAAAAGAGAAAGGTGGAAAGAAGGAAGGAGTGTTGATCATACAAAATGTTTCTATCTCTGTGATGAAATGACTGACCACTGAAAAGGAGATCGTTGCCTCCTCCTTCTCCTCTCCTTCTAGAAAAAATATTAGCTGAGATCCATTTTGAGAGACTGAGGAGATGATATTAAGAAGAATATTCTCATTGGGGTTTTTCTTTTTTTCTTTTTAAGTGATGGGAGAAGTTCCACAGATTGATTCTATACTCACGATCCAATGTAAATATGATACTTGTTTAACAATAATCACCATGTGCTGTCAAGTGAATTCTGACTTATGGCAACGCCGTTCAAGGTTTCCTAGGTAGAGGGCACTCAGAGGGGGTTTCCTTTTTCCTTCTTCTGGGGGCTGCCCTTGGTCTGTGCAGCTGGCCCAAGACTACCCAGGCTGGCTCTTCTCCCAGGAGGCGCAAGAGGGGAATCAGACTCCCAGCCTCCGGCTCTGCAGCCAGATACTCTAAACCACTGAGCTATCCAGGTCACCATAAGTCAGAATTGACTGGATGGCAGATGATTCTTATGATACTTGTTTATGCACTGGAACTTCTAGAACCTATATAACTGAAGTCATCCTAGTTCCAGAAGAAGACAAAGATGATGATGAAGAAGGCATATTCCCTCAATGTTTTCCCCCCACATAGAACAGATTGCCAGCTCTCCTACTCTTCCAACACCATTCTTAATTATCCCGCATTTTGGGTCAAGAAGTTCATTTTGATGCATAAACTATGCTCCTCATGGCTAATAATTTTCCATAACCAAGTCCATCCCATGACATCAGTAAAGACCTCACTGTGGTGGAATAGAGACTTCCTCCTGTAAACCCAGTACGAATACATATAATGAAAAGAGATGTTGCATCCGGGTTCAGGTATGATGTTACGTTTTGCGACTTTTGAAAAACCTTTTTCTCCCCCACTCTGCAGATTTCTCATTTCTCCATTTGACTGGCTTGCCAGGGAAAAGACATTGGCCTGTGGTCAATTGGGGCCCTGTCCCATAGGCAACCAGTTCATCTCCACCGTGCAAGTCGGATTTTCCAGATGCAAAAGGCAATACTCTTTGGTTTGCTTTCGGAGTCTGAGGACTTGTGGCACATTGGAAGGAAATTGTCTTGATTGGCAATTTGAATATAGATGTACACTCTATGAGAGATAAGGGCTTTGAAGAGTGATGTTGACTCAATTACTTGAAAAAGCATGTATCAACAAGAGGCCTGCTCCACCTCCACACAGATGCAATTGTGCATCAAGGATGCAATAAGCATAATAAAGTATCACACTCCGCTCCTTGGGAGAATCTCAAATAAAATTAGTGATGGGAAGGGCCAGTATTGAAATACAGCTCTTATGGCTTGTGCTGATCTGCAGTTCTATCAGATGTAGCCGGCATCTTGGCTTAGTTCTTCTTTCAACTTTAATTGTTTTCTGTGCATCACTCCTGATTTTACACAAAGATAAGATAAAACTCCCCAACTGCACCTGTTGCACCTGGAATGCTTTTGAGCTGCTGGCTTTGATCTCATTGGTCAGTCCTGGAAGCCGGAAGAAGAGGCTGCTGGCAGGAAAGAGTCAACTTTTGAACACGCTGTTGTATCTACATCTTTAATAGGGGATTGATCTGTGTGCGGGAGGCAGGAAATCATGTTTCTCTCTATTCTGTAAAAAAGGATCTGTCATGTTGATTTCTGCTGTTCAAGTACAACTGTTCAAACCCTGCCAATGTTTTGAATGATTCCTTGGAGTGAATTCTTTCATTCACTGAATTTCTCACTGCTTCAGTTCTCAACATCTGAGTCTCACAGAGTCAAATCAGACATTAATGGAAACATAGGTAAAGGTTCCCCTTGACATATTATCCAGTCATGTCTGACTCTAGGGGGCGGTGCCCATCCCTGTTTCCAAGCCGTAGAGCCAACATTTGTCCGAAGACAATCTTCCGTGGTCATGTGGCCAGCGCGACTAGACACAGAATGCTGTTACCTTCCCACCAAAGTGGTACCTATTTATCTAACTCTCATTTTTACATGCTTTCGAACTGCCAGTTTGGCAGGAGCTGGGACAAGTGACGGGAGCTCACTCCATCGCGTGTATTCGATCTTATGACAGCTGGTCTTCTGACCCTGCAGCACAGAGGCTTCTGCGGTTTAACACGCAGCGCCACCCACGTCCCTATCAATAGAAACATACATTCCTGCAATTAATATGCTTTCCTTCTAACCATGGTGTTTCCTGAAAGATGCAGGATGCAAAAGGTCTAGAAAGTAATCTAATGTTTACCCTCGACTGATGAACTACAAAATAAAAAGACAGCCGGATCCAAAGATAATACGAAATGTGCTATGACAGACATATTTCACCACTTGAGGGAGTGCAGCTTCTAAATATGTACTAAGCATATAATTTTTCTCCCCCCACCCCATGAATGTGTTAAACCAATTATGTAGAAATATTACATTACAGGGGAATACAGTGGTGCCTCGCTTAGCGATTGCTTCGTTTAATGAAGAATTCGCTTAGCGATGGGTTTTTTTGAGGAATTTTCTGCATGATTTAACAATGTTCTCTATGGGCAATTTTCGCTTAGCAATTTCGAGATCATGCTTCGCATAGCAATTGCATTTTGGGTCCTCTATTTCGCTTAACGATGTCCGTTTTCGCTATTTTAAAAGTGTCTTAAGATGTTTGAAACCTGTTTTAAATGCTTGGAATTGTTAGTGCACCTTGTAAAACCTTTGCAGAATTAATTTGGCTTTGTTCTGACTCTTCGTTAATTTTTGGTGAATTTTTCCCCCATTGGAATGCATTGAATAGGTTTGACAGATCCTGAAGCTGAGGCTCCAGTACTTTGGCCATCTCATGAGAAGAGAAGAATCAGGGGGCAGGCGGACTTGTCTTGTTAGACTGCAAATCCCAGGATACCTCACGTTGCCCAGTCAGTGCTGAAGGATGATGGGATGAGAAGGCCAAGAATTCCAAATCCAGCTGCTTTTAAAGGGCAGGGGGAGAACTTCTTTTCAGCTCAGAGTTAAATTCAGTTTTAGAACAGACATGGGGGAATTGGGAGGGTGGGCTCAGAAGCCATACAACCAGGGTGCCCTGGGGGGGGAAGGCGTCGCTCTCTGAGGAAGTCCAGCCTGTGACCCCAGGACAGTCCGATTTGTCTCCGTATCTATTCTTCCTCAGTTCTGTCTTAGGGAGCAAAAACTGAGGAAAATACTACAGTTGGGGGGCAGGCGAATTCCAATTTTCCCCCCATTGATTTTTCCCTACTTCCCATTGACACAACGAGAAATGGAAATCAGCCTGGAGTCTCTTGTGTACACACACACACACACACACACACACACACACAGAGGGGGGTGTTTACGCTTACTCTTCCGGGGCAACACACCAATTATTTTATTTATTTTTTAATAATTGGATAACGGCTTAATAGGGGGAATCCCTGCATAGAAGATGGTAGAAGGAAAAAGCCTGTCTTATTGCCTATTAATACTGTTCTTGGAAGAGCCCCACCTGCAGGGCTAGAAGAAGAACTGCATGCATTTTGATTTAAGTAAGGTTGGCTGGAATCAAACAGACCTGAATTCCCAATGTACTGTACAGCTTTACAGCGAATGAACGTGCGGTTCCTTCACTGTGTAGCTGTTCCTCATGAGACTTTTCCTGGCACACAGTTCTCATTCAGTGGTTAGTCATTATGTACTGTCAAGTCACCTCTGACTCCTGCTAGGGTTTTTGCAAGAAATGCAAGATATAAAAGGAGTGGTTTTTATCAATGTCACTCCTTCAGTGAATTTCCATGGTTGAATACGGATCTGAACTCAGGCCTCCTTAGTTCTGGCCTGTCGCTCTCTCCACCACACCACCCAGGCAACTTTTCCTTCCGTTTCCTCTTGGTCACCTTGGCATTTCAAATCCTGCGAGTGATGTATTTGACCACCACTGGATCTGTTTTATCTTAGTGGCTATACACTTCTCCCTTGAATTGCACAGGTCTGCCCAACATGGTTTCAGTTATACACAGATTGCTTTCAAAAAACATTCCAATAAGTGAAAAAATAAATAAATGTTCAATGAATAAATATTCAATAAATACGGTGCTCCTGACCACCCATGAGTTCAATGCTGAAAGTGTCAAATAAATGTTAATTGAACATTTATTTACCGTCTCCCAAACACAACATCTCTAATTCAATCGCTGCAGTCACAAGGAGTTTTAAAGCTCCTTACACACGGTACTGTATGGAAATGATTGTCAATGCTGTGAAACAAAAGTCCAAAAGAGGGAACTGTATGTGTGTTACTCAACTGTTTTTTTTTGGGGGGGGCATATGAGTTATACATGGGTTTTTAAGACCATGGGGGGGGGGTCTGGTGTCCCTAATCGCAGCATTGTTGAAGAGAGAAGTAAGTTACAAAGCACACTTTCATTTAACGGCTATATTATATAACATACTTTCCAGTTCTGTCTGAAGTCTTTCACAAACTCTGCCCTGGAATAGCAGAAATAAAGTGCGCTAATTTAGTCATCCTGAGCAAATTTTCCTGATCAATCACAGCCAGCAAGGTGTCATTATTGGGGTTTTATGCTAGGGACTGGGGCGATCCTGTTTCAAAACCTCACCTAGCCACGAAACACGTTAGATGACCTTGTGGTCATCCCTGTCTCCCAGCCTACCTCATAGGGCTGTTGTAAGGAAAACGTAAGGAGGAGGGACATGGAGCCTGCCTTGAGGAAAGGCAGAGGAAAACGAGGCTAACCAACCAACAGATAGACAGACAGGCTTAAACAAAGGGTACAGGACACCCTTGTTCATTTTGGAGGTGCTTAAATGACTATTTTGTGCCAAAGCAATAAGGAACAAACATGAAAACTTAAAACGTGAAAAGTGGCCTTCTAATAATGTGGTTACTTTTGTTCATTAAGTCAAAACCTTATCTAACGCTATGTTAAAGTCAAATGAACACCATTACTTCGACTGTGGTTTTCCTAATGTACAAACGGATTCCTATGTAATCAGCAGATGATTAATCAGCTAAAAATGTTTTAATCAGTTGTCAGTTCTTGTTTTTAAAGACTGGGGAAAACCAATAGGAGAAACAAAGGCACGTGAGAGAAAATCGATGCCAATTTTAAATATTATGGGCCGCTGCCAGTCACACCCCTGGTAAACCAGTAAATCTCCCTGTGTTTTCTTGGCAAATTCACTTTCCCTCACCACAAGCTTGCAAATATGTGCAACCTTCCCTTGAGAGTCCAGCCTGGCAAACACACTGATAGGTGCGTCTTATTCATAATGATTTACAGACAAATGTTATAGTCCATTTATAGCTCTTGTCTGACGTCTCTTCATCCTTGTTTCCAAAGGTTTCCTTAAATAATAATCATGTTCTGTCAAGTCAATTCTGACTGATGGCGTCCGTTTTCTGGGTAGAGAATACTGGGAAGTGATTTAGCCTTCCCTTTTTCTGGAAACATCCTGGGACAGTACAGCTTGCCCAAGGCCACCCAGGCTGTTTCCTCTCCTAGGATGCACCACGGTGAATCAAACTGCCAACCTCTGGCTCTAGAATCAGATACCTGAGCTATCCAGAAGAAGGTTTCCTCACTAAGAAAAAATAAATACATTTAAGGGGAAACAGCCAGAAAAGCTGCACAGTGCCTTTTCATTCTTAGCACTAGGAGATGGGCCACCAGAAGACATTTTTCTGCCTCCTCCAGCCACACTGGAGGTACACAGTATCTAAAGCCAATCAAGCCATTTTGTTTCATGAGGCAGAACGCTCCATGGGGACTCTCCCCCTCAAGAAATTTAATTACTAATAATCCACTGCCATTTTTGGGATACCCACCTCTCTCTACGGTGTGGCAGAGTTGGCTTTCGCAAAACAAGCCCTACCTCTGGATACAAGTTGAGACTCACATCTGACTAGATGTTCTTTCCTTTGTTGTGCCACAAAATATTGGTGTTACTCCTCTTTTTCCTTTCCACAGCAAATATAAGATTGATGCGGGCACCCTCTCTTCTTTCTAACATACCTTGGCAATGTTTCAAAACCATTTCTGCAGACCAGTCATGGGGGGCGGGCGGGGGAAACACCCCGCTCGTAGCAAACAACAATGTACTTCATATGCTAAAATGTCTGGGAATTTAACATTCAAAAATCCTTAGAGCATAAAATCCCTCACACATTATGTGCCACCGCAACTCCATTCCCAGCACACCAACCACATGCCGGGAGCAACACCTTACGTCAGGGCCAGAGGCAGCTGACATTTTAATCGCAGCTTTAATAACCAGACACTGTTTCTTGAGGACATCTGCTGAGGTGTATGGGTGTATGGGGGGAGGGAGGCTGCTGGGTGCGCCATTTTGCCAGTGAACCGAGAAACAACAAGATGCTTGTATTTAGGAAAGATCCGTTACTCATGGCTATTGGGTGGAAGCGGACTGGTTGGGGCCCATGGGAATTGTAGTCCAACACCTCTAGAGGCACTCATGTTGGGGGAAGTGGTTTCGAATCTATCACAAAGGTAATCCCAAGATGGAATCGAATCTGCCCAAGAACCTCACAACACTGGAAATCTCTGTGATCTCTGTTCCGTTCACACAGGTGAGGAGAAGACTGCTTATATCCCCCAGATCTGAGAGTGATCATGGTTGAAGAGACTTTCTTTTTCACCCAGCGGCTGACTTGCGAGTAATTCCCCCCTCCCAAGAAGACCTTTCAAGTTATTAATCTGCACCATCAGTTTCTCTAACATTTACTTCCTAATACTCATTTGTTCTTGTTTTTTTAAAAAATTGTCATGCTGCTTCCTGGGAGTCATAGTTCTTTGGGAGACTAATAGGAGGTGAGTCTACAACTTCCAAGATGTACTGCAGCAGCTTTCCCTCACCTTAAAAAAACAACAACCCACAAATCAGCAAGGGGGATGTAAAGGCTGAAGAAGCCGACTGTCCAAGTAAATAACTCAAAAGCTCTTCTCTGGAGTGGGGAGTGGTAAGGTTGACAAGTGTACAGGTTTGGGGTTGTGGGCTGCAAATGTTTATTTTATTTTATTTAGTTATTTATTTGACTTGTATTCCACCCGCACACTGCGTGAGTCTCCGGGCGGCTTTCAACATCAACATAGCAAATGTTTGGAAATTCTGGGAACTGCAGTCCAAAAGTATTAAAGCAGATATTCCTAAAGACCACTTGCACAAGGCCTTTGAAATTAGGCTGAGAATTATGTGAATTGTATTCTCGAAGGCTTCCACAGCTGGGATCTGATGGTTGTTGTGGGTTTTTCGGGCTCTTTGGCTGTGTCGTCCATGCACAGAGCATGGACAGAGTTCCTACTCCAGTCCTCTGAAGATGCCGGCCACAGAGACCGGCCAAAAAGTCAGGAAGAACAACCTTCAGAACACGGCCAAAGAGCCCGAAAAACCCACAACAACCATCAATGATGTGAATTCTCAGTCCAGGTGAAAGCAGCCTATGAGCACAGATAGGGACTTGAGTCGTGGGACTCGCTTGTCAAGTGGGACTTAAGTCGTACCGTTGACTCAACATGGACTTGACTTGGTGGTTTTTTTCAATGACTCAGTCTTGACTTGCAACTCAGAACTGGCCCGCCCCTCCCTTTTTTTCTGGGGGGAAAAAGCCTGCTTTCAATAGGGACTCGGGCATGGAGTCCCTTGGTACTAAACGCTTTGACTTGGACCCAAAAACTTGCCAGGCTTCCTGCCTGCAAGTTGTTCACCTTGCTTTACAGTGGACCCTCTACTTATGGAATTGATCCGTATTGGAACGGTGGCTGCAGGTCGAAAAGTCTGTAGGTTGAGTCTCCATTGACCTACAATGCATTGAAAACCGATTAATCCGTAACCAGCCGTTTTTGTTCCATTTTTGTTTTTTTCTGGCCTGTAGGTCGATTCTCCGGCTGCAAGTCGAACCTAAATTTTGCAGCCAGAGAAGTCTGTAACTTGAAAAGTCTGTAAGTCGAGCCATCTGTAAGTTGAGGGTCCACTGTACTTAATCTGCAGATGTGATGCTATGCATTCAGACCGACTGAGGCTCACATGAACTAAAATAAACCGGAGCTCATTATCCTAGCAGAGGCATGCCATAATTAACGAATTAAATGAATTAAAGCACCAGAGGCTGTAAACAGAACTGTGCTGGGGGGAAAAAACAACAACAACAAGAAGCCTCCATCTGTCACACCTTCTAGTTAGCTTAGGACCCGGGCGAATTGCCTCTCGAATTTATGAATGAGGAGAGTAATGAACAGGCACACAAACCGTTTTAACTTAATTGTTTGACCTTCATGTAATCATGTTTCTTCAAGGTAATTGAAACAAGCTCTCCCCTCCTTTTCTTCTTCTTCTACTTTTCCCCCCTCTTTAAAAATATATATAAATAAGGCAATATTAAGAAAGCCCTAAAGAGCTGTTCTTTGTTACTAGTAATTACTGAGGAGTCAGAAATTTGGCCAGACTCGATAATTATTGTTTCTGGAGGGAGGGGAAAAATTCCCAAGCTAAGGAAGGAAAAAAAGTCGCTACATTTTATTAAACCAGAGGTTTTGTGTGTGTGTTCCTGCAGTTGGAGCTGTTAAACTTTGAAAATTAAGAATATTCTGGGCTGATGATGCACGGCGGTGATTATACTATAGGTTTTTAAATATACCAGGTTCTTACAGTAATCTTCAGGCATGAAAATTCTCCTTCGGATCCTAGCTTTTAAAAAAGAAATGTCTAGCTCTGGTGTTGTCAAATGTCTAGGATTGTTAAACTATTCTGGTGGGTTTGCTGTCCGACAGTTGCCAATGATTCTAGGGTTTGGACAAAAGAGGGGTAAAGGAGCAAAATGACTGATTAATGCCCTTTCACATTGTGCTAGGAAAAAAAATCCCTGGAGAGATGGACCCATGGTGTATGCCAAAACGTGGACTACAAATCCCAGAATCCCCAGCCATGGATCCTTGGAGTTGCAGTTCAAGGAACATTTCCAAGCTCTGTTTTTGCTAGAGTCATGAATTCGAGATATGCGTCATAATCCTCTCTATCTGCTGTCTGCAGCCCTCCAGCAATGGTGTCGCCAACCGTGCTGGATGAAGATGATCCGCAAGGCAGAAGCTTGACTTCTGTTCACGGGGACTCAGCAAATAAACCTGAATGCAACTGGATTCAGTCTGACGTAAGCATGCATGGGATTACAGGCAAAAGAAAGCACATTTGGAATGTATGGAATGTGGGAGATATTTGGGAAGGGTGACTCAGCCTCCCCCCTTTCCCCCAGGCTAAGGGTGTGTCCTGAGATTTGGGAGTGCAAAAATCACAACAGAGAACAGAGGGAGGGAGTCAAAGGCAGAGCTAAAGGGAGCTTTTGGTACATCTGAGTGGGGGGGCTTGGAATGGCAGTCACGAATCCAGCCCTGGAGAGCATCAATTTACTGCTGTACCTGATTGTAAATCACCAAAGATTCCACTCAAAGTGTAAATGGGTAGTAATCTCAGATTTAAAAGGAAGATGTAGTTCCAGAAAAAAGTCACCGGAACTCCTCTGAGCAGAGAAATTACTTTATCCATGCAGTTATATACTGCACCATGCCACCGCATGAATTATTGTTTAGTTATGATTTTGTTTAGTTATGATATTGTTTAGTTATGATACATCCCACCAAGGGACATGGTGACACTGTGGGCTAAACCGCAGAAACCTGTGCTGCAGGGTCAGAAGACCAGCAGTCGTAAGATTGAATCCACGTGATGGAGTGAGCGCCCGTCGCTTGTCCCAGCTCCCGCCAACCTAGCGGTTCGAAAGCATGCAAATGCGAGTAGATAAATAGGGACCACCTCGGTGGGAAGGTAACAGCGTTCCGTGTCTAAGTCGCACTGGCCATGTGACCACGGAAGATTGTCTTCGGACAAAACGTCGGCTCTATGGCTTGGAAACGGGGATGAGCACCGCCCCCTAGAGTCGAACACGACTGGACAAGAAATTGTCAAGGGGAATCTTTACCTTTACCTTTACCTATGATTTTTTAAAAAAGTAACTATTTCCTTTTTGTTCAAAAATAACTAAAATAGCTACCTAGGATGCTACAAGGATGTGGTACCAAACATACCTAGGGGTCTAAATGCTATGTACTGAGGTTGCACACACCCTGAGACAGGAAAAGTAACCAAACTCAGCTACAATTGCAATGCAAAAGGATTGAAGTACTTCCTCATTAAATTCTATTTGCAAGCAGAGAAGGCATGAAATGGCTGAATAGGGGTTCAGCACTTCCAAATCCTGCCTCCTCTAGGAGGCGCTCAGCACCCTAGCTTCTCCGCCCTGCCTCCTCTGGGCGCTGCTTCTGAGTGGGTGCCCACCAGAGCGGGCAGGGCAACAACTGTGGAACAAATACTGGGCTGGTAAATGAACCTGGATGATTGGACAAACCAGTGGTCCATGCCCATCTCTAACTGCACTATCATTTAGTTGCCAGAAAACGAATTAATAACAAGCAACTCACTGTTTGTAACTGATTACTTGCACATGCCAGAAAAGAATATTAGCTACTCACCTTCTCACAAATAATTCTGTGCCAAAGCAACACATATACTGGCTAAAATCCTGTTGCGCAGCTCTGAATGTGCAATGCAAAGCTGTGATGGCATTAGGGATAAACAGAGCAGGAGGAAAATGCTATCCACAAAGCAGTTCCCCATGCATGCCATGCAATGGGCGAAATGGCAGCCAGGAGAACGATTGCGTAATTTAATTGCACAACATTGGTTTCTTAGCCGTATCAGCCGGCGGCATGCTTCTGCTGGCGTAACTGTGCATTGTGCCATAATATACGAGATATTTACTAGTAAGTGTCTCAAACTACTTTTTAAATGGACTTTCTGAGCTCTGCATTTTCCTTGAGACAGCCTTGGCCTAAATGACAAGTCAGGAAGAAAATGCTTATTGAGGAAAATGGTATAAATTATATACCGTAGCTATTTTCCTTTCATTAGGTGGCTTGAAAATTACAAGACCTCTTCCGTGGAGAGAGACAAATCAATCTATTTCATTTTCAGTGTTCTGACGCACAGGTTCATTACAACCCAATTACAGCCTCAGTTTGTATTTTTGGTAAATAAAAATAAACACTATATGTGTATGTTTGGTCAATAAATGTACTTTGTACCCATTTCTGTGATTGTGTGCAGCTTTGTACACCTTGTTCCTAAAATACTTTTTTTGTGCGCAATGTTCCAAATGTACATATTTTTGTACGTAATGTCCCCTTGTGTTCCCATTTTTTTCAAGTTCCCTCCTTTTTATCAATTTTTCTACTCAATCTCCCTCAATGTATGCCATGCATGCACTTTTTCAATGCATTTCTTGACCATCACAAAATTCTAAGAAATGTGCAAAAGCTGAAGGATAACTGTCTGCTGTTTCTAAATTATTTCAAGAAGTAAGAATTTGGTCCATTCATATTACAGCACATTCTCATTCTAAGCTGGCTGGATAGCTCAGTGGTTTGGAGACCTGGTTGTGGAGTCAGAGGTTGGACTTCTTGGAAGAAGAGCCAGCCTGTGTGGCCTTGGGAAAGCTACATGGCCCCAGGTCACCTCCAAGAAGTAGGGAATGGTTGACCCCTTCGAAGTATACCACTCTCTACGAAAACCATAAAAAAGTGTCATCGTAAGTCAGAGTTAACTTGACAGCACATGATTCATATTGTTATTGTGTGACATCTCTGGCTATTAATTTCAGGAAGAAGAACTGACTATCTGAAGAATCTGAGAGTATTCAGATTACAATATCTGTGCTTTGAGGTCCCACATCCAAAGTCAAAATGGATATGATGATGCGCAGTCTCTGACAGATCGAGAAAAAGAGGAACACTGCCTTAGAACGCAGCGTGAACTGAAACTCTTGAAAAGTGTCCATGTCTAGAGGAAGCTACCCTGTGGGTACCATATGAGTCAATTTTGAAATGTGTTGAGGGGAAGGGAAGCAGTGGGGAGATTCACTCAGAACATTTTATAATATGCTGATATGCAGAGCTTGTAAAAGTGTTGTTGTTGTTTTTTTCAATTAAAAGCCCCAGAATCCCCCATCCAGCATGACAACGATACCCCTCCAAGTTCTTGGATTTCAGAATGTGCCTTCTGGGTGGCCTTTTCAGATGCTTCCATCCAGACTGCCAAATCTATCGTGTCTACCTCTCTCGTAAAAAGCAAAGTTGCTGATAAGAGAATTATGTCATCATGTTAACAAAGAGAGATTGGTGCATCTGAAATTCCACAGGACTTGGTGTAGAAATGACGCAGGATTTGTAATTTTCTTTTCTTTTCTTGAGAGGCACCTGGAATTGCTGCTGAATCACAACTATATGCTCAGAGGACCGATGGGGGAATCCATCACTTCTGCTGCCTGCATCATCTGGATTGATTGATTGATTGATTGATTGATTGATTGATTGATTGATTGATTGATTGATTGATTGATTGATTGATTTAGTGGAGGGCAACAAGGATGATCAGGGGATTGGAAACCAAAGAACTGGGCATATTTAGCCTTGAAAAAAGAAAACCGAGGGGAGATATGGCTCTAGTCAAATATTTGAAAGGTAGTCATACAGAGGAAGGGCAGGATAGGTTCTAAGATGATGATGATAATGATATTGACCATAATATTATTAGGAATTTGCACCAGCATATATGTAATTGCATATACCACTGTGACAAACTGCTGCTAATTGCTGAGTAGCCTTCAATTTTCCAAGTCACTTGCAAAGTTGCACAACTGGCACTTCAGTTGAAATGCAAGCGGTAACCTGCTTGTTATTTTGTCGTTTAGTCGTGTCCGACTCTTCATGAGACCATGGACCAGAGCACGCCAGGCCCTCCTGTCTTCTACTGCCTCCCGGAAGCCTGCTAATTAGCAGCAATTTGCCACCACCATTTACACAATTACACTCACGCCAGCATAAATCCAGTGTAGGATTTTGGCCATTTATTTATAACAATTGATTTGTTATAATTTATTCTTATTTAAAAAGTCTACACAGTGCTTTCCTCCAGAAAAAGCTTTTGTGGGTTGTATACACAAACGTAAACACATGGAGAACACCTACAATCGGGTCTCTAATAAAGTAAGAATAACCTCGGATGGGATTCTTGATGTCCATTGAAATCAGAAGGAGAAAACATTTCACCCTCAAGACAATTTTGGAGAATTGAAGATGTTAGCTGCTCAACTCAGAAAAGCTCTATCACGCTAAGAGAACTGTAGTTTGAAGCATCAGGAGAGCCAAATATTTTCTGTACTGACATAAATCCGGAGGAGTTAGGCCTAACTAATGTGAGCTTGATTGATTTTAATGAGTCTGTTTTTAAGTTCAGGTGGAGCTGGATAAGCCGACACCAGGCCAGCTGCGGCTATGCTGAATCCCATTCCTCCCAGTCTAAAGATGCCGGGCTTCCCCTATCTCCTTTGAACGAGATCCAAGTTGGCAGCCATCCCTAATTCTTGTGGTAATGAATTACTTAGGATGATCCTGTCCCCAACCTAACTTTGTGCTGATGCAGCAGCTTTACTTCTAGGCCGCGAGCGGTTGGGATCTGGCATATCTCAGCTCCTTCCCTTCTCTGTCCCTTCTTGAGGTCCTTGGCCAGCTGACCTGTCGGCGCAAAAGCTGTGCCAGTGCCTCTGAGACCGGCACAAACTGTCACAAAGACACTTTTATTCGCATAAGGGCAGTTTTGTTATATTACTTATTCCATTGGGCCTTGAACCTCCTACTTTCTGACCACGGGAGCATAAGAATGTTGGAAAACCAGACCTTTCTAGTCCAACATTCTGTGAACACCATGACCGGCCCCTTGTCTATGAGAAGCCCACCACCGAATCAGGAGTGCGGTAGCTTCTCTTATACTGAGAGAGATGCTGTTCGGTACAGGAGAGAACATGATCCACCCAGGACTCGCAGCCACCGATTACACTAATCCCCTTGCCTTTTCCCTACCTCCTTTGAATGAGCTCCAAGTTGGCAGCCATCCTTCGTTCTTGTGGTAATGAATCCCACAGATTATGCACCATGTGAAGCAGCGCTTCCTTTTATCTGGCGCAACTCGTGAGTCTCCCACCATCCACTTTCCCTGTGTGATCCCGCTGGGCTTTAACAACTCGAGAAAGGGAGAAAAACAGTGTCGTATCATTTTCTCCACATCGTCTATAACTTTAAACACTTCTTTCATGATTCCCTCTCTCAGAATCGGCCGTTGTTTCTGCAGCTCCTCCCGCCACTAAACACACACTTTTTTAGTGATACTGTTTGCAGCCATAAGAATTGTTGATACCCTGAGTGGGGTGTAGTGGACAGGGTGATGGACTAGGACTCAGGGGGCCTGGATTCGAATCCCTGCTTCGCCTTGGAAATTTAGTGGGGGTGTGGGACTGGGAAAACCACTCCTTAAATATCTCATTTCTCTTAAAAGCCCAATCAGGGTCACTGTAAGTCTGTTCTGACTTGACTGCACATAAGATAAAGATTATTAACTTGCTTCCCTTAACAAAAGAGAACAAAACATAGCGCTATCCCGCTTATCTGAATCAGACCTTAAACAGCTGCAGGGGAATCTGGGAGTTACAGTTAAAAAAATGTATTGTTTTTAAGCTGTGCCCTTGGAATGAAAGTAAAAGTGGATGTAGGTGAGGTCTGATGACACCCCACACATATTGAAAGAATCCCCGAGCGGGTGTGATGAAGTCTCATGACCCAGAAGTCCACCATAACTCTGCCCCACCAATGATGTATTTGTGCATTCGCGCATGTCTGTTACAGCGGGCATTAAATTCTGAGCAATTCCTTGAGTGCCATATGGCCACTGGGTGTGGTTGACATTTTCATTTCCCACAATACCCCAGCATGCTCTTATGTCAGGGGCACTGTGGAAAATGAAAAGATGTGGTTCTGCCCAATGTTTGGAGGGCCAGGCCAAGAAAATATCTTGCTGGGCAGGAAACAGGCACCCAACGAGCCTTACCAAGACACTGAGGTGGCAACTGCTGAAGACCCTGGACAGTAGTTTCTATGGTGAGGGGTAGGATAATGCCAGTCCATGGCAGGTGAAGAAAATAATAACAATGAGTGGAATCTACTGATTCTAGCTTCTCCCCCTTTCTGCCCCCTTGCTATGCACAAAACTACAATTCCTAACATCTGCATGAATTGACAAATTATGTCTCACACTTTATTCTCTCCTGGTGGGAAAAGTGTCTCACTCCAAGGAAATGGGAACACCAAATCCCAGAATCCTTCAACTACCATGACAACTGGGATTCTGGGACTCGGCATTCAAAAGAGGAATTTCTCCAAATGCTGGCAGAAATGGACCGGATGGGGGGGTAGTGGGCTGAGCCTGTGGCGGGCATTGGCCTTCTCGCCCTGACGGACTAGCGTCCACCCGTGTTGGGCACAGACAGTCAACCAACACAAAGCAAGGAGAAAGATGGGAAGGAAACCACCTGGAGACCTCAGTGGCCCAAGAAGAAGGTGAGGGGAGGAATGGCTGCCAGAGGAGAGACTGAGGTGCTGTCAATCAGAAGACAGGGCCGGCTCAGTTTTTGAGGTTGCAACGTCTCAGGGCTGGGCTGCGGTGAGGGAGCTTACAATAAATTGGCGCGGTTAGCCCGTCAATCGAGTTGGAGAGGTGCCAAAACAATTGATTCTCTACGTCATTTTTCTACGGGCCGATAAAAGCCATTAAAGCAAAACCACGCGTGTGCCAACAAGAAAGGTTCCCCTGAGGGCTTAAAAGTGGTATTTTCAGAAACACAAACAGATATACATACCAAACCTAACTCTGTGTCAATCTGCCTCACAAGGAGCAGGATTTGATTACTCCCTAAACAACCAATCAAGTAGAGAAATGTTGGGGTTTGCTCCGGTTTTCCAAAGGCACTCACGGCAATATGTAAACTCCCCAGAATGGCCCGGGCTGGCATCCTTGTTAAGTCGACACCACAGAGGTTCATGCAAGAATTGGGGGTGGGGGAGAATTAAAACTGAGAGCAATCACAAATTATGCCCTTCCATTTTTTCCTTTTTTTTTTAATTAAACCTCAACTATATGTACAAAAAGGGGACTTGGGAGCTAAATCTCAGACCTATTAAAAACCTCTCCCCCCTCAGGCAGAATTGCTAGATGTACGAGAACTGTTTTGTTCACGTGAGAAAGAGTCAAGGGCATGTATCTGAGATACAAGATGTTCTGTTCTTCCAGATGCAAACTATATTTATATGGATATGGATAGACGGAGGGATGGAAAGAGAACACCGATTTTGCTGCCAACTCTTTCACAAAAGGGCTGCCCAGGCGGCTGCGATTCCCTGGCATGCCTGGAGAGCCTCCGGCCAAGATCTGAGCAGGAAAGCATGTAGAACAGCAGGAAAGGAGTAGATCTCTCCACTTTGGGTGTTTCTGGTATCCCAAGGGGAGGGGTTGTTTTGCCGCAAAAGGGGCCGACCCTTGCCCCCATGAGCTCCAGGGCCTGGGTCAGAACACGCACCAGGAATTGTCTTTCTGGCACAGCATTGGGGAAGGTTTCCTTTTTTTGGACAACGAGTCCCAGAATGCACCAGCCAGGACTATCAGGCTGGCTAGAGGGATTCTGGAAGCTGTCGTTTAGAAACATTGGTTTGTTTCGTTTTTAGACTGCCCAACTGGCCAAAGGCCACTCTGGTTTAACACAGAAGATGCACAGTAAACATGGTTAAAATACAGAATGCAACAAAGTTAATAATAATAAAAAAATATTTTTTAAAAAACATAAACAATAGAATTAAAGTGCATTAAAATACACTTCACATGAGGAACTTCTCCGAGCTCTGGATTCTGGCAAAGTGGCCTACGTACAAGGGGCTTTCCTCAGGCAATGCCATTTGGAAAATGGACTGGAGGGAGCTGAAGGGAGGAGGGTTTGCTGCTGAGTTTTTCAAGGGAGTAGACAAGGACTGGGAGGGGAACCCCCAGGGTCCTTTAGTGGCCACAAAGAGGAATTTCTTGAATTGCTGTGTGAGAGAAAGAAGAAGGTGGACAAAATGAGGGAAAGTTCCTCCTCCTGACATCAGTCTGAGGTGGCAACTATACTGCAATTTTATTTGCAGCCTGTGTTATGTTTGAAGTCACAGTCAGTGCTCACACTGGGGCTGCAGACTGATTTGGGAGTTCACCATTCATACATATGATACAATTTACATTCGAGTCCAGAGCTCTCCCTTCTTTTTTTCCTTTCTTCCTTCCCCTGGTCCTGCCTCTGCTGATCCTTCCTTCCTTCCTCTGGTCCTGCCTCTGCCAATCCTTTTATGGGGTGTAAATATGGGAAATAATAGTGATAAGGCGATAGGGTGATCTAAGACTAATGTCATATACAGTGTGTAAGATTTTTTTTTAAAAAAATCAAAAATTGGGAGGGGCCATTAGGGGTGGGGACAGAATGAGGGTGTGTATGTTGCCCCCCCAGCCCTGAACACAAAGCCCTAAATGGCTACATCAGAGAAATGTAGCCTACCTACAGATGTGCTCCTCTGTCTTTACAAGAACGTATCACAACTAACCACACAGAAAAACTATTCCAGTTTTAAAAAGTAGAGAAAAAGAGTGTGTGTGGGGGGAGAGAGAGCCATTTTGGGAGCAAAAAAGGCTAGACTAATTCAAATCCGTCATTGCATCATGTGATCAGTGAAAAAGTACTTCAAATTCATCCATTTTATAAATGGAGCAAATCCCATGGCATTCAACCATGCAGCTGCAGCCTAAGAAAGCATCAGAAATCTGAGAAGTCCTAACTTCCCAACAACAAACCTGTAAGACAGGTCAGGCCGAATGAGAGTAACTGGCCCACCATCCCTAGAGGTTTTGTGGCCCATTCTTTCAGTTGTTTTAACCTCTAATTGTGGATTTTAACTTTGTTTATGGTTAAGGTATCTGATTGCAAAGCCAACGGTTGCAAGTTCAATTCCCAACTGTGCCTCCTCAGGAAAGAGCCAGGCGATATACACCAGTGGTCCCCAAACTTGGGCCTCCAGATGTTCTTGGACTACAACTCCCAGAAGCCTACACCACCACCTCTTCTGGCCAGGATTTCTGGGAGTTGGAGTCCAAGAACATCTGGAGGGCCAAGGTTGAGGACCACTGATATACACTATACTCAGTGGTGGGATTCAAATAAATTAACAACAGGTTCTATGCCCCAATGGCAAATAAATAAATAAATAAATAAATAAATAAATAAATAAATAAATAAATAAATAAATAAATAAATAAATAAATAAATAAATAAATAAACAAACAAACAAACAAACAAACAAACAAACAAACAAACAAATAAATAAACAAATAAATAAATAAATAAATAAATAAATAAATAAATAAATAAATAAATAAATAAATAAATAAATAAATGCCCAGGACAGTGGGATCCGATGAGAGTTTCTTCTACAGTGGTCTCCCTACTGCCTATCATCACAACTACTTCTCACATGATTAAGATATCTGGATAAGTGTATCTGTTTGGGCATGCCGCTGCTGTTAACCTCACCATGGGCATGTGCCAAACACACACACACAAACACACACCTCACAGTGGGTGCTTATGACCAGGTTTGACAGAGAACTGACACATCTCTCCTTCCCTTTACCTCCTATTTCAGCCTATAGCTCACCAGTAAAAATTGCTTCCATCCCCTTTCCTGCTCCTGAAATGACTGATAGCCCTGCTTGTTGTTACCTGGAGGCTGCCTTTGCACATCTGTTGAGGAGTTCTTCTCCCCCCCCCCCGCTTCCTTCTGGCTTGGAAGGTATGGTCTCTTTTCAATCTGTTGCCACTCCACCTCAACCCCACCACCTCAATCGGTCCAGAACACTGCCAAAGAGCCCGAAAAACCCACAACAGCCAATATCAACAAATGTTTGATTAGTATGCTCTCATGTATGTCTTTTCTGGAGAATGCTGCCTTCTCATGATGGTCCCTCCCCCTCGGAGTCCCTCCGGCCCCCACCCACCCCCCATGTTGACCTGTGGTCAAGATGCGTCTGAATGTCTGGAGAGAAGAGTTTCAATTCCCCTTATCTATTGATATGTTTATGTGTTTTCCTTTCTTGGCCCTGGATATATGGCCTTCAAAAATAATAAGTTTTACTAGTGTTAAAATACTGATAGCTGTCTTCCTCCTTCTAACAGAGTGGGCCATCTCTGTGTGCCATTTGTCTCCCGAAATTGTCAGTTTAGGGGCAGGAGGAAGAGTTCTTTGTTACTCTAAATGAGGCTTGGAGGTTTCATCTCTTTGTGGTGTGAGTGACTTTTCTATTGCACACCTTGCTTGCGTGGATCAGTGAGACTGTCACTGGTTCATGCATTGGATATTCTCTGGGATTTTAAAAAAACCTGTTTCTAGGCAGAGCAACAGTCTTATGTGGTACCTTTAACTTGAAAAAAATCATAGTAAAACGAGGACGGTTGTTTGTTTGATTGAAGCGGTCTCACCCCAAAACTTTTTCCCTCTGTGTCCTGCCCTCATGCCTTGTCAATCACACACACCCTCTGCCTCGAGGCCATGGGCTTTCCTCCAGTGACATCAAGGACTCATCCTCCTCCCTTTTCCCCCAGTGATACCTCTGCTCTTTCCAGGGCTTTATCTCTCTCACCCATATCCCACCTCAGACGGCTCAGTGTGGAGTGAGAAGGGAGGCAGTTAATTGTGCCCCCTACCCCTCGCTCGTCGCTGGTCATCTGGCCCCTCCTCCTTCATTCATCTCAGGCTAACAAACGGTTCTAAGAACCAATAGTACATTTAGGAAGCGGTTCTATAGAATAGGTGAGAACCTGCTGAATCCCACCTCTGACTATACTGTACATCTTTTTTTGTTTATGATTTTCTCCACAACTTGCTGTGATACTTTTTCCCCCAAAGGGAATTTATTTCCCCCCCCCCAGCCTAGCTTTCTAATCAGTACATCACACTATCTGCTATTAAGTATGTTCGAGCTGGATCATCTGTCTTAGCGCCACCCCGCTTCAAAAACGTGAAATAGCATCTCTCTCTTTTTTGAAGGCCATTTCAGGGAACTTCCGTTAAAAACCTTGCAGAAGCTTTTCCTCTGGAATACGCAAGAACAGGCCAAGGAACCAAAGCATAGGCACAGGAACCAGAAGGCAGTGCTCTGATCCTTTGGCGATGGGTGTGGTATGAGAACTAAGATAGACAGGATAAGATACTGAGGGTGTGGGCAGCTGGAATTGAGGTGTGTCTTACCTGCCTTGGCCTCTCTCTATAACTACAGTTGAAGCTGGTACAATATAATGGGATATCTTTTTGTTAAAAAAATAAGCGTGGGTTTGGAGTGGCTGCATTGTGTCTTTGAGCTTAGGTATGCTTCTGAGTGCTTTGAACAAGTTAGGTAGGTCACTCTGAATCACTGCCTGCCAAGAGGCTCACCCTTTATCCCACCCTGCCGTACATCTTGTAAACACTACATGAAATTAACCTCAAGAACACTTGAGAGTGCGGTTTGAGATCTTGTCTACTGATATCTACGACAGTTGGATTCCTTTGCCACTGTTGCCTACACAGTACTCCTCACTGCCACCCATAGTCTCTTCCCTTTCCTTATCCCCTGAAAACTCAAGGGTGGTTTTTTGGGTTGCCAGATCAAACCCCACCTCAAATCTTTGAGTTTTTCAGGGCCAAATCAAAGACCTTGGAAGGCCACAAGGAGAGACGGTCCATTCAGCAACCAACTCATACTTGGGGATGTGCGCGCGCATGGATGGGTGTGCTAAAGAAAGAGTGATAATGTAGACCCTGAAATGATGGAATCAAAGGTCAATTAGTGAATTTCAAGAGCCGTAGCAACAACAGTAGAGATTGAAAAGAAATGCAAAATGGAAGGAGGCTCCTGATCATGTCTAAATGGCATTTCCTAATACTGTGACTATGAAGACGTAAATCTAGCATTGCCTGGTCAGTAGAATCCTGTTCCCTGATAGTCCAGGTCCACAGCCCGAAATCTGGAGAAGGGACTCATACCTGACACAACTGAGCCACTTTATATTACCATTTGCAGACTGGAGACAGCCAGTGTGGTGTAGTGGTGAGAGCAAGGTTGTATATATGTGGCACCCTAAATGCTGTTAGCCTCCTACTGTACTCCCATTAGCTCCAGCAAACCTGGCCAATGGTGAAGGATTACAGGAGTTTGGGCCCCAAAATCTGGGGGGGGGGGACACAAGCTGTTCAACCTGAGTTAGACTCAAGCTCTGAAACAATGCTTGGGATGACCCAACTTTCAGTTTAAAACTAATCTATGAAAATCACTGCGGGGCCTGTGTGTCACTCATTTTCGCCTGAGCGGAGAGCCACAGACACCACCATGAACGTCTCTAACAAATACATAAAAGAAATCCACCAAAGATAAGACAGGCTATTTACTGGACATGTAGTTTAGTTCCACCTCAGAGCAGCTAGTTTGCATGGAGATGGTCCTTGGTAGGGTCAGGCATATGGTTACATAAAGTTAAGTTTCCATTAAATTCATTAGATCTGCTTCCTCTTAGAGAGACATGTTTTGCAGCCCTGGTCTTCAGAGAATTAATTTCTGCAATGTACAGTACATAGGACCAAACCTTCATCATCTTCAGCAGTGGGTAGGGGATGACAACCACCGTTATAGATCAGCATTTGCATCAATGTATCCCACATGAAATGCCGCCCAAATGCTTTGAAAGCGGCTGGGCAAACCTATGTTAATGGAGCAAGTGGAAGACAGCGAGACAAAACCACACAACCAACCCCCACTTACCATATCAATCAGCTATCAGTTGTCATGTCTGCAACTAGACAGCGTTCATCAATCAGTCAGTCATTGTTATCTGCTCAGAGCATTCATCACTTATCATGGGTGCAACAAACTGGTTCTACCATAGCATCTGGAGCCTGGAAAATTTACATTTTTTGGACTGCAGCTCCTAGAATCCCTTGACCATGCTAGCAGGTAGATTTCTGAGCATTCTACTTCAAAAAAAGGAACTTTTCCAAGCGCTGCCTGATACTGTGCATGTGGCTGGTTTTTTCAGTCACTGTACATGTGGCATTGCACAGATGCCACAAAGATCGTGGCACTGCTCTTTGATAGCCCCAGATTTGTTCCGAGACAATGTTTAAGGAGGGCGATGGTCTCCGGCCTGCGTCCGCAGGCAGAGAAGTGCCTTCTGCAGGGCAAGAGAGAAGCTTTCCAATCTAATCTAGTGCAGACTTTCCCAACCCAGTGCCTTTCCGATTCATTCCCAAGCCAACATGGATGGGATTGACGAGGTGATGGGACTTGTGGTTCAAGTCACTACTTGCCACCTAATCTCTCCATCCATGTCAGCTGGGGAAGATGGTGCATGTCAAACAGGAAGTCTCCTGGCCAGCATCCACTCATCTATGTGTACCTGTCTGTCTGTCTGTCTGTCTGTCTGTCTGTCTGTCAGTCTGTCTGTCTCCTTTTACCCCGGCTGTCAGGAGAAAGGCCTGATAAGGCAATCGCAGAGAAGGGACTGAGACAGGGACTTGAGCACAGGCCTTTCTGATTCCTTCTTAAAATGGCAATGCAGGGAACCTGCTCTGCCTGGCACCACACTTCCATCTTTCGTCTCTCCTGTCTTTTCTCTCGATTTGAAATAATGGGGCTGTAGCCATAAGACTTTGAATTAATCAATATTTTTCCAGCATGGAAGGGGAGGGAGGTTTATTTCTCAGGTAAAGATCATGTTCTTCTTTTCCATTGCCACCAACAGAGCAGTTTCCTTAATTCTTCTCTTTCCCTCGCTTCAAATTACAAATATGTGAATATTTACACATCTCTTAAAAAAAAAAACACCAGTATGCTTCCTCACTAAGCACCCATCTTTAAGCACTCAAAATGGCATGGCATGATGCGTGCGCAAGAGGGTGGTATAGGCAAGGTTGGGGGAAAACCCCAAGGGTTGTGAAAGTACTAAGTAAAACTTTCGGGAGGAAAATAACTTTACAGGACAGCTCACCACCGCCACCTCAAACAGAACAGCCGAAAGAGGGCTGAGCATGCTCAGGATACTAAGAGTTGGCAGATGTGGAGAAGGAAAATGGGGCAGGGGGTGGAACAGTACATCATGGAAAGGCACATGGCTGGCAGATGGAACACTGCGCATGCATTCTCCGCACACTGCAAAATTTTGTTGCATGCGCGTCTCTTCACTAGACCCCACAGGAAGCAATTTTCATACCAGAGCAGCCACAACGCTCTTTTCTACTAATCCCACTGCGACTCTGAGGCCACTGAAGAACTTTTTGTGTGCGTGTGGTAAAACGGAGCAGGACCACAGCAAGTACCAATTGCTACATATGTTTGGGGCTGGCTTAGAGCTTGGACGAAGGATCTGAAGGGTTTTTATAGCAGCTCCAGACATTTGATCAGATGGGTGAAATGCCTCAACTGAGTTCTCCACATGGCTGGCTCGTAAGCCACTGGTGGGAGTAACGAGCCTTTCAAAGAAAAGAAGAGGAATTTGCCACATTGAAACAATAATCACAATTGACCAACCTAAATTAGAATGGGATGAGTGATGTATATTCAAAGGGGTTTTGTCCCAGAAGGAAACGAGGGGAATCTCTCTTTCTATACGGAATAATTTTGTTCAGTTCTGCAGAACAGAAGCCGGCCTGTCTCCCCGTATTTAAAAAAAATCATGCTGGAGGGAAAACGTTCACATTAATCTAGTTTCCTAAGTGCAACAGTAAACATTAAAAACAGATTGTATCCCTGAAGTTGCCTTAGCAATAAACAGACAACATTTCAAGCCAATTTCTCCTCGTTTCTCTTCATTTTGCTTACCCAGTTGCAAACAAAGCCTTTCATTTCTCTGTTCTCCACCAGCCCAATTATGGCCTACTTTGCACGTGATGCTAAATGTAAATCATAGTTTAGCACTCTAGGATCACAACTGAGCTTGGCCTGCTCAAGCACCACTGCTTCCTGTTTCATGCAAACCACAGTTTGTCACTATGTCCCCCAAAAGACAAACCATGTTAGTTTCCATTACGGTTTGTCCAAACAAACTAACTTTGGACTGTGGTTCATGATTCCGACTTATTTAGTTAAAACTATAGTTAGTTACAATGAGACCATGGGAAAAGTGACTTTTTTGGATTGCAGCTCGCAAAATCAAAAAGCCAACATGGTCATTTAAGAAAATTCTTCCTTGCTCTCCGTGTAGGGGTAGTGGAAAAGGAGAAGGGAGCATCCAAGCCTGAAGACATCATCTGTCCAGTACCAAACTATGGGTTACATCTAAATGAGGCTAATGGAGTCCAGCTAATGATGGTTAGCTCAGGACATTATACTTACATTAGCATTTTCATTAACCATGGTTAACCCCAAACTATTTGCTAACTGACATCTCTAGCCAGGATTGCAAGTTGCAACTTTTTACTGCTTCTTGAAAACATATAATCTGTGAGAGAATGTAGCCCTCAGCCTCAGGAGGGGGTAGATTGTTCATCTTATTCTACATCCCTTTGGAAAGGTAATTATTTCAACTACAACTCCCAGAACCCTTCATGAGCCTACTTAATGGCAGTAGTTGTCCCGCCACCCCCCCAAAAAAAACTAATGTTTTTAATATTAACAGGTTTTAATGTTCTTACTACTCTGTGTGGATATATTTTCTGTTCTAACTCTGCAGCTCTTGTATCCTTTAGAAGTTTGCAGACGCGTGGGTTTTTTTTAAGTATTGCTCCCATAATCCCCCAGGCAGCTGCCTGCTGAATTCTGGGATTCTTACCACAATGTATTGACGTGGTGTGGTCGTGGTTCGGGTGTGGTATTGGGACTCCAGACATTTAAGTCTGAGCTCCCACTCCAGCATAAAACTCACTGGATGGTCACTCTCTCAGCTTGACCTACCTTACAAGGTTCTTGTGAAGATGAGATGTGGAAAAGATTTGTGGGTATTTGTGCTGGAATAAGGCAGAACATAAAAAATAACTAGTACCTAAACCAACGTCTATATAATTTTATCTGATGCTATATTTATTATGGTGCTGCTTTTAACATGTTCTTATGATCTTCCTTGTGATGGCTTGTCCTGAAAGGCGGGGTGGTAATAGATAAATATCATGATCTTGATCACCATGACTCTGGGAGTGGGTGAGGCAGCCATACTAACTGGGCAAGATGGACAAGCTTGTCGTACTTGTGAGTTAGCAGAAAATTCACCTTGCTATTTGGTTGCCTTTGTTTCTTTCCCAGCTGGTTTCTAGTGACTTGACTGCGTTAGTCATCTGACATAAAGCTCTTAAGCAGATGATTTTTTTCCTCCCTCACTATCGCTTTATGTCAGGAATGCAAGACCTGGTGTCCACTCTTGTCCCTGAGACAGCTGTCTAAAGCAGAGGGCCAAGGTCAGAAGAAGAAAAAGTGTCCCCTCAAAACCATGGGGGGGGGCCTGTACTGCCCACCATGTGGTGATGCGGTCAGGGCAGAGGTTGGCAAACTGGTGGCAGAGAGAGACACATGCTGCCTCCAGCCCCCAACAAAAACATGTATTTATTTGCAAGCAACCAAAACAGGGGAGGGGTTTTGCTTCTGGGGGGTTTAGAGGTCCTCTCATTAAAGAACCTCGTAATGAGGGTGAAAGAGGAGAGTGCAAAAAAACAAAACAAAAACGGTCTGACACTCAACTTCAAAAAAACTAAGATCATGGCCACTGGTCCCATCACCTCCTGGCAAATAGAAGGGGAAGATATGGAGGCAGTGACAGATTTTTACATTCTTGGGCTCCATGATCACTGCAGATGGTGACAGCAGCCACGAAATTAAAAGATCCCTGCTTCTTGGGAGGAAAGTGATGACAAACCTCGATGGCATCTTAAAAAGCAGAGACATCACCTTGCCAACTAAAGTACACATAGTCAAAGCTATGTTTTTTCCTGTAGTGATGTATGGAAGTGAGAGTTTGACCATAAAGAAAGCTGACCGTCAAAGAATTGATGCTTTTGAATTGTGGTGCTAGAGGAGGGTCTTGAGAGTCCCCTGGACTGCAAGGAGAACAAACCTATCAGTTCTAAAGGAAATCAACCCTGAGTGCTCCCTGGAAGGAGAGATCCTGAAGCGGAGGCTTCAATACTTTGGTCATCTCATGAGAAGAGAAGACTCCCTAGAAAAGACCTTGATGTTGGGAAAGTGTGAAGGCAAGAGGAGACGGGGACGACAGAGGACGAGATGGTTGGACAGTGTCATGGAAGCTACCAACATGAATTTGACCCAACTCCCGGTGGCAGTAGAAGACAGGAAGGCCTGGCATGTTCTGGTCCATGGGGTCACGAAGAGTCGGACATGACTAAACAACAACAACATTTTAAAAGGCTGGAGAAACAGCAGAAAACCCCAAATTACAACTTGAAGTAGCCATCCAGACAATTCCTGTTTTGATTTTTTGCAGGCTTAAAAATATATTTGTGGGGGGCTTCTGCAGAACTTCCTTCTAGCAGTGTGGGCAAAAATTGTCCACTAAAGCTGCCCACCCGGATTAGCGTTGCAATGGGACTGCGGAGACTCATGCTCAAGTCCCCGCACAGCAATGAAACTCATTTAAGTGACCTTGGGACCCGGTCGACATCTCTCAGCCTAACCTCATCCACTAACCTGTTTTGAAGAGAAAGTGTGGACAGAAAACGCGCAGTGTCATCCCTTGAACCCACTGAAGAAAGAGGCAGGATACGAATACGTAATTAAATAAATAGATGGTCGCACACAATGTCCTAGGAGCTCGTACGTCTGTCCAGAAGAGGGCAGCATCTCACCTGGCCCAGAAACCACTGGTGTATTGAATGGATCCACCACTCTCCGCTCTGGCCTCCTTGGCAGGTAGATGCAGGAACATGAAACCTCCTTATAGGATTAGACAGCCTGTGTTGTCTGTCTAAAGGTTCTCTATTACTTTAAAAAAAAAAAGAGCCTCAGGAAGAAAATAAATAAAAGCTCTAATGTTTTCTCTGAGTCCATATCTTTCTAAATTAAAAAAAAGAAGTGTCTCTGATACAGTAATATTAAGCTTATAAAGGAAACACTACAGGAAATTCAAGGGCTTTATGACTTCCTGTTTGTAGGCGTTATGTCAATGTTTGGCAACAGAAACACAACTGGGGTGGATCATAATGTGCTGTTTTGCCAAAGGAGAGAAAACAGAGAGGGACCTTTTGCAAACACTGCCAGCATCTACATCCTGCTACATCGTCGACAAGAAGGTGGCTTGACTGCTGACATTAAATTCCATTTTTCCAAACTGAAAAGTCAAAGCATGTGAGTCCTCTTTCTCGGAGAACGGTAGCTTCCAACCTTGAAGGAGTTGTAGTCTAGGAACTACAGTCCAAGAACATCTGGGTTACCCAAGGTTGGGAATCACTGTCATAGACAAATGAAGCCACCATCATCACAGATTTAGGAGAAAGCTACCTGTGTGTTTTAGAGTAATGCTTTCCATCTGCTTGTAGCTGAAGGCTAATTAGTCTCACTGGCCAAAAAATTCAGTTTACACACAGGCCAATAAACATTGGACTCTGAGGGTGCTTGTAAATACAAAAAAACCCAGCAAATAACAACAACAATATCAACCAAACAACCCCCTCTGCAATCATTAATCTTTGGGTAGGTGGGATTCTACAGATCCTCTTAAAATTTAACATTGTGTAGCATTTCAACCCTACTTAAGAGTCAACCGGCACATAATCTGAAAGATAGAGGTGGGTGTGCTGTCTGGTACTGTACTACTATTGGCTAATTAAAAAATTAGAGAAATACACAGTCAACTGAAACAGGGTTGACAGGTCAACAACATTCCACTCTCTGAGATTTCAGCGAGAAGCCTGAGACGAAGGGGCAGGTCCTTGTGATGTCATAGAAGAGGGGCGGAAACAAGCCCAACATGCACAGAAATACCTTCTGTGACCCCTGGTCGGAAGGGTGGAAAGAGGTAACCAAGGTTTAAAGACACTACAGAAAAATAAAATTTCTCCTTCTCTGCTGCTGCTTGCCGTGGTGTTATAGTAAATATTGACGTACGGGTACCCACAGCCATGCAGTGCAACGACAGGGAAAGCCCCTCCCCAAAAAAGGCTGGATCAAGGCATATCATCAAAAGAGGTGTGGGTCATTCCTAAAGTTAATTGCTCTTGATTGCCTTGACCACTGTGAAACATTCTGCAGTAGAAAAGGTTTGCTCCTGGAACCATCCATTTTTCTACCAACTATTCAGAGGATTAAGGCAAAGTCTAGAGGGAACATGGAAGTGAAGAGCAAGGTGGGATAACAGATGACATCATGGACCTTGCTACTCAAAAAAAGTCCTGGGAGTTTGATCCTGCAAGCCCAGACTTCATTATACCACTGTTTGCTCACCCTAGGATTTCATTTGTCCCTTGGCTGAAGATCTGGAGAAGAACAGCCATTCCATGAGACTCAAACTGTTACCCAGCTACCTGGCACTGCTCAACAGAAACTAAAGATCGGGAAAGTGAATGGGCAGCAGTATAAGTCCAATTGCTAGTGCCAAGGAGAGCAGACCCATGGTTCAATCAATGGCTGAATTATAAGTCAACATTTATTATAAACCTGCAGGCCTCTAGATGAGATGAGCCAATGAATAAAGCACATTGTAATCCCCCGGGCCAGCACTGACCGGCCGTGCTGCTTGGGGATTCTGGAAACTGTAATCCAAAATGTTACTATTCAAACCTGGAAAGAGGCCCACCTGCACGAAAGGTATGCCAATTATCTCTGCTATTGTGACACATGTTTTTTGCTACCTTGACTCATATTTTTGTTTTCTTAGCAGGACAAATATTGTTTATTAAACGTTACGGTGATTTTTTGGCATAACGTTGAAAAACATTAACATGAAAACAAACAGCACTTGGGTGTTTCTTTGCCAGCCATCCACAACCTGGTGTCTTTTGAGTTTGTTGCACTATGACTCCCATTATCCCCTGGCTAGGGATGATGGCCATTGTAATCAACTAGATCTGAAGACAGGTAAATAAAGACTCTGCTAGACTACCTTAAAGGCAGGGAAGGGCGGATGCAATAGTGAGCTGTGAAATAATGGAAACATAGTCTCCTCCGCCACTCCAACTGCTCATAGATTTCTAGCTTTTTCTTTTTATTCCCAGGACTAGAATCTTACTGTTTTAAAGGAAGGCTTAAGATTTTAATTCATGCTCTTATTAGGTATATGACAGAATTTTATACACAAGAAACAGAAGGGAAGAGATGTAGCTTACAGAGACATAGATAAAGGGTAAAGGTTCACCTTGACATTTAGTCCAGTCGTGTCCAACTCTAGGGCACGGTGCTCATCCCTGTTTCCAAGCCATAGAGCCAGCGTTCTGTCCGAAGACAGTTTCTGTGGCCACATGGCCAGCGCGACTAGACACGGAATGCCGTGACTTTCCCACTGAGGTGGTACCTATTTATCTACAGTACTTGCATCTACATGCTTTCGAATTGCCAGTTTGGCAGGAGCTGGGACAAGCGACGGGAGCTTACTCCATCGTGTGGATTCGATCTTACGACGGTTGATCTTCTGCAGCACAGAGGCTTCTGCGATTTTCAACTACCGCTGATTCTCTAAAACAACATTCTCAGTACTGCCTCATTTGATGAGCTCTTAATATTTTAAGATATTATTTGCAAAGAGGGTCTGAACTGCATATTATATGGCAGCAAGCCTAGGCTTTTCCCACTGTACACTCAACAGAGAGCTACAGCTAATGTTAGTTTTATGGGGAAACAAAAACAATTCCAGGTAGAAACTGGTTGTCTTCAGCTTCTACTTTTGTAGATTACACTTCAACCATTGCTGGTGATCATCTCATTATATAATGCACGTTTGGACTCAGATCTACATCCATGTTCTCCAAACTACAGAGACCATTTACCCAGTAGCCCTTCGCTTCAAATAGTTTTACTCTCAGTCCAGCATCCATCTTTAAGGTGGACACTTATGCATCACTTGATTTGCATAAAACTAGTAGGTGCTAATAAATGCATACAGAGGAACATGTGGAAATAATTACTATAATTTAAACAGAATTGCAACCCATCTTACCAGAATGGTGAGATCCAGTGCAAGGACTGTGATAAGGAGATAATAAGATTTTCATGTTAGTTTGGTGTCTAGATGCTAATGTTAATGGGCATCTTCAAGGTTCCTACAGCTCTCTTTCCTTCTGCATTCTGAAATGTGAACAGAAGCTCAACCGCTTCTCAGATAAGATGCCTTCCGACAGAGAATTGTTCTCTGCAAAGCAGGACACATGGCTACCCTCTCCACCATTGCTGAGCTCTCCTCTTTCATAAAACAGTTGCCTTTAAAGAGGAAGAGGAGGAGGAGGAGGAGGAGGAGGAGGAGGAGGAGGAACAGTGAAGGATGAATCCATTCATCTGTGCAATTAACTGATTCAAGGGATGATTGCAGATCAAAAGGAAAAACAAACAAACCAGGAAGCCTTTTAATCTGATGCAGCCACCTGGATCCTTCCACTTTCATCAGCAAGACATGGAACTGCTTTGCTCTTTGGACATCTCTTTCTTTCCTTCTTGGGCAACCCCATGCCTGCTTCCTCTCTGTTGATAACCAAGAAACTTGTGGGTGGATTATTGTCCCAGGGCTGGTTCTGCAAGCCAAGCACACAGGCTGAAAAAGAGTAGGGTGGATGGAAGGCCGAAAGAGGAGAGAAAAGGCATGGAGCATTGAGATGCACACATGGAACTTAAAAGACCATCCTGTCCACTGTCCTCTCTTCTATGAAGCAGCTGTTGGTGTATTCAGAGGGCGTTTTCATGTCAAATATTGAGCTCCTCCACACACTAGAGGTGTCACTTCACATGAAACGCCCACAAATAGCATGGATGAGTGGGGATCAAAACCAAACTATGGTCCACACGAGTAGATTGTGCTCTAGTGACTATTGGAACAATGTGAAACGAAAACATATACCCACTGTTGGATGACATAAAAACCCCAGAAATATAAGGCCATTTGTCCTACTTTGATACTGTTGATATACTCATTTCAGCCTTCCACCCCAAGAAGTTAAACAAATGCTCAGTATGGATCAGCCTATGGACACCTCCATCTTCTTTTTTCCTAAAATAGTAACTTCCACCTTTATGGAAAGGACTGATGTTCTGTAGTATTGACTACAAGGCAGGATGAACCCCTAAATGTGACACACCCAGCAGGGCTGGCCAACTTGTGATTCTCCAGGTCTTCTGGGATTGCAGCTCTCATCATCTGACTCCATTTGGCTATGCTGACCAAAGCTGATGGGGGGTTTTATGCCCATGACATCTGGAGGTCATCCCTCTGCTAGAGACAGAGGTGAGTTTATTTAGCCTGGCAATCTCCAATCTACAACTCCCACTATCCTCAGAAAGAATGTCAATGGACAAAGTGGCTAAGACTGATGGACCAAACCGATTTGGAAAGCATTGCATAGAGGAAGCCTGGAAGACAGGAAAAAGTTGAAACTGAAAGAATGACAAACTCAAAGAATTCCCTGCTAACATTTTTGTAATGCAAAACTGAAAGGCAGAAGAGAGATAAAATAAGGACGGTTTTGTCAGTGACAAAAAAAAGGATCTGTTTCTAATAAACAGGAACACTTGGCGCATAAGTAAATATCCTGTTTGGTGTTTCAACAGCACACGCACAGAGAGAGAAAGTCATTACTTGTTGATATTGGACTGCTTCTTCCCCTTTTTAATTTTTTTAAGCAATTTAACTATCTTACAAGCATCTTCCAGGCTGTCTGGGGCTTATTTCTTGTCCAAAAAAAGAAAAGAAAAGAAATGGCCTAATTGCTTCCGGGGGGGGGGGTGGCTTAGGTTTTTGTGGGAAGTGTAGTTTTGCTGTCCATTGGGCTATATATAGGGCACCCTCAGAGAATGAAGGGATGTGGTGGCGCAGTAGGTTAAACCGCATAAGCGTCTGTGCTGCAAGGTCAGAAGACCAGCAATCGTAAGATCGAATCCACGCAACGGAGTGAGCTCCTGTTGCTTTGTCCCAGCTCCTCGCCAACCTAGCCATTCTAAAGCATGTAAAAATGCAAGTAGATAAATAGGTACCACCTCGGTGGGAAGGTAAAATGGTGTTCCCTAGTCACGCTGGCCACGTGACAATGGAAACTGTCTTCGGACAAGCGCTGGCGCTACGGCTTGAAAATGGGATGAGCACCACCCCCCTAGAGTCAGTCATGACTAGACTAAAAAATGTCAAGGGTCACCTTTACCTTTACCTAGGAGAAGGGGCGGGCAGTGCAAGATGCCAGAAGAGTGTTTTTATTTACTTATTCAATTTCTCTCCCGCCCATCTAGACCCAAGGTGTACTCTGGGCGGTTTACAAATTTAAAAACAATAAAACTAATAAGCATATATTATAAATCCGTACGGGAGATATCCCATTTCTTTTCTGCTATTGCCTTCAGCAGGAAAATGGGATAAAATGCTCTACAATCTCAAATCCGTTTGCTCCAGTCTCATGGAGTCTAGCAAGTTTTAGCTGAAATTCACAGAATGTCGGGGGGGGGGGGGAAACGAGAACAAACTTATGTTCTCTGGAAATTCATAAGGTTAGTTAAGTATCTGGCTGCAGACTCTGAGTTGAGGAGGTGAATTTTATCCACAAAAGCTCACATTAAAATGTAACCGTCTTTAAGGTGCCACAACATGTTTGACTTTTTAAAATTTGTTCTTCTATTTTTATTTTGTTTTTACCTATAAAGAGACTCACACATGCTAACATGGCTACCTCTTCTACAACTAAAATTCTCCGCTCTGCCTCCTGGGAGAAAAGCCAATTTCTGTAGCCATGCGCAAGCTGCAAAGTCCCCGGATGCACCCCACCCCCCCCAGAAGGAGGAAATGGCAAACATCTTCTAAGTATTCTCTACCTGGAACACCTTGAAAAGCGTCACCATAAGTCGGGATCGACTTGACAGCATGCAGTTACAGTGGACCCTTGACTTACAGACGGCTTGACTTACAGACTTTTTGAGTTACAGACTTCTCTGGCCGCAAAATTTAGGTTTGACTTGCAGACTGAGATTTGACTTACAGACCAGAAAAAAACCAAAATGGAACAAAAACGGCCTGTTACGGGATTAATCGGTTTTCAATGCACTGTAGGTCAATGGAGACTTGACTTACAGACTTTTTGACTTGAGAACCGCCTTCCAATACGGATTAAGTTCTCAAGTCAAGACCCCACTGTATATATACCATATATCTAGAAAGCAAGATGTTTGGCATCAGCCTGGTGTGTTGCCTGAAAGACAACCCCCCTCCACCCCAACCCGCCATCTATCACATGGCATAGACCAAACCCGGGTCAGCTTGTGGCAAAGATTTCCATGCTCGTTCCATGCTCCCCAAATTGGCTTGACCTGAAGATGAATCTCGCTTCAATATAGACCATCAGACAGCAGGAATTGTGTCTGAAGGCATCAGGTTATGTTAGAGGAGACAGTTCCGCCTGTGTGCCCTACAGCTCTCTCTTTCCAACACCTTGCTGTCCCCTCCTGTCTTTGCCACCGACGGCAGCTGGCCCACTCCGCTTCACGGCAGGGCCGGCCCTGTGTTCAACTGCAAGCAAACAAAATCTGGAGACAACAATAATGAGAACTCAAGTCTACTGGATGTCCTGTGACCCAAACCTGCCCTGGCTTCTAGTCTCTCTCTCTCTCTCTCTCTCTCTCTCTCTCTCTCTCTCTGTGTGTGTGTGTGTGGGGGGGGGGTGTGTGGTGTGGTGTGTGTGTGTGTGTGTGTGTGTGTGTGTGTGTGTGTGTGTGTGTTGGTTACATCCTTCTAAAAGTCACATGCAAATTTCAAAGTGTGAGGAGAAGCACCACGGGGATGACAAAAGAAAAAACCACCAGGTATCCCATGAAGATATCGTGGGGTATCCCATGGTAAAATTGTCCAAAAAAACAAAAAATCACAACAACCCCACATACAGAAGCTCATCAGCCTATCACAGAGATCTTTAATTTCCAGCCCATGCTGCAATGCAGAAGAGGAGTTAGTAACGATTCACTACTGAATCTGGGCTGACATTAACATTTACACTAAGCAGTCCTAACGCGGTGGGGGGGGGGGGGAACAGGCACAGTGTCAAAAAAAATAAAAGCCATCTACTGCTCAGCAAAACAACATCCTTTTGTGAGACTGGGAAGTGTTTGTATGAAATGAAAACCTAGAATAACCACCAGAATCTCCTTCTGTGGCTTGGGCTGAAGTTGCCACATACCTGACTTCTTAGAGAAGATGCAGTTAATAGTTTCCATGGGAAATACATGTTAGAGAACCTTTCCAGACCCTCTCCGCCAAAAGATGATGTCATCTAGGTGGCTATTGTAGGCTTTGGAAAATGACAATATATATATATATATATATATACACAAAGCAGGCTGAGGCATACAGTATTGCTTTCTGGTAATCTGAAATCCAATGGTCTTGCTGAGTTGTACCATTCGAGGCTATTAATAGGCTGAAGTTCAGGAGCCCTTTCTATATGATTGCATAGCTTGTAGGTCAGATGTGGTTTACAGTAGACCTTCCTGGACGGTACAATTTCAGGCAGGAAGGAGGGTGAATAGACGTTCAGGGTGTAAGTAAGAAGGGGAGGGGGAACGTGTGTGTAAAAGCTCTTCAGTGCGCAGATATGTAATAAAATTCTGGGAGTGCTGAAATGAGCAGATTTGGGAAATGTCTAGATCTGAAGCCCTCCTCCGGGCAGGAAACTAAAAGCCACTTGAAATAAAAGGGAGCAATATGGTCAATACAAAATAAAATACAAATGCAAGAGTAGGTGATACCTTTATGGACCGCTAAAAATTATTATAGTATGAGAGCTTTCGTGGATGAAGTCCACTTCATCAGGCTTGTACCAGTGCAAAGAACTTAAAAGTCCAGCTTAAAGTCCAATCTGAACTCAACTGTCTAAACATAGTGAGCACACTAAATCACCACCCCAATTCCCAGATGGAGGACTTGCGTTTTCTGTGTTATCCTCTCTCCCTGGACAAGCAGAGACATGTCTGTTTCAAAGAAAGGCCAAAAGGGAGGGGTGTGTGTGTGTGTGTGTGCCTGGCTTGCGCCTCTTTATTTGAAGAACCGGGATGTGAGATCCAATCCACAGCTGCCTCAGCTTTAATGTTTAAAGAACAACTCAAATATCTTTCCTGACTTACATCTAAGGAAACCGTGTCCAGTGAAATCCATCTTGCCAAGAACCTTTGGACTTTAGGTTCTTCACACTGCTACAAGCCTGAGGAAGTGGTGTTTGGTCCACGAAAGCTCGTGTATTGTGTATCATGATATTTTTAGTGGTCTATAGAGGTATCACCTACTCTTGCATTTGGAAGCCACTTGACTCTCCAACTTCCAGTGTTCTGATGAATGAGTTCAAAGCCACTGGAATGAACAACGATCCTAGGATTTCACATACCTGTGGAGAACATTTCCCAGCGACCTCAGTTCCCATGTCAAGAGTGTCCACAGCAAAAGCTCTCTTTTAGTCACATAACCACAGCTTACAAAGGTTATGGCTTGAGACTATAACTGCCACAATACCCCTGGCCATGGTGGCTGGAGGTTTGCAGGGAGCGCTGTGGTCCAGATAAATTACTTTCCCAAGCCCTGCGTATGACAAAGAGGCCAAGTAGCTACACTGGCGATGCCCAGCTACAGCCAAATTCACTGAATCGAGAGAAGGGAACCAAACCTGATGACTTCTCAGGGCTAAAAGACCAGGAACCCAAACACATCAATGGAAGAGCTGTCTCTGGCTGCAAGCTTTTCCTCTTAAAAAATGGACACAACTTACTGCGCGGTTCCCGAGGTCCATCGACGGTCACTTTGATGGCACGGTGATAGGTGGCGACTTGGGTGGGGTTTGTAAAGACCGTAATCGTCAAAGTAAAGCTTTTCCCTAAAGAGTAAGAAGAGAAGAGAGATCGTGGATGAGTCCAGGACACAAATGCAGAGCAGGGGTGGGGAACCTGAGCCTTGAGGCCAGAACTGGCTTCCCAGATTTTGTACATTTCATTTTCCCATGTACACGGTTGGAATGCCTCCCCTAAGGCTTGGTTACTTGGCAGTGAGAGTTTTAATCTAAAAGATACAGGTATTTTTGGCCCCACACTTTTGTCTGTGGCCCTTCCCACCTTTGGAATGCACCTCCCCACCAAAAGGTTTTTTTTTCTTGAAAGTGAATCTGGTGCTCAGGCTATTAAAAACACAACAACAACAATGATCCCCAGCCTAGATGCACAAGATCAGGACAGGAAGGAAGGATGGAGAAGAGGTAAATTTGAAAATAATACTCAATGTGTATTTAACCAATGGCTTAACGAGGGCTGGTTTCTTTTTACGACTATTTGTGCAACACCAGTAGGAATGAAATGATGGGAAGAAGCGCGAAGCAACAGCCTGGAATGAAACGGGGATGTTAGGAGACAAGCTAAGAAACCCAACGAACCATCACAATATGCTGTGGTGGTCGGCTGGTTCCCATTGTGATTCATGGGGTGGAAGGAAAAGTATAGGTGCGCAGCGGTGGGAGTGAGAGGGCTGCACACACACACACACACACACACACACAAAGGCATACCTAGAGAGAAAGGTAGGCAAACATCTGCACATACAGACAGCAGGAGAAAAACAGAGATCGGGCATGATGTAATGCATTAGCTAAGAGGTGGGCAGGAGTGTGCTGGTTGGAGTTAGCCTGAGACTAAAGCACTGCCCCGCTTGTCCCAGTCAACAAGCAGCTCCTGCTGTCAGGACTGATGTCCATGGGACAAAAACCAGATGACCCAGTTAGCACGTCATTAGAAGCGGGGCTCCTTGAAGAGATGAAAGACGTGACTTTATCCTAGTACAAACTGCCTTGCCCCACAGTGTGGCAAATGCACATGGCTTTCTTCTGATGGGTTATTGGGAGGTAAACTCAGCAAAGGGCGAAAGGGTGAGGCCAGATCTAAGTGCTCAGGCACAAGGTTCGGTAAAAAAAAATATGTGCCTGGATGGAAATTGTTATAATAGCAGGGGATATAGGTAAATGGTAAAGGTTCCCCTTGACATTTAGCCCAGTTGTGTCCGACTCTAGGGGGCGGTGCTCATCCCCCATTTCCAAGCCAACGTTTGTCCGAAGACAGTTTCCGTGGTCATGTGGCCAGCACGACTAGACACGGAACGCCGTGACCTTCCCACCGAAGTGGCACCTGTTTATCTACTTGCATTTTTACATGCTTTTGAGCTCCTAGGTTGGCAGGAGCTGGGACGAGCGATGGGAGCTCACTCCGTCGCGTGACAGCTGGTCTTCTGACCTTGCAGCACAGAGGCTTCTGCGGTTAAATCCGCAGTGCTGCCACGTCCCAGCAGGGGATATACTTTACTCTTAATTTTTAACTGGGCATAATGTTTGGACATACGTACTGCAATATACAACAGTAAAGAGGAAGGTGATTTCTAGGTACTTGGGTCCTTGAATCACATAGGGCTTATACGGTGGCAAGGCCAAGCTTATCCTTATAGGTAGGACGATTTACCCATTCAGCCCGGTATTGTCAACTCTGTTTGACAGCAGAGATACTTCATTTGCTCCTGAACTGAACAAAGCACTTTTACGTATTTTGAACTGGGATAGAACAGGTTGGATGGGTGTTCACCCTGCCATAATGTTGCGCAGAAGTGAGGCAGTGAGTCCTAAGTAGCTGCTTTCAGGTGTCTTGGGAAGGGGGGGGGAATCTAGCAAATTGTTAGTTATTTTACTAACAATTATTTAATTCTGCAGCAAGAATTGACAGGCATTGCTGAGATTATCTGCTAGAGGCACAAAAATAATTTGAAAGCCACAGCAGCCAGCGGTACTACACATCTCTTGGCTTAAATGTGTGGAGCTTGACTTAAATTTAGTGCTGCTTTTCAGGCAACAACATTTATTGGAGCAGCCCTGGTCAAGTCTTTCTCTACAAAAATAAACCAGTTTTCTTCTGATGTCTTGAATACGCAGACGGCTGCTTCCGGCAACCTTTTAAGTGGGTTCTCCTCCTGTGCCTTAAAGAGTAGTCGGATATCCTGAAATCGGAGTTTTTAAAATACAGTGTTGCCTCGCTAGATTACGATAATCCGTTCCACTGAAATCGCTGTTTAGCAAAATCATTGCCTAGCGAAAAGCATTTCCCCATTGGAATGCATTGAAACCTGTTTAATGCGTTCCAATGGGGAAGAATTGTCGTTGTCTAGCGAAGATCGGCCATAGGAAAGCCATTTTGTGAACCGCCGATCAGCTGTTTAAATAGCTGTCTTGCAAAGCTTAGGTCCCGAAAACACCTGTTTCTCGAGCGCGGAGAGAGCTGTCAAAATCGTCTTCTAACGAAAATTGGTTTGCGAAGCAGGGAACAAACATTGTCCAGTGAAATTCCCCCATAGGAATCACTGTTTTGCGAATCGCTATAGCGATCGCAAAAAGTCAATGTTTAGCGAAAAAACTGTCATGCGGGGTAACTGTCTAGCGAGGCACCACTGTACAGTAATCACTGTGTCTTCCTGCCCAGAACAGTTTCCCCTACTGTCTGCACTATAATGGCAGAATACTGCATTTAATTGTGTTTTTTTTAATCAGCATTCTGAAGAGGAATTTCCTTGCACAACAGAAAAATAACTTATCAAGGAAAATATGAGGCTGAATGCTTTTCCCTGACATATTTCATTTCTATGTGCAGGGCTGTAATGAAGGTGGGGAAATTGGAACATTACCCCAGGGCATGGATTAAGTGGCATGGATTAAGAAAATAAGCAGCAATGCATCCTACTCCCTTTCTTTCTTTCTTTCTTTCTTTCTTTCTTTCTTTCTTTCTTTCTTTCTTTCTTTCTTTCTTTCTTTCTTTCTTTTCCGTTCCTTTTCCTTCCTTCCTTATCTGCCTCATTTTTCACAGCGATCTCACACCTGTGTCTCATTGCAGAATAAAAATGGGAGATGTTGCTTCTCCTACAGGCTGCCAAAATGGCTAATTATGGCTCTCTTTATGTGCAAGGACCCAAGGAGGAGAGACACACACAGAGAGAGTGAGTAAGCAAGAAGGAAATTCAAACATGCAAGTTTCCACTCCACGACACGACACGTACACCTCCAACCAAAAATGTGGAGGCGGGGTCATCAAGGACAAAATGTCATCACTTGATTGAGCTAATTACAGATCCTGGCACTTGACAGTATTTTATAAAAATCAGGCCCACATGTGGAATCATTCTACACAAGACAGAATCCAGAAGTTTCAGTCTGTCAGTTTTACATCTTTATACAACTGACGCAGGGTGGCCTCCTGTCGTCCTTGTTTAGGAAGGACAGTCCCCCATCTGAAGGGCAGACTGAGGATACAGTGGTGCCTTGCTAGATGATGATAATCCATTCCACTGAAATCGCTGTTTAGTGAAATCATTGTCTAGCGAAAAGCATTTCCCCATTGGAATGCACTGAAACCTGTTTAATGCGTTCCAATGGGGAAGAATTGTTGTTGTCTAGCAAAGATTGGCCATAGGAAAGCCGCTTTGCGAACCGCTGGTCAGCTGTTTAAATTGCTGTCTTGCCAAGCTTAGATCCCGAAAACACCCATTTTGCAAGTGCGGAGGGAGCTGTCAAAATCATTGTCAAGCGAAAATTGGTTTGCAAAGCAGGGACCAAACATTGTCCAGCGAAATTCCCCCATAGGAATCACTGTTTTGCAAATCACTATAGCGATCGCAAAAAGTCAATGTCTAGCAAAAAAACTGTCATGCGGGGTAACTGTCTAGCGAGGCACCACTGTAATCCTCATTACAGAGGTGTCCTCTGTTTAAAGAACTGAGTCGTTAAAACCTCATCAACAGATAGAGAATGAACAGAAGGGAGAGCTTTGAAGATACCCGTCCATGGTGACCACTTGGTCTGCAGACTCTGGAACACGGATCATCTCCTAGTGGTCTTCCCGCTTGAATGAGAATCATAATGGGCTCAAGTGAGAAGAAGCCAGATTTAGAGGGGAAAAAACTTCTTAACTGTGAGAGCAGTATGACAATGGAACCTATGACCTCAAGAGACGGTGAGCGCTCCAATGCTGGAGGCATTCAAGAGAAAATTGGACAACCCTCTGTCAGATCTGCTTTGATTTGGATTCCTACGCTGAGCAAGGGTTTGGACTTGATAGGCCCCTTCGAACCCAACCATTCTACGATTGTATTTCTGTTTAAACTGCTTTTTAAAAAGTCACTCCTGTGGATTTAGGAGACTGCAACCGAATGTTGTCTTTTGTCCGTTTTGCTTGACAATGCCTATGGCATGCCCTCCTTTTGCGTGTCTTGTACGGTGCCGGCGTCATGTAGACACAAAAGATGTCAGGCCAAAGGCACATATTTGGATGGCTGCAGGGAGCTTTGTCTGAGATGCCAGAAATGGAACTTGAAGTCAAGCGCCTCCCATCTTCCCCAAGGACTCCAGACTACTGTAATTTCTTAACCCAGACATGGAGAACTGAGTGGGGGGGGGGGGGAGAGAAGGGTCCTAATGAATTCAAGAGTCAAGTTGAGATTGAGCTGCCTTCAGTTTGGAAATTTGTGAAAAGGGGAGGGGATGGAAAAAAGGAAGGGGGGAGGGAGGAGGCCGAAGCAAATAATTGAGTACAGAAATGAAAGCTTAATTCATAAAAGCAAAACATTTTCCATTCATCAACCTGCAAGCAGTTAAGTGGTGGTAGGGGGGCGGTTTTGAAAGAAAGACTCCCTGCCTGCCATTTGGGAAAAGAGCCAACAGGCAAGCGGAAACGGCAGGAAAAAATGTAAACTATTTGGGTTTCGTAGAGGGCAACAAGTAAACAGTTATTACACGCAAATCATTCTCTAGATCACTCGGCCTTAAAGCCAAGAAGCCCAGATCTCTTGGACGGTTTGTATGTATACAGGCAAAATGCTGGGAGAAAACCTGGCGAGCAGACAGCAAAAACGTCTCATGGAACGAGCAGATGCTGAAGATGATGTTAAGCTTGCCAAAGGGAGCACCCTCTAAGAACGCCCTTAAGACCAGCATCAGTTCTGTTCAGTTGATGTCAGAATACTTACACAACCCAAGTCCATTCCAACTTATAGGGAGCTACATAAGGTTTTCTAGGTCTAAAGAACTTGAAAGGGTTTGCCAGCCAGTCTTTCTGTGATGGTCTGGGACCGTGCAGCTTGCCCAAGACCACCCAGGCTGGCTCTTCTCCCAGATGACACAGTGAGGAATTGAACTCCCAACCTTTGGCTCTGTAGCCAGATGTCTAACTCAGTGACCTATCCAGACAGTATACTTGGTATATGGGTGATAGAATATGGGCTACCCCAGGTCCTTCCTGTATTTGATACATTCATTCAAATTATTCTATAGCATCAACATGTGCAACTTAACTGACGACACTCAGCACATCCTTGTGCAAGTTGTATGCAAAAGTTCTAACATGGGGTGATAGCTAAGTGGCAGGACATGTGCTTTGCACTGATTAGGTCCCAGGTTCAGATCCCACCATCTCTTCATGTGGCTGGAATTGAACGATGAAAATCTGTGAATATTGTTTTTTTTTTCTTATTTCAAAATGTTTGAAACTTCAAGCTCTTTGAACCTCATAATGGTAATTTGCAAATTTTGATTAAAATCTACAAAACCATCTGAAACAACATTCTCCCCCCCCCAATTCGCGCTATCCAGATCCAGCAGAAACAGCTGTTCTCATCATGGAGATGGGCATGTTATTTTACTTGCCTGCTGTGCAGCTGATAAGAAGCCACTGAGAAAAGAGAGGTGGCAACCCAAACTCATCACCACCAGCATAGTTACAGGATTGGAAGCCAAACTTTTAAGAGTTAATCACTCAAAACCTTGGGCCCAAATAGATGGATTTGTCAATGTTTCTTGTACCATTTTCTCCTCCTTTTCCATTCCAATTATGATGGTATTTGTGAATGTTGGCCAATTTTTAGCAAAAATGAACCAAACTGAAATGATCACCTATTCTTATCTGAAACATCTGAGAGTGACTGTCAGTTAGTATATGCAATGTTGAAACAGGGCTATAGTATTTTAAGGAAAGAAGTTCTACAACTTGAGAGTAACCACCGAAAAGACCCTCTCCTGAATCCTCACCCAACATGCCTGTGAGAGGAATGGGAAAGATAGAAGGGCCTGTCCCAGAAGGTCTTAAATTCTTCTGGGAGGGGCAAAATTGGAAGTTAATAATACTGGCCAAAATTCTGTTGCAGCTCTGTTCATGCAAAAGGATTGATATCATCAGCATATCAGCGCTGATTAAAGACTTCCTTTTTCAGTTTTGGGGTATGAATGACTCATGTGTGATGCAACAAAGTCACATATACCCCAGAAATAAAAAAAGTAACTCTTGAATCAGCGGCAATCAACATTTTTACTATTGTGCAGGTGGATCCTGCCCAACAGTATTTTGGGCCAGTGTTTCTATAATTTAAAGAGAAACATAATGCTTCATCTCTCTCTTTTTTAAAAAAACTGCACTTGGACAGTGAACTTGCTATTCCTCTCACCACCCATTCAAGATGGTTTTTCCGTTATCTGTTGGTCATTCATATTTGATCCTCTTACCTCGGCCGCTCCGTCCAACAAAGCGAAGGTCGTTAAACCTGGCCACTTGATTCTTCATTACTGCAGAAGCGTTCCGAAGCTCGGCTGAGTAGTTCTCGTCGTTACCAGCCATAACGGTTACCACAGTCCCATCAGGCACATCTCCGAGGGCTACCACCTAGACGTTGCCAGCAGCCATGAAGAATACAAGAGCAGCAACATTTAGAATCGATGTATGAACTACTCAAGGTTGACATAAAGCATATTGGGCCCTCAAGCAGAGAATCCATGGTAAAAGCACAACACATGCATAAAAAAGTAACACCAATTAAAATAGGGAGGCATAATTATCTTGCTTGGCCTTGGGCATGCCCAGAGTAAGTCCCTGTGAATACAGTGGTGCCTCGCAAGATTAATGTAATTCATTCCGCGAGTAGTGCTGTCTTGCGAAATTTTTGTCTTGCAAAAAGCAGCTTCCCATAGGAATGCATTGCAATAGGAACCTCACAAGATGAAAATAATTCATTCGTCTTGCGAGGCATCGGTCTTGCGAAAAACATTTGTCTTGCGAAGCATGGCCATAGAAGAAGCCATCCTGCGAGGCACCATAGCGATCACAAAAATCATTTGTCTTGCAGGTTTTTCGTTCCATGAGACGTTCGTCTTTAGAGGCACCGCTGTATTTACTTCTGAGAAAACATGTAGAGGCCTCAACTGTTGTGGATGCTTGTGGAATCTGATTTATGTGGATTCTGAATTGAAAAGACCAAGTACATTTCAACCTAACTAATCTGTGGGTAAGAACTTAATTATGCACTGGTTCTCATGCTGAATTGTAAGATAGTACTTGGCTTAGAAAACAGAGAATACATTGACAATAAAGATTTTGTGATATATTTCTGAAAAACTGTAGAAATCTGCATTTTGAGAATACACTGAAAAATAAGCATCTAATTAAGTGTTTAAATGCGAGATTTAGTGCATTTTGAAAGATTCTTTTGATGCAGAAGGAACGCAGCTAATAAGAAAATACATGTGGATCTGATGTTAGCCAGAAAGGGCGTGGTCTGGCCATTCCTAATTTAGGAGTAAATCCCACGGAACGCTGTGATGGCCTTCTGAAGAAAACATATGTAACGTTGCACAAGGAACAAGGAGTCATTTGTTAATAGAGAATGAAATAACGAACAGTAAATATATTCATTGATTCCTAACGTGGTGTAATTGGCAGAGTGACGTCCTAGGACTCAGGAGTCCTGAGTTCAAATCCCTGCCCAGATATGGAAGCTCACTGGGTGAGTAGAACTGGTAAAACCACTCCTGAAATATCTCACTTACCTTGAAAGCTCTGTACTGTAAGTCAACCAGTTCAGTCAATTCTGACTTGATGGCACAAAACACAACACACACAAAATATGAGTGATCGTGGTACTGTGTGATCCTTATGACTGTGAAGAATAGTCTCTCTCTCTCTCTCTCTCTCTCTCTCTGTGTGTCTGTGTGTCTGTGTAAGTTAAGGCTTTGTGTTTAGGTTCAGTACCTATTATTATTTGGTATTTGTTGTTGTTATGTGTCATCTAGCCCCTTCTGAGTTATGGCAATCCTAACAAGAGTTTTCGAGGTATGGAACACATTCAGGAGTAGGTAACAACAACAACAGCAACAACCTTAGAACTGCAGAACTCAAAAGGAACCCATGGGTCATCTAGTCCAGCCCCTGACAAGGAGACACAGTGGCAATCAAACTCCCAGCCTCTCTTAACTATATAATATGAAATGTGGTAGGGTTTTTTTAAAAATGAACATTTGATTCAATTTTTAAAATTTGATCATCAGTGTCTTGCGTTTTTACAGCATCCACCATTGGTATTTGCCCTATTATTGCGGCTTTTTGAATTTATGACTGATGGTTTATACATCTTCAAACTGAAGGTTGCATATCACCCAGACCTTTGTACTGCCTCACTGAGATGTGGAAGGAAGTGTGTGTGTGTGTGTGTGTGTGTGTGTGAGAACTGGGATGCTATGGTACAGCCAACACAAAATAGTTTTAAAGGTCCCATTGATTTTGGTGGAAGAGAATGATAAAAGTGTTGTAATTCTCTCATGGAAATCAATGGGTTTTAAAAAAACCCATCTGGCCGTGTCTGACTTGTATCCTTACTGCTGAAGACGTGAAAGCTACTGCCCCCCTGTTTGAAGAAACACCCATCTTGGATTACAGCAACAAAATAAACCCAAAATAGCCTCAAAATAATAAACAGCTGAGCTCTTAGCTTAGCTGAATTTGGCTCTGCTTGGTTAATCAAATAAAGATTCAGTCTAGAGACAGCTTGGCACTCTTAGACTGCACAGACTTCAATGGGAAAGCCAACACGAAATCTCGCCTGCTGAAATCCATGGGGCTCAAGTATCCAGTCGTAATTTAAGGTTCATTAAAGACGACCCCTGAAATATTGATCTCTCAATTGATATAAATGCCTGTTTACTAAGAATGAAGTCTTGATTTGTTTACCCAACACTTACTGCCGGGTAAATGTGCATAGGGTTACAGCCTAATGCAACACTAACCCTGCACTGGGGGGGGGGGGAGACGATAGTCCCCCTTGAATTTAATGGGAAGTGTTGCTAGGGTTCATGAGTATACTGCATAGTCTAGCAGTACCCCCCCTTTTTTTACCTGATTGTACCCAACTTCACAGTACTTGTTACTCATCCTACATAATTATTAATAACCTTGTTGGCTTCTGTTAGTATGGTTAGTGTTCATACCAAAACTTGCATGTACCAAGTAATTTACGGAGCTTTCTAAGCAAAAGGAACAATCCTCAGCCCTAATGAGTTTCCAGTTTAAATTTTGACTCTTTAAGGTGCCAATCAATGGGATCTAACACAATCTCTCTGTGCCAGGTTCCCCTTCAGATCCACAGTAATATATTTGCATGTGAAGAGGCCCATCAGGGCTTGTCAAATTATCCCAGTACTTTCGTTGGTTCATGGGTGACAACTCAGAAAATCAAATTTTGCTTTGTAATGAGCAAAATCTTCTCTGCCCACTTTCTTTTGTAAAAAGGACCCAATACAGTAGGCTTCGCATTTGGGGAAATGTTTTTGCTGCTACTACTTTGTTTCTCGCCTCGTTATTGTTGTTATGTGTTCTCAAGTTGGAACCAAATTATATAGACTCTAGTAGGGCTTTCAAGGTAAGTAGGACATTTAAGGAGTGGTTTTCACCAGTGCCATACTGGCAGTGAGCCTCCATGGCTGAATGGGGATTTGAACCCAGGCCTCCTGAGTCCTAGTCTGTCACTCTATCCACTATGCCACACTATTCCTCCCCTACAACTCCTCAAATCCTTCAGTCACCATTGTGGAGAGATTGTGGGAACGGAAGTCCTGTGATGCAAAAATTTTTCTAAGTTCTTCTATTTTGCCACATTTTGGAATCAGTGAATATAGCTTGCCATCTAAAGGACAAGATAAATCCATTGGAAGTCAGTAAAACAATACATATTATCATCAAAACAGGGAGACTTTATAAGGAGGTCAAGTCCAGAACAACTCCCTCAGCACCTGACAGTTTTAAAACCAGAATCTAACATTATTTAATGATTCCTTCACCTTAATGGTGCCCACATTGTAGTCTTAATTAATACAGAATACATTGTGGTTATTTTTTTTAACCGTTCCTGTGAATTTTAGTTCTAACAGAGCCGCAACATTACAAGAGTGTTGCTGCATTTAAATCCTAAAAAAATGACCTTAAATTGCAGATTTCAAATGTACTAAAAGACTTTTTTAAAAGGCAGACATGTAGGACATTTTGTCAGTGAGCAGGAAGATAAGGCTGTTTATCGCATTTATTTATACTCTTTTAAATTTTGACATTTTCATCTTTTAAACTTTTCAATTGCTTTGCAACTTTAGTTTAGGAACAAGCTCATGGGGGGTGGGGGACCTGTTTCCATAAATGAAGCCTCACCTTCTTAAATCTGCAATGGGTTCCGACTGGTGTCCGTCAGAAAGTATATAATTATCGTAAATCTGAACGTGTGCAGAGTACAGATCCACCTCCCCATGGAGCAATAACAGACTCTACACCCAAAGTCAATTAGGGAGAGTCACAATATTCGAATATCCAAATATTCTTGGGAGTGTGGGTGTTGAAGTTTCCACTCTAGAAATTATGCAGTTCGACTGATGGGTTTGAATAATAAACAAATAAACAGAAAGTTTTAGCCACAGGAGATCTGTGCTAACGGTGACACATCCTTCTAGACTGTACTGAAAGGGTCAATTCTTCGAAGAAGACGAGGGCGCTGGACTCAAGGGAGATTGAGGTGGGGGCGAAGGGGCCAGCCAAAAGTTATTTGTGTCTATTCTGGGAAATACGGCCACTCTTCCGGGTCTTGCTACCTTTGTAACTGGACAGAATCCTGCCACAGACTCTTTTCTACAAACCCCTCTTATATGAGGAAGAAAACCAGTTGATCTATGGGGAACGAGTGCGTCGATCGCCAAATTCAGAGTAATGACTCTGCAGCAAGAGCCCTTAGCGCAACTTCAGGCGCCTCTAACCATAGTGCCTGAAGAAGCATTCTGCTTAACTCGGAAGCTGGCGAGGCTGCCGGTGGCTAATTGCTAAAATTCAGCAGTTTTGAGCTGCTCAGAAATCAGGGGTCTAAAAGGGTTTAATTCTGACAGGTCCGTGCGTGGAAAACACAGCTTATTGTCTTTGGATTTTTAAAATTATTTTTTCTTAAGAGTCCTGATGATGAATTTGTTTCTACTACCAAAAAACAAAAAAACAAAAAAAACTAGCTTGTTAGTTTTATTTTATTCATTTTGAGCTTACCAGGCAATCATTTTAGGCTGGCATCCCAAAAAAGTAAATTTTCGGGCAGTAAGGCCAGAGGCACTGTGATTTACTCCTGTGTTTACTCCGAAGTAAACCCCACTGAATCCATCGAACTTAGTGCCAAGCACGTGTGGACAAGAGGTGTGGACAAGTCTTATTTCGTCACAGCTCCAAGCCTATTATCGCCTCGGATCGAAAAATTTAATCTTATGCCCCTGCTCTTCAATCCAATCATCATCAAAATTAAGAATTTTGAGATACAACGTAGATGTGTGTTTTTTTTAAATGTTTTCATTTGTCAGAAAATTACCCTGTTTATGGATATGCTTCTTATATTTGCTATAATCTCTGTCTGAATACAGATGGCATGGAAATATAGCAGAATCTGTTCGGAAAGTCATAAATTCAGAGATGCTGCAATGATTTTATTCCCACTTTTTAAGAAGCATGTGTTTAATAACACTTGTTTTGATAGTTTCCTCTGTATCTCTGACACACATCCATCTTATTCTGAAAAGAAAATGCTGTTTATTTTCAATTCCAAATGTCATTATTGGGGATCCTACCTTTTGCAAGGCAATTAAAAAGGGTACAATAAAATGTGCCAGCTTTTCCACATCTCCAGGTCTTTTGATTAGAATAGAGGAAAGAGAGAAGACACACACAATTGAAAAGCCATCCTTGAAAGTCTTCTGTTAAGCCAGGTAGATAGAAAGTAATTCTAAATTTACTGGCAGATCTCTGATTAAACACAGAAATAAAGTAGATCCAGCAACCTTCAAGCATCCCCATTCCTCTCCTAAGCAAATTGAAAACGGAGGGCAACTCCCTGGCAGTTTGCGGGGGTGGAGGGAATAGAATATAATAGAATAGAAATTTAATTTTATTGCCTTTTAATCCACTATAGTTTTAAAATGTCCTTTAAACAAGTCTGGGTCTCAGATCGGAGAGAGAGGCGGCATATAAAAGAAATGAACAGATGGAAGAAATTCTCAGAAGCCAGCCCTCCTGGGTTGAATGAGTTTACTCTCAGATCAGCGTGGAAGGGAAGCCAGCCCTCCGGCCCAAGTTTCTTACACATAAGTAGGCCCCCGTGTGTACAAGCGCGAAGGATGGGAGTCCTAACTGGGCTCGGTGGCTTCCTCTCTCTGCCAGACACGATGCACGGATTATGTACTCGCTCTGGGGTCGACAATAAAAAAAAATAACTCTCTCTCAAACAAATACATAGGGTAGTAGTTGCTGTTTTTCTTTATTCTGAAATGTGCTCTTAAAATTAAAGGAAGAATGTGAACATCGGTTTGTAAAACGTGGGGGTTTGCGGAGGGGGGGTTGTTTCTTGGAGGACAACTGAGATGCCCATAAACGTTTTCATGCGGTGCAAATAGGTGCTAAAGGGGGGGGGGCTTTTTATTCGAGTAACAGTTGTGGAAGAAACTATCCCTCTGTGCTTGTCCTTATTGCAAACGTAATGCACCAAGCAAACATCGATTAGATATCTGCATGATTCTGGTAATGGTAGCCTAGGGATGTCAACTCTGACGGAAGACCCATTGACTCAAGTTGAGTTGCTTCCAAGTAAAAGTGTCGAGCATGCAGGCCTCGACCTGCTAAAAAGGATGTTCCCTCTTTTTTCACAGCTAATCCTCGACCAGGCTGTGGCACCAGTTTTTTCTTTAATTTATGCCCTAGTTTGGTTGCTGTTCCTTTAAACAAGCAAACAAAAAAAAAGTACACATCAGAAAGGATTCCTCACAAGCTGCTGCGGCCCCTTCCTTCTTTTCGCTCAGTTCCCTTGCCCTGGCTAGGGATTTCCGAAAAAGGCAACCTCCATACAGCAGGGTAACTTGAAAACGGTATAAAGGTCTGAATGATCAAAGAGGATTTAGGGGGTATTACGGAAAACCCATTGGATTCAATGGAACATCGCCCAAGGCTCAAGCAACTACAGCCTGAAACGGCTCTTTAAAAATCTTCCATTCTGTAACCATCCAGATTTCCCGTCTGCCAATTTTATTCCTTGAAATACCTTCACTTCCCATGTTTGCATTATTATTATTCTTTCCTTTTTTAAGAAGAAAACTACACGATTACAACTCCACAAGGCTGGATTTGTTGTGGTTTGTTCATTTCCTTAGGCGATGACAGATCTCTTTTATTAATAAGACATTCATCTGTATTCCTCGAATGTTATTTCCAACACCACCCCGGATTCTTCTTCCTAACTCTTCAGACTTAGCTTCCTTCTCGGTTCTAGCTTCCTCACTGTTAACTGTCAAAACCCAGGACCCGATCCAACCGGATTCAAGAGCTTCCAGTTCCACAGGGAAGTGGAGAGAGAGCTTGAAACGTCTCCCGTTGAAATTAATAAACAGCAACCTGAAGTCAAAACCGAGCATCGCTTTCAGTGAGTAAACTTCTCCGGATCTTGACCGTGCTTATTCAGGAGCCACATAATTATGACTTCTAGGTAGTAATCCTTTACATGCACATTTACTTGGGAGTTGGCTTCATTGCGTGCAAAATACAGGACTGGGACAGCGAGTGCCATTTCTCCACAAGTTGACACAGAAGTGAACCTCTTAAATTCAGCAGGCCTGACGTGCAGCTGTCTGGGCATAGGATCGCATCTTCTGTTTAGGATGCGGCCCTTCACACATGCTTAAGAGTGGAAAGCGATCTCTGTCTATTTAGATTTGGGGCGTTCATTTATTTTCCTTCCCCCCCCCCCGTGATTTTGCCAAGGGTTACACACTACAAAAAGCAGGTCTCCTCATTTTGCAACCTTATGAGGAGGGGCTGCGGCTGCTTACATTGCACATTAAAAAGACCCCGTCTGCTAAGAGGTTGCACAACATAAACTAGCAGCATCCTATAGCCTAGCACCCGCACAGCGGCGTGGATGCAACTTGAACAGCTTTGATGGGTGGGAAGGAGGCGCTCGGGGCGGTATCTAGAAATCCATCTGAGATCCAGTGAAAATTCACTTCGTGCCTTTTAGGGGCTGAATGCAAACCACGGGAGATCAAAAGAGGAATTCCCTTTAAAAAAAAAAAAACTGATCTGTGAACCACGATTTGAAGGATGAGATGAAAATAACATTAAAAGGGTGAGATTAATAGTAGAACAAACGCTTATTAAGAGGAGAGAAAGGGATCCCGGCTGATCAGATATCGCCGCGTTGCTCTGCTTTATTCTTAAAGATTAAATCTTTCTCTCCTTAAGTTTTCTTTTCTTTTTTTTCCCCCTTCCTTTTTTCTGCTTTTTAAATCCCAGTTAGTTAATTAGCCTTAACTCCCTTTCAACTTCAAAAAGTTTCCTGAGCGCTTTTAACTGAATGGAACAATCAGAGGAGGAGGCTGAGCGCCCGCAGGGACCGGAGCGGGGGGGGGAGTGTGTGTGTGTGTGGGGGGGAATTGCGGGAAAACAAAAAACAAAACAAAACAAAACAACAACCACGAGCGCATCACCCAGAAGGAAGACTCTGGGAAGCTTGGTAACCGAAGGAGGCTGGGGCGGGAAGGCGAAAGTAAGTAAGTGGCTTGAGTTTTCCCGTGAGTTATGCGGGTCAAGACGGCCTCCCGGCAGGCTCGCCCCCAACGAAGGACCCATAAAATATAGGGGAACAAAGTCCCTAGAGAAGTGGGGCTTAGAATGCCAGCCTGGCCTCGACTCCATGAAGACCCTGTGGCGCTTATACTTTAGGACGCGTTATGACAGCCTCACCCGAGAACTTTCCCATTTGAGATAAGTAAGAGGCAGGTCCTTGCCCCGAGGACCTTACAGTTTTTAATTAGACATAAGTAGAGGCGAGTCCGTGGAGATTCTTGTTTTCTCCGCCGAAGAGCGTTCAAAGGGAGGGTTTAATTTAAAAAGTGAGGACGTCTCTCGGTTTAATTTTTTAAAAAGCAGATTGTATCCTATGTAGTGAATGCAAAGGAGGCTCCAGAAATATACCCAAATCACTGCTCTCCCAAGTTTCCTTGGACCTTGTGCCATGGATTTTCCTGGCACATACTTTAGGTAAGGGTGAGATTTCGCGTCACCCTGAACACTGGCAGGCACAGGCCTGCTGCAGACAGTAGCACCTAAATGGCAGCAGTTCCAAATTATCAAGGCTGGCATCAATTTTGAACATTAAAGCCACCCGGGAAAGGAGCGGGGAAGGTGGGCTTCCTCCCGACCAGAAGCGGAGCGCACGGTTTTGATTATGAAATTGCTGCCTGATTTGGGAGACACACAGATGGCAGGCGAGGGATCGGATTTACTTCCCCTACGGCCTGGACGGAGCGGGTGGGGTGATGGTTTCTGTGGGATGTCAAAGTAACGGCGTGGGTGGGTGCCTGAGAGTGAGAGGAGGCCGGACATGATTTTCTCGAGGGCAGATGGATCTTCCTCGTTAATAGTATAGAAAATCAGCATGAGAATTGAGTACGGGGATATCTATCTTGTGGTGCCCGTTACTGCTTTCATTACTACACAGGGCGCTTCTAGATCTTGGTCTCTTTTCCAACCGTAATAAATGCTTCCATTAAGAATTACGATCGATGGCCTTATTTAAAGAATAAGACCAGCTTTAGAGCTCCACAGGACCCTTCGGCAGGCAAAGATGGCATAAAACTTGAGGTCCCAGGACACTAAACAGCTACGAATAAAGTGAGCTTCGGAGTTCTACAGAACTCTTCATTTGGTTGAGATGGTATAAAATGTGGGGGGTTTAGTAGCTTCCTTGAATCCCCCCCCTTGCACACTACCTTTGCCTGATAAAGATTTCTGCAGAGCTGCAAAGCTCGCTTTTTTATTAGAGCTGTTTAGTCATCCCCCAGAGGCACAGCCGAATCCGGAACTTCGCTTCTCTGAATTGATTTCACTGCTCTTTTTTTGCATTCTACTCGGAAAATGAAAGATGTTTTTCTGTCTGAGCTAGGCAGTGACACTCAGAGAGGTTGGAATATGGATTTCTTATTTACGTATCCTTGGTTCCCTTTTCCGTTGCAAGCAAAGACATCCCCCGGCCTCGCCAAAAAGTTATCTCTTGGTAGACAGTCAAAATCCGGTGTGAGGCTGGGCTAGCTAGATTCCAGGGATACATGTTTCCCTCGTTTTTTGGATGGGCGTGGGGACATGTCGATCAGATGGCTGGAACCTCACTTTGTCACGGGGGCGCGCGTCTAAAATATCCTAGACTTTGTGGGTGCACACAGCCAGCAAAAACAATTTCACAAAACAGGTGGAGGTGTGTAGCTGGGTCCACAGCGACATTTTTGACAGGGCGTTTATTCGCTGTTTTTATTCATCATAATGTCCGTGTAGCTTCCACCGTATTTGTTTTACTACAAATTACCTGGGTCTTAACAACAGGGCCAGAGGGAAATAAAGAAGTTCTAGGGGCCGTCCGGAAACAGTCTTAAACCGGGGTGTGTTTTACAGCTTGCCCACTCTTCCTCGCCTCTCTCGGACCACTACCTAGACATTACATCTTCAACTTTTATTAAATGCCTTTTCTCTGTTCCTCCACCCACAACACACCGGCTTTTGCAACATGCAGCCCGACTAAGAGATCTGGAGATGTCGAAAGCTTGCAGACATTGCTCGTGGCCTTTTCGTCGTTCTCGAAAAGGCAGCATCCCTAACAGACATTTCAGAATTACGGCGTTTCCGAGCTTGGAGCGTGTCAGTGTGCGGCCCTATGTGGGGGAAAAGCTGCTGCGCTCAAAACAACCCTAGCGGGAGTCTTTCCACCCGCCAAACCAAAACCTAGAGGCTTTTCAGGAGAAGCAAGCCCGGAGGTCTTTTCTGAAGCCGCTGCTCCTTATTAAGCGCGGATAGGATCGCGGCACCAGCCTGCTGAGCCTGGAAGTAAAAAAAGCTCACGGTGCCTCTGGCCCAAAGTCCGCGGCCCGATCCTTTGGGCGCTTTCTCAAAACTAAGTTGGAGAGGTTCAGTGGAAAGGGGGAATTAACTGCAAGGAGTAGAACGACAGGTTATCAAGGAGCGATTCCTCTCTAAGGTTTCCGTGGAGCTCGGATTTCTGGATTTTTCTGCCAAATGTGCTGTTGGGGGAAACTCTCCATGCTGCGTTTTTGCCCCCTCGGAAGGAGAAACGCCGAGGTGCCCGGAGGCCCTGCCTGCCCCCTCCTGAACGCCCTGGTCCCGTTGCCTTTTCCGTTAAACCGCTCCTTCTCCCCGGCGCTTGGGAAAGCGACCTGGGCAGGAAACATCTGCGCATCTCTTCCCCCCCACCACCACCTTCCCACCCCTCCGCCCGGCTCTTCTCCCTCTCGGGCCCCCTCCCCTGCCCCTGCCCGCCCCCGTCCACCCCTGCCCCCGGCTTACCTTGAAGGCCACGGGGAGGGTCTTGTTGCATCGCCAGTGGGAAGGCAGCACCGAGCACAAGAAGTTGGGGCTGTCGGTCCTCACCAGTTCGCCCGGGTGATCGGCCAGGACGTCCACCACCGAGCGCGCCTCGGGCCGGCTGCGAGGTCCTCCCGGGGGAGCCGGCGGGCCGAGGGGGCCGCTGTTCTCGCCCATCTTGCCGCAAGGGAAGGCCGTGGAGGGAGGTGTGAAGCGCCTGCTGGTGCTGGGGTCTACGGGAATACGCATCACAACAGCGGGCGTTAGGGGTGGCGGGAGGCGGCGGCGGGGAGGCCAGCAGCAGCAGGAGGAAGAGGAGGAGGAGGAAGGCGACGGCGAAGTGGCAGGCGCGCGCGGCTCCCGAACAAGGCGCCCCCGCCCAGGTGCCCAAGGGCGCACGGCGGCCCTCTCCAAAGCCAGGCGCACGGGAAGGCGGCGTCAGGCGGCGATCGGGGACCGGGAGCCCCCGCTAGGCCCCGCCGGGGCAGCTGCACCACCCGCAGGAGGAGCGGGGAGGACAAGATCGGGGCCCCACCCGGAGCCCCGAGCGACCGGGGGCCGTTCCGACGTGCGCCGCTGGCGAGCCGAGACGCGCGCGCTCTCCTCCGCCGGGCTGGCCCCCTCGCCTCCCGTTCTCTCGGAGGGCTCCTCCCAGGGTGGAGAGAAATCCGATCCGGTGGCTGCTGATTACTGCTCCTGCTCCTGCCGCCGCTGCTCCCCGCCAGCAGTCCCTTCCAGAGCCGGAGCCACCGTCCGGATGGATCTCCGGTGCGCTCTGGCTGGGAGATGGCGAAGCTCCCCGGGGGCGGCCAAAAAGGGAAGCTTCCCGCGGAGCCGCGCAAACCAGCCGGGCTCCTCCGGTGCCTCCCGCTCACGGGCGGAGCGCTTCGGGCAGCCCAGCTTCCCCCGTCGCGGCCTCTTGGCTTGCCCAGTCAAAATAAACGCGGATCAGACAAAATAAACCTCGCATCTACCGCTGCAGCGAAGCTCTTGCCGGGTACCTCGCTTTCTCTTCCCTCCCTGAAAGATCTTAAAAAAAAAAAAAGTTTGAAAATCCACCACCGCTCTTGGCGGGGGGTGTTTGTTTCACTTTGAGCGCCTGAGCGCAAAAGAAGCTTCAACAGGTTTCCTTTGCAGAAAAACAAACAAACAAAAAAACTCTCATTTCCCCTTCATTTCCTGCCGTGCCAACAATCGCACGCAAGAGGCCAGATTTTCTCGCACCCTCCTCTTTCCAACCGCTTTACGCTTCTGAAACCAGTCAAAACTGTCAGCGGATACATACTGATTTTTTAAAAAAACTTTATTTACGCAGAGGCGCAGACGAGGGGGTGGGAGTGGCGCAAGGGCGGTGGAATGGCAGCGAGCGAAGCCAATCAGAGGATGGAGGCGCGGCAAAGCCTGAGATCGAGGCAGAGGCAGGGGGCGGAGCAGGAAGGGGGCGGGGACCAGGAGCCCCGCCCCTACCACTCACTCAACTCCCGCCTACTTTCTTTACAAAAGATAGGAGCACATGGAGCTGTCAGGAAAGGCATCAGAGGGATGCTAGGCGGGTTCGGTTCTTACATTCCCCATTAAAATAGCCAAACCAAAGGCGATCGCGTTAATTTTCTGCCCCCAGGGCACTTCCTTTGACAGGCCGGAGAAAAGGAAACTTTCGACTTTTAAAGCGGTGTAATTTAAGAATTTTTTTTCTTTTAATGGGAAAAAGTTAATAAGAACGAGTCAATGAATGGGGTAACAAAATTCCCCAGTTGCTCCTGCTTCTGTCCCAGTCCAAGACATTTTGGATTGCCATCAAAACAAGAACCCCCCCATCCTCTGCACGTTGGCGTATGAATTAGCCTCCTTCGTTTCAGTGGGGCTTCTCTAGAGCAGTGGTTCTTAATCTTTGTTACTCGGATGCTTTTGAACTGCAACTCCCAGAAACCCCAGTCAGGACAGCTGGTGGTGAAGGCCTCTGGGAGTTGCAGTCCAAAACTCCTGAGTAACCCAAGGTTAAGAACCAGTGCTCTAGAGCAGTGGTCCCCAACCTTGGGCCTCCAGATGTTCTTGGACTTCAACTCCCAGAAATCCTGGCCAGCAGAAGTGGTGATGAAGGTTTCTGGGATTTGTAGTTCAAGAACATCTGGAGGCCCATGGTTGAGGACCACTGCTCTAGAGGACGGAGAGTGCCTGTGCGTCGTGGCCTCGGGTCCGTTAAATTCTGTTTCTAGGCAAACCTATAACGGGATGATAAACGAGGAGCTACATTGAAAACCGACCCTATCAGGTTAAATGACTAATACTTGTTGGACTGTTACTCCATTTCAGGGCTGTAACCCAGGGCGCCAGAAACAGGTGAATCGACTGGCGAATGCAAAGAAAATAAACGTTCTCCTTGTTTTGGAGGGATCCCGCGTCCTCCTCTTCGTCCTTTTTCATGAGGGTCTCATTGCCCATCCCTGACAGCAGAGCCCGAAGGGAAATGGAGCCACTCGCCGCCCACCCACCCCCGCCAAGCGACGACTCTCCTCCAGATCATCTAAAGAGCTTCCAAAAAAAAAAAACCGCTTGCAAAAAGCCCAGGGTCTCCTCTCCTGTGTGCTTTTTTCAGCCAAACCTGCATCTCCCTGAGTTCGGCTGGGCTTCGGATAATGCAGGAAGCCTGCCTAGGTTGAAAGTCTAGAGAATATTTATAGATGGGGAACAGTTCCGTTTTGGAGCGCAGAATCCCATATACGGTGGCTCTGGGTTTCCGAGCGCTGTGGTCCAAGGAAAGTCACATTTTCCCGGGCGGGTGTGTGTGTGTGTGTGTGGTGCCGACCCCCCCTCCCGCCGCCGCCCGAATCGGATTTGCAACCGCATCAAGCTTTGGGGAAACAAGTTCCTCCACCGCTAACGGACAAGAAGCCTCAGAAGTCTTTGCCAAAAAGGCAGGGCTGTTGCAAAAACCGCAGAGGGAAAGGAGGGGGGGGGGAATCCACGGAACGGATTTCCGAAGGAACATATTTAGTGACAAGATGGAGAAAAGAAAAGGGAAGGGAGAGCTCCGACGACCAGGCTGGAGCCCTCAAGGGCGGGCTGGGAACATATTAAAATGCAGCCTTAGCTTGGGTCCCCATCGGAGGGGAGGTGGCACCCCTTAGCAGCCCTACAAGGCTGCGATCCTCGGGCGGCGGTTAGGGGATGAGAAAGGCTGGCCTCGGAAGTGAAAAAACGGCAGATTTAAACTGTGCTCAAAAAAAGGGGGGGGGAGAAAGTGGGGAGGTGAGTTTTTTAGTGGCCCTTCTCCAGCCCTTCACCGTCATCTCCGAATCGCAGCCTTTCATGCCCTTAAAGGACAGCGGAAGAAGAAGAACTCTGCTGGACCCACAAGCTTGTATCCTGTTTCCCACCGTGGCCGACCAGATCCTGAAAACCGGAGAGAAAAGCCGCAGTTCCAGTCCTGGCCTCCCTCCAAGGATGGGGGTCATTAACACGGGGAAGCTCTTTATGGGGAAAAAGCAAATGGCTTTCTGCCGCTGGCCGTTTCCTTCCTTCCTGGGTCTCATCTTTAAAATCCTCGAAGCCACCACCTCCTGCGATAGGGCTGGGGGGGCGGCGGGGGCGGGAGAAGCTGCCGTAAACCCAGACCCGTGCCAGCTCCTCCTCTCCTGCATTCGCCGCCGGCAGGTGCTTGCACTCCGGACCTAACAGGGGTTGCTTCTCCAATCCTAATCGGATGATGGCCACATGCAACCTGGCCTGGGACTTTAGGATTCCAAACGGGTATGGTCTGGGCGCGGAGCTAGCGGGCTCAAAACCTCACCATCCATCCATCCATCCATCCATCCATCCATCCATCCATCCATCCATCCATCCATCCATCCATCCATCCATCCATCCATCCATCCATCCATCCATCCATCCATCCATCCATCCAACCAACCAACCAACCAACCAACCAACCAACCAACCAACCAACCAAGGCAGTGATACGAAGAATGTCATAACATGCCCGGAGGAGAATCCCATCACGGGAAAAGGAACTGATCAAAGGAAGCGAGAAGCGAGGGGTTAAACGGAAAGTTTCGGGGGGGGGGGGAGGCCGCAAGGTGAGCTCGATAAACCCAACTAGCGGCTTATTTTAAAGGTTGAATTGAAAGCAGTCTCCTTTGGGTTTCAAGCCAAAAGGACCAGAGAAGCATTTAGGAGTCGCCGTGTTAGTCTGTGCAAGCATTATAGGCAAAAGCAAAATAGAAGTAAAAAATTAAAAAAAAGAATCAAAAACAAAAAAAAATTAAGACTAACTTTTTATATTTTTAAATGCGAGCTTTCGTGGACAAATCCACTTCATCAGACATGGTTTAAAAACCTGTCTCCAAATCGTTCAACAGAAAAATAATCTCGCTCGCTCGCTCTCGTTTCCCCTCCCACGAAAATTTGCAACCCAATCCCGTCTGGACGCTTCCAAGGGCAAAACTGGTCCCTTCCTGCACCGTGAGGGTCAATGCCTTCGCCACCGAAAAGCGACCTGCCCCTCCGACCCACGTCGAACCGACGAGGAGGAAGCCTCCTTGTGGTCGATCGGCTTGACTCTCCCGGGCCAGGGGATCTAGAGAGAACCTGCAGCTCCGCCTCGGCTGTAGGAGGATCCCTTAAAATAGCGATCCAACGTAGCACAGGTGCAGGCGGGTCCCGAAGCAGCCGGCTGCCAGCCTGGCAGAACCGATTAGACGCGCAAGAGACCTTCTCTAGGGTCTAGATGGCAACTCTCATAATCCCTAGGCAACGGATGGACTGGGGATTATGGGAGCTGTAGTAAAAAAAAAAAAGGATTTCTAAAATTCTTTCTCTCACATACTAGACAGCTGCTTACACCTTCTCCGGCTCCCCCCCCCCCCGTTCTTTGCCCTTATTTAGATCCCAAAGCGGCTTTTCGTCGGGAGGGGAGGGGGAAGCACCTTACCTCTAAGAAAAACACCGAGACGCAAATATTATGCATACAACTTTGCGACGAAAACGCTGCGGAGTTGAAAGGGGGGCCCTTGTAAACGGGGCGACCTTTCTCTGGACTATGTCTCTGAGCGCTGGCCAAAGGAGAAGAGGGGGCGCAGTATTGACGCCGAGTCCGAATTAAACCGCACCGGGAGGGATACTATACATGGGGGGGGGGCTAGAAGGGTGGGGGTGTACTCTCGGTTTCACAGAAATTACAGTCTATGTGAAAAGTAAGCCCCGCGGAGTTAGTTCAGTGGAACTTACTCTCAGGTAAGTGAATACAGGATCGCGGTGGTAAATTAAATAGATTTGAGTGTCCCCCCCCCCCCGCTGCAAAGTGGGTAGGAACTAGAAAACATGTGTAAGGGGCCGATCCAGGTAAAAGGAAGCTTTTTAAAACCCCCCCCCACACACATCGAGGGCTGCAGTAATTTCAGTGCGGTGGACATTAAAAGTCCTCACCTTCGAGTCAACAGAGCTAGGATAATAAAACTGGGGAGGTTGCAGGGCACGGAGTTCCTGGTTCACTTGGAAATAAATCCCAATGGCTGTCAAGTGAAATTTATTCCCACCCAGGTACCTGCTTAAATAAAGTCCCTTGTCATCAAAAGGACAGGCTGCCTGATCCAAATTTATTTTATCTCACCGAGTCTTTCTCTCGGATTTATGAAAGAAAGAAAGAAAGAAAGAAAGAAAGAAAGAAAGAAAGAAAGAAAGAAAGAAAGAAAGAAAGAAAGAAAGAAAGAAAGAAAGAAAGAAAGAAAGAAAGAAAGAAAGAAAGAAAGAGAAAAATAATTGTCATCTTCACTTTCTTCTAACTATACTATACTTGGATCGTGCTGTGACTGAAGTCTCCACCGAGCATCCTTTTATTTCTTACAAAGCAATCCGCTTCCACGTAAATTCCCTTGACTAAAAGAAGCGCTTTTTTTTCCCCTTACGAGTAGACACAGGAAATCGAGGAGGGAAAATATATATGTTTCCAACTCAGGGGATTTTTCCCCCTCTGCCTTTCTGAACCTCTGTACAGTATGTAACTGGAATCATTAAAATCGAATCCGCGATGGAGAGAGAAAGAGAGATCGCCTTCATCTAGAGTTCTCGGCGTGTTTACTCAGAAGTAAATCCTTCTAGATCCAATGGAGCTTAGTCCCTGGTAAGCATTAATGGAAAGGAGGAAGGAGATAGAAGACGGAATGCGGTTCCAAAATCCATCTCACCCCCCTCTTTCTTCTGATTCGTCTCTATAGGCCTGATCCTAACGTTTGTCCACACCGAAGTCAGGTATAAAGTTAAGCCGGAGTGAATCGACCGATTAGGGTTTACTCCACTTTACTTCTAGGTGGACAATCTTGTGTATTTTACTACCGGGCAACTTTGTAAGGTGCTGCCGGCAGTTCTAATGAAAGAAATATAGGGTATGTTTTCAAAGGACACGTTTGCGTCTTATCTGCGAGAGTTCTTAAGAAGAGACAGAATTATAAAAACATCTTAATTTTTTTTAGAAGTCCCAGGGAGGAGATCAACATTTGGCGAAGTTTCTCTCTGAGTTTTTCTTTTTCTCTATTCTGTTGATTCAGTTGAAATATAAGGATCTCTTCCAGACTTTACCATAGGCGCTGAAATCAATGAGATTTAAGTCAGTCATGCCTATTATGTCTGATTTCTACGGGTCCAACCGTACAGTATATGATTATGTCCTTACCACTGAAATGGATGGGAATTTAGATTCGCAGACACAGGAACCCTAAATCGGGAGGCAGAAATCAAGCAGAGATAAACTGGCCACGACGGACTTCAATCGCTGAAACCCACGGGCTTGGCTTCCGAGTAAATAAATACAGTTTGGCATCCCCGTGAAAAAGCGTTCCTTGCATCTGGGGCGGTGTGCACGCTTTGCTTTGCTTTGCTTTTGCGTGCGCATGTGTGAACCAAAGGCCAGCGGATCGGGTTCTCTTAGTAGGAAGTCTACTTGATTCCAACGAACTTAGGAGGAGCACGATCCTAAGGCCCCGCTTGCTAGAAACAGGTTACTCGGATGTAAGTCGGGTAGATTTCCAGGGGGGCTGAAAACAGAGAGGATTGGGTTATACGGGGACACACATTCCATGGACAAAAAGGAGCCCCGTGGTAGCTGAAAGACTAAAAAGTTTTATTTTGGTGGATTGGAGCCCACCGGGTTTGTTGTCCACGAAGCCTTAAGCGACACGAAACGGGTTCGTCTTTAAAATGCCATAATTCCCCATCTCTGTGCCTCTAATATAGTGTATCCGCATAGCGCAGTCCTGAGCGTCTCCACTTAGAATCGAGCCTCAACGAGAATCGAACAGACACTTTGGCCGCAAATAAACCCGGGCTAGAATGGGTTTTTTTTGTCTGGGGGGGCCGAACAAAAACAATACACCTATTTTTTTGGTCCCGAAAGTTTGCGGCTGGGGTTGCTCAGCTCGCCACAGCCTGGTCCCCCCCCTTTACATTGGATGATGGGAGTTGTAGTCTACGAGATGGGGAGGGCGCGAAGTTATGCTTAGCCCGAAAGAGAAGGCGTGCAAATAAATAAATAAATAAATAAATAGATAGATAGATAGATAGATAAATAAATAAATAAATAAATAAATAAATAAATAAATAAATAAATAAATAAATAAATAAATAAGAGAGTGGGATTTATCATCAGGCATTACTCTCTCGCGCTGCTTTGCTTAAGGCTCCCAAAGGCAAGGTTTTTTCCTTTTTAGGAGAAAAACGTAAGATTTGTGCATAAATATTCTTTGCAGTTTCTGCAGAGGTTAAGCGGTGCCAGAGTTTTGACGTGACGCGTTCGGCCATCCCGCCCCCCCCCAATGATATTTAAAGGCCAAAAAAATCTGGAGCGCTTTTCCTCTCTCTCCTCCTCCTCCTTCTTCCCATCACCAGAGAACGAATCGGGGGAGGGTGGACGGGGAATGGACTGCACGCGATCCTTAAACCCCAGGAAGGATGTGTGCCAGGATGCGATTTTGTCCTCCTTTTAAAAAGGCGGGTAGAAAAATCGCTCCCTTTTTACAAAGAGCAACGTAACAAACAGCCCAGTTGTTTTTGTAAACCGAGAATTAAAATAATAAGAATGGAAACTACTGCAAGAAGAAGACTTCTCAGCAGCTGCCTGTCTGTCTATGAGAATCCTCCGCCATCCTAGCAGCCGCCGGACCTTCCTCGAGTAAGGGGAAATAGAGAGGCGAGTTTTAGAAACAAAATGATCAAGGCTCTCGCGCTATAGCAGAATGAATCGCTGCCAGGCGTGGGGACGCTTCGACCTCACTCTCCCGATGTTGGAGGCTGCAGCGGGTGTGTGTGTGTGTGTGTGTGTGTGTGTGTGTGTGTGTGTGTGTGTGTGTGTGTGTGTGTGTGTGTGTGTGTGTGTGTGTGTGTGTGTCTACCACGGGGCGATCAAACCAGAGCTTTGGGGCAGAAATCTTGAGGCACTCTCGGTTAAATGAATAGGAGGGTCTCCCCAACGCTGCAGGCTTGGAGTCTCACATATTGAATCGGGGAAGCAATTTTTCCCCCTAAGGCAATAACTAAATATCTAACCAAATAGCTGAAGAGGGGTGAACTATGCAGTCTAAAATTACCTAACTGCAGCACGGGATCCGGGACGCTTTCCTGTTTTAAGAACGAAACGCATTTAACCCCATAATAATAATAATAATAATAATAATAATAATAATAATAATAATAATAATAATAATAATAATAATAATAATAATAATAATAGCATTGCTCCAGAATTCGAAACAATGCATTTCTATACACACTAAGCCGGCAGCCGGTACCATGACAACTCACTATCATAAGTTTGGAAACGCAGCAAAACCCTCTTCTAGGCGGCGGGTGAGCAGGATAAATATATAAGGTGAATTCGTGCGAAATCAGTCTTGGGTGACGATTCCTCCTTCGGCCGCTAGTTGGCGCCCTCATCCCGTTGCTCAAAGCGCCTGGCTGGCTTGCCCGAACTGCCCCGGAGCGCATTCATCAAATCAAAACCTCACTGCCAACGAGGGTTGGCAGAGCCCGCAGTTAACTTACCTCCCACCAAGTATACAGAGGAAAAGCGCGAGGCTGGCAGACGTGCAGCCCCCCCTTCTCTCCCCAGTTTCTCCCCCTTCCTCTCCAGACTTTCCAAAATTACAAAAAGAAAAAGAAAAAGAAAAAACGATTTAGTCTGATCTTTCCACTTTGGAATTAGCACAGCACAGTGGCTTTTTTAAAAAAAGAAAAAGAAAAAGGGGGGTCTGAACTATAAATCAGGAAGGCTCGAATTTGAATCTTGCCTCCACGGTAAACTCACTAGGTGGTCCTCGCGTAGGCCTCCTATAAAACGCATAGGCCTTCCCAAAGCCTGCTTTACAAGGTTGTTGTTTTAAAATGTATTGAGACTGTGCGGGTCAAATGCTTTCATCACTCTAAAAACAGCATCCTCCTACGGGGGGGGGGCTCTTCACATGCGTAGGACTACATCGCCTGTCATCCCTTCCCATGATGGAGGTTGAAATCCAACACACCCAGAGAGAAGTGTAACTCTTTTCTCCCCTTCCCCCCAAATATAATTCATTAACTTCTTATTCGGCGCACTGTGGCTTCATTGAGTTTGTGTAAACGGGTTAGTTCTCGCCAGGAAACATGTCAGATTATCCCACTGGTTTAAAAGAACTGGCACACTGGTTTGGAACACACACACACACACACACACACACACACACACACACACACACACACACACACACGTTTGGAAAGCAACTCCTACCGATTTCAATGGGCCATAAGAGTCCCCAGACAATTTGGAACTTTAAAAATTGTTTAAAATTTTTTTAAAAATACCAGAATGAAAGAAGAGAGGGCTTGTGTACTGTATTTCCAAGAAGATCCTTGCTTTTTGCTAAATGCTGCAAAGCTAAAGGCATTTACACACTTACCAGATCTCCTAGGGACATTGCAGTTGAGCCGTTCAATATATTGCCAAATATGTCTCCACTTTGTAAGTAAAGGCAAGTACAGCTTGGTGAGGAGGAACAGCCTGCCAAATCCGATCTGTTTCCCACTGAACCAAGCTCAGTCTAATTGGTTTGAGTTCAAAGCATAACTGGCTATGATTTCCTAATTGATTTAAGAGACTAAGCAAACTCCATTCATTACTGTGCGGGTTAATACAACAGTTTTTTACTTCCTTCACTGCCACTTGTTGCAAGTTCACACCATGGAGAAGCTGTGTGAATATATGTGTGTGTGTGTGTGTGTGTGTGTGTGTGTGTGTGTGAGTGTGTGTTTGCTGAGGATGGGCCTATACTAAAATTAAACACAAGTTACAGAGGTGTTTTGCAGAGAAGTGTTAAAGACAGCCCGTGATTAGACCTCTAAGCACATTAGTGTTGTTTGAGAAATCAGATTCGAAATGAACCTACTGCATTTATAAAGAACTAATCACAAAGGAATAAGGGGGGGGGGGGAAAGCCATGGTCACCTTGTACACAATCTAAAAAGACAAACAAACAAAGGCGCCCGGTACCTAGAACAGTAAAAGTCACAAACAGAAGCTAGTTTTCAACTCCTACAGCTGGGGGTGATGCAGAAGAAAAACAAAAGTTCCAAAAATCATGGTTAAAAGTATATTCAAATCTGAAACCTGCTTCTCCTCAATTGACCACAGCCCCCATTTTGGAACTTTTCAATGGAGTATTTATTTTATTTTATTTAAAATATTTTTATCCCATCTTTCTCCTTAAAATGGATCCAAGGCAGTTGGATTATACTTCTAGGCATGATTTTTTTTTTGAACCTGCTCTGTTTCTCCCACACCCTGTCCTCCAGCTCAATAATGCCAAGCCAGAACTCACACAGAATTGAAAGCTAGCTGTGCCTGTGATAGTTTAGTGGCCTTATTAAGATATTGCTCACCCTTGTCCTTGGGAAACAAAGCAGGCTAATTTAGAAATTATATGAAATGACAAACATTCCTGTTGGGTACTTAGATTTCCCCCCCCCCAGCAGTTTAAGAATTCCCTCTTCTAAACACAGATTCTATAATGTCCCCCCATGCCCTCACTCATAGAATACTATGCTCTGTGTGGAAGGTGGGGTGTAACCCTCTCTCAGAAGTGGCTGCTATTATGTTCTTCATGAGGGTGGCTAACTTTAGGGAGTTTTTGTCTGGACAACAGGGGATAAGGTCTACACCTGCTCTTTAGGTATGATGTCAGTCCTGCTCATCATCACTTTTTGTCAGAGTGGGGACTACAGTATCCATAATCCTTTGTATTAGCCATGCTGGGTGGAGCTTCTATAGGTGAGATACAATCTGAAATGTCCAGAGAGTGAAAAGCTCTCCACTCTTGCCCTGCAATTGCTTCCTCGAATTTATTTTTTAACTGCATGATTTGTTGTCAAGCAATTAATTTTCACTCAGTCGAGCTCTTTAGAGTGTCTGATCAAGATCATTCATGGCCATTGTGAGTTAACTTGGTTATAAACAATCACCTACCCTTTAAGGGTCTGGTTACTTGTCTATGAAAGCAGAATATAATTTCTGAAAATAAATGTGTTCATTTAGGTAATAAAATACTCCATCATTTGCAAACAATGCATCTAGAAGTTGAGTCCGGAAGGCAATTAACCACCCACTGTAATTTATGACTTCTTTCAGTCTCTAGAAGACAAAGTGCTTCTAATTCAAATCACACTCTAGTCCTTACCCGGGACACACACGCGCACACCTCTGAGATGCATTTAGGGGACTCGATTTATCTCAGAAGAAGAACTTGTACGCACATGATGAAACATATCTGAGACGGGGCAGGGGAGGCTGAACTCCCAGCCTAAGCCACATTTTGCAACCTCAGACTTCCCTTGTACTCAGAACTTGAGCTTTGCAAACAGAAGGTCTCCATGCTCCTTTAACTCGCAGGCAATTTCCGAAATTGTTGTTAGGCAGCCAGCTTGTCCAAGAGCCATGTGGATTGGCATCCGATTGTGATAAATTAGTGTTGCTAAAAACAAAGTGTATATACTGTATGTGTTTTGCTGAGCAGAAGGGGAAAAGAGAGAGTCGAGGTTTGGTTTGGTTTGGTTGCTTCTAGAATTTGTTCCTTCCCTCGATTAATGTTAAAAAGATAAAACTTAAGAACAGATTTTATATCCCTTTCTCTATTGTTCTTTATCATCATCACCACCACCGCCACCACCACCACCACCGCCACCACCACCGCCACCACCACCACCATCATCATCATCATCATCATCATCATCATCATCATCATCATCATCATCATCATCATCTATGGTATTTTGATATTTATACACTTGGGCCAGAAACCTATTTACTTATATGATTGTGAAAGCGTAATTGTGCAAGTGCTTCCCCAGGGCCACACACTGGTTGTGAAACCGGGTGTGTGACCAGTTGCAGAATCTGTTGCACAAAGGACACTGGAGGGGATGCATGGCTGGACGATTGCCCATGCTTGCTTGATGTTTATTGATTGGATTTTGGCCTTGATGCTTCGCAAGATATTTTCCTGACGAATCAGAGGCAGTACGTGGGACCTGCAATAAACTATTGTAGTGTTGATTCTTTTTGTCCATTAGGTGTAACGTGATACCTGCACATCAACCAGTAATTCAGCCAGTCTTCAGTTGACTATTTTGAGACTCAATCTATAAAGCAGAACTCATAATAATCATCATCTTGGAACTGCAGAGCTGGAAGGGACCCTATGGATCATCGGGTCCAGCCCCTGCCAAAGAGGAACCACAGCCAGAGACCTAAACCACTGAGCTATCCAGCCATTCTCGTGGTTTGGACTTTTTCTATTCCTTTCTCCTTTCTTCATTTCTCTTTCCTCACCCTAATACTGATTGTGTGCTGTCAACCTGGTTTCCACTTAGGACAACCTTTTCCTCGGCTTTCTGGAATACTCAGAAGTGGTTTTCCCGTCCCCTTCTTCTGGAGAGCAGCTGCGGGACAGTGCAGCTTGCCAAACACCACACTGGCTGGCTCTACTCACAGGAGGCACAGCGGAGGATCGAACCCCCAAACTTTGGCTCCACAGCCAGATAGCTAACTTGACAGCCTAACAAAAAGTTTGGAGAACTTGAAAGCTTGCACAAATTTCAGTGGCATTTTTGTGTGTGGTCCTAATACAGGTACTACCCTGTTTTTCTCATAGGTCAGCATGACAACCTTTTGTTATTGTTGTTTTATTTTCTTAGGTATACATTATGCAGTATCCATAGCTGCAGGTGAGACTGTAGACTATGAGATCAGGTGGCTGATAACTACACTAGTGTGCTGTCAGGTCATGTCTGGCTTATGGCAAGGCGGGGGATTTAAATCCAGGTCTCCTGAGTCTCAGTCTGACTCCCTTATCTGCTACATCACACTAGTTCTAGATAGTCACAAAGCCATTACTGCTGCTGCTACCCCGTTTCCCTGAAAATAAGACCTAACCTGAAAATAAGCCTTAGTATGATTTTTCAGGATGCTTGTAATATAGACCATAAAGAAGGATGACCACCAAAGAATTGATGCTTTTGAATTGTGGTGCTGGAGGAGACTCTTGAGAGTCCCCTGGACTGCAAGGAGAACAAACCTATCCATTCTGAAGGAAATCAACCCTGGGTGCTCCCTGGAAGGACAGATCCTGAAGCTGAGGCTCCAATACTTTGGCCATCTCATGAGAAGAGAAGACTCCCTGGAAAAGACTCTGATGTTGGGAAAGTGTGAAGGCAAGAGGAGAAGGGGATGACAGAGGACGAGATGGTTGGACAGAGTCACCAAAGCAACCAACATGAATTTGACCCAACTCCGGGAGGCAGTGGAAGACAGGAGGGCCTGGCGTGCTCTGGTCCATGGGGTCAGGAAGAGTCGGACATGACTAATTGACTAAACAACAACTCCAGAAATAAGCCCCAGTTATATGAAACCCCACCATCCACCCTTGTGCAGCACTGTGCAGCAACCAGAAGATAACATGACTGTAAAATAAAACATCCCCTGAAAATAAGCCCTAATGAGTTTTTTTGGAGCAAAACTTAATATAAGACCCTGTCTTATTTTTGGGGAAACATAGTAGTAGAAACATCCTAAGGGGTGCAAGCTAAACACACCAACTCGTGGTGTGATAAGAAACCATGATCCCAATTAAATCCCTCCCCTTAAGTTTTCTATTCAAAAAGCCTCTCTAGGTAATACTAGGAGCAAATTTGTTTAGTTCTTGGCTCCCTTTAAGCTGTTTTAGGCCAAGGAGTGACCTTTTTTCCAAATGATTTCTGATTTTGAAAAAAAAAATTAAATCCCCCTAGATCTCAAAGAGACTGGGCAAATAATTCCGTGATAAAATTCTCTGGTGCCCCAAAGGAGGAATTGATGGATGTTTTTGACAATGATTTGGGGAACTTGATTAAGTCCTGCAATTGGTGTTGCCACCAAAACAGATATGAAGCCAGAGATAGCATCATGGGATGGCTAAAAGGCCAGGCCAAGATTTCTTGCTGTTTGAGGCCAGAAACAGATGTTACAGAGAGCTTGTAAACTCTGCCCACTGGGTGAGATTACAACATTTTTTGGTGGCTTTTTCCTATTTGGGCACATTTTAGTGAAGAATTTGCACAAGTGCTGAGTATGTCTAAATCTTTGTCGTTTGCACAAAAATGAAATGTTTTTAATGCCAGCTATAGTGCTTCTGGTTGCAAAACACAAGCATTTGGTGCAAAACCCATTAGGGTTTGGGGGGGGCTATTTGATTTTTTTTCTTTTAATTCTGCTGATGATTAAAAAGTGTTGACTTTTTCAACACAAATTTTTCAGCTGTTGCCCTGCTTTGGATTGTGTGTTTTGGTATGTCAAGTCACCCCCTCTTAAAAAAAACAAACTAAGGATGAGAACATTTGTGAATATTCATTACATCCATACTGTCCTTGCTGATCTCTCTTTTTTCACTTCATAGGTACAACAGAAAAATGCTTGGTGTACCTTCTTGCACTGCACCTCTGGAAGCCGGTGGCTACATTGACTAGGATTCTGGGAACTGTGGCCCAAAAACCTACTTTATCCAGATTATGCAGTTATGTCCATGAGCCCATTTCCAGTCCAACTCCATACTGTATTGCTTCCTTTAATTAACAGGTCTTCTTTAGCAGGATCCTTCCCTACCTTCCTACACAGTATATTTTAACCTGAGAAGCTAAGGACTTCTTATAAACCAGCTACTGTACAACTCCCCCCCCCCATTCTGAGAGGCATAAAATACTGCCTCCATCTTAGAGATCCTCTAGATGTGTTGTGCTACACTACCCTTGATTTAGCTAGCTGGAGTGATAGAAAATTATCACATCTGGATAATTATCACCTCTGGAGGAATGCCAGGTTGACACTGCCTGCTACGCCGCACTGGATCTAAGTTGATGTGAGCCTTATGGGGACCGCATGATGCAAAGGACTCTGTGATATACAGTACCAGGTTGGCAGTTATTTTGCTGCTCACTTCTCACCTCTTCCCATCAAATGGGTGCCCCTCATATTGGCACAATCCTGTCCTCCCACCTGTCCGTCTTCCATCCAGCACAAAGGCCTGCCTGTCCTTTGAATGTTTATGAGTCGGGTTTTTATCTCATGCCATGCATACAAAATGTACTCGATCCCTTTCTGAAGGGGAGGGTTTTTTTTTCTCTCTCTCTCCCACTCCTCCAAGTGCAAAAGTCTTAAAAAACATGTGGTTTTTATTGCAGGCAAGAATGAATAACAGCATTCCTCAACCTGCCACATCAAATGGAACAGTAATATCCATCCGCATCAAGGCAAAAGCTGCCGTGTTTCCGATTTGCAATCGAATCCTGAAGTTAATTAAGAAGCACAAGGAGAAGGAAAGAGACATGATAGAAGGAATCTTTGTTTGTTTGGGGTTTTTTGGATGGTGGGAATGAATTGGTGGGGTTTTTACTTGTCTCACCGTTTTTCTCGAAGGAGCTTTAGAGCAGTTGCACAGTTCTCACGCTCATTTTATCGCACAGCCACCTTGCTGTGTAGGCTAGTATTTTTGTTTTTAAAGGTTAAACCGCAAAAGCCTCTGTGCTGCAAGGTCAGAAGACCTGCAGTTGTAAGATCGAATCCGCGCGACGGAGTGAGCCCCTGTCGCCGGTCCCAGCTCCTACCAATCTAGCAGTTCGAAAGCATGCAAAATGCAAAAATGTGAGATAAATAGATACCACCTTGGTGGGAAGGTAAACAGCATCCTGTGTCTAGTCACGTTGGCCACGTGACCACGGAGGATTGTCTGTGGACAAATGCTAGCTCTATGTGTTGGAAATGGAGATGAGCACCAATGCTCAGAAATCTGATAAAGCTGGCAGTAGGGTCCAAGGATCCTGATGTGAAATCTCACCTGTTTCTCTTTAACGACCACAAGGTCCTCTTTTCCCTTTCCTCTAAAGAAGTATGCCTTTTGAGTAAATTTCAATCCCAAACACATGGTTAACATATATTTCTTCAGCTGGAATCAAAAGTTATGCCCCCCCATCATAACTTGAGCAGCGTGATGTACAGTGATTAACTGAACTTGGTGCTGCTGTTTCCTATTGCCCAGCAGCCTTGTGACTTGGAGGCTGAAATCCTGTTGCATGCTTATGCCAAAGGTATACCGTGTTTTTCCATGTATAAGACACTACTTTCCCCTAAAATCATTACACTAAAAATTTAGGGGCATTTTATACATGGAAGTAAGCTGAGAACATGGAGAGAACAAAACGGCCCATGTTTTGCCTCCTTCAGACAGAAGGCTTAGCTTCCTACAGTCATGAGCCTTATGGAACTGAGTCAGGGGATGCTGAACAAACCAAATGGAATACACCTCATTGGAGGTGGAGCCTATAGGCTCAGATGCAACAGGGACTTGTAATGTCAGAGCGTTCTGAGCCTAGAGGCTGAATACTCAAAGCTAAGTTTTCTTAATTTGGGGGTTAGAAAAGTGAGGTGGGGTCTTCTAAACAGTGTGTCTTATAATCAGAAAAGTACGGTAACTTTCAGTGGTGAATTGGTATAAATTAAGGAATCTCCACACACACTATCCATTGTACACAGACCTGAATGACTACCACATGACAGGATTTTGGCCAAAATATGATACAATATGCCTATGCTGACTTAGCTTGTAACAATTCACAGTTGAACTTTATGCTGATGGAATTATTCCAGAGTAAATCTGCAGTATTCTTTTCTCTGAAAACTTATTTTCCTCCAAAGATGAGTTCCACAAAACTCCAAAGTGTGTGTCATTAAAAACAGCAGCAGCAGCAACAACAAAAAACACCTGTTTTTGCAGTAAAAACTCATTTCACTTCTTCGATACCACTCTACAAAATAAAAGGAGCACTGACCTCAAACACATTCATCTATTTAATCAAGAGACATTTAAACTTTGCAAAAATATGTAATGCCGCACATGCACAAAAGGCAGGCCAACCTTCCTCAACTTTCTGTCCTTCAGATGCATTGAACTGAAACCTCCAGTAATCTAGCCATCTGCACTGATGGGAATTGTAGTCCAACACATGTAGAGGTCTCTGGGTTGCGGAAGGCTAAGCAATGAGCTGGCCATCACGGGTGGGGAGCAGTTAGATGCCCCTGCCTCCTGGCTTCAGGCCACCCATTCCATGACTCCTTCTTCTAACTTTTTATAGTCAACGCCGGCATGAACCCAGTGGTACATTCTCCATGTTAATTTCTGTGTTCCTGTTTGCACCCATTGCATCCAGATCAGATGCAGGAAGGCAGCAGCAGCAGCAACAATAACGCAAACCCAAAGATATACGCGACCTTAGTGGAGGCACCTCCTCCTGAGAATTTCAGCAGAGGAATGTGCCATGAATTTTTAATAGAACATTTCCTCTAGGTCACCCACTTTGCTTCCTGGGACCTTGAATGGATCGGTCTCTTGCTTTAACAAAAAAAAGAGGCAGCTGGACCAATTATTATTATTTTAAAACAATCTGCTACGAGGACCATGGATGAAGTCATCCCTGAAGGGGCAGAAATTACTCAAAGGGATTGCTGACTTCCCTGGTTGCGTCTTTTTCATAGTTGTTAGGTTAGAACCCGCCACACGCTTGTTGATTCTCTAATCCTTATTCTCAATTAACCTTTGGCCAGCGGGAAAGGAGACTCTCCATAGGGGGAAAGCGGCCACCAAGCTGAGAGCCTTCAGAGGACCCCTTTCCACTCCAGAAGTCCTGACCTCCAGTAAGACTGCACACCCATCAGACCGCAGGGCTCTCTTCCTGCGACTGACTTGATGCCAAGGCTATATATTATGTGTGACCGAAAGGCTGGGAGAGGAAGGAACAGAGGAAAGAATGAGCAAATGCCATGCCGGCTTCATCTCTTGTTACAGTTGCTGAATATCCTCTTTAGGGAGAACAGTCCTCCATCAGAAGGGTGGCCTGAAGAGACTCTTGCATTTGAAAGTGTCCTCCCTTTGGAAGGGTGTCCAATCCGAGTTGGACTTGAAGACAAAGCATCGCGAGGAAGGGAGATCATGTACCCTGAAGATGCCCAAACACAACAAGAATTCGGACAGCAGACTCAGATCCAGACCACTGGTCTGGTCACTGGCATTCCACCCGAGTGAGAAATTTACACTGTGATTATATGTATATATTTTTTAAAAAAATAATTTCTAATTTTGAAGCTGTATCTATTAATTAGCATATGCAGTTCTGTACAAACCAGGGCCTTCTTTTGTCCCTTCCATTTTGGTGATGTATCCCCTTCTTTTCAGGAGATGGGCAAGAATGCTCCCGGTCTTGGATGCATGGGGAAATATAAAAATATAAGTTGGCATTGTTAAATATATATATATGTTGCAGTGTTCCTGCAAAGGTCCTTGGTTAGTCATCTCCAGTTCCTCTTTTCTGTAAAAACACACACATCCCAACAGATAAACAGTGTTCTATGGTGGTGGTGGTGGGTTTTTCGGGCTCTTTGGCCGTGTTCTGAAGGTTGTTCTTCCTGACGTTGCGCCAGTCTCTGTGGCCGGCATCTTCAGAGGACTGGAGTAGGAACTCTGTCCATGCTCTGTTGCTGTTTGTTGAATATAACTATATAACTAACATCAGGAAGAACAACCTTCAGAACACGGCCAAAGAGCCCGAAAAACCCACAACAAACATCAGATCCCAGCCATGAAAGCCTTCAGGAATACAGAGTTCTATGGTCATTGACAAAGCTGGGAAAAGTTACTTTTTTAGACTACAGCACCCCCTTCCCCGATTCCTCAGCAAGCCTGCTGAATATCCTGTAGATTCACAGATACGGAGAAGTGCAAGCTTTGAAAAGCTTTGTTCACTGAGAAGGTCTATCCTTCACCAAGAGTCGTCTCTTAAATGATTTCCACTTTTGAGCCCAAAAGCCAGTTGGCAGAGTGAGCATGTAGAAAACTTAGTATTTTTTTTCCTTGTGTGTGTTTAAATATGCTTAAAAGGCTAAGAAAAATATTTCTGCTTTTATGCATTTTCACTTTTATACAAAATGAGCTTTTTAAAGCTCTAAGTGCTTGTATTTTTGGACTGAAGTAAGATGTAAGTTCTTGTTTGAACCTTTTTTTATGTTAAAAGCTTAAAACTTAAATATATTTGTTTGATTTAAATATTTGCCTAGAGCTTAAGTTCAGTCTTCGTATATTTTTAAGCGTATTTAGCTATAGCATTTTTCCCAGGTGTGAAGGTTGTTTTTTTTAAAATAACATGGCTGATTTATGTTTTCAACAACTTTTATGTATCTTTAAGATTTTTTTGCATAGATGCAAAGCGGATGAATACATTTAATAGAATTAGATAACCTAATGTTGCTTGGGCTCATTTCTCCATTTGCTTCACCATGAGTGGAAACAGTGACCAATTTTCATCCATCTGAAGAGAGATGGATCAAGACTGGAAGCAACATTATTGGCAAGCCAGCAAGAGACCGGATTGATTGATTGATTATTGCACCTCAACATTTTTAGTGAATCAGGCAGGAGCAAGTAAATGACATATATATTAATACCAGATGAACATTAATATTATTGTCATAATTATTTAATTCAGGCTGGTATTTAACCCTTTCTGGGATAAATGCTAGTTCTGACAGACCATTGCACACTCAAATTACCAAGGGAGGTTATAAAGTTCTACTGTATAGTATCCTATACTATTCTATACTATACTTTTGACCTTTGATGTAAGCCACATCATTTTACCTACATAAGATCCGACCCTTGGGAAGAGAGTTTGCTATTATTTATTTCTTTATTGTTAAGGAAATGGTCTGTGTTTAAGTGGGTTGCCAATTTAATATGAATTTAAAGGGGATCCCATGTAAATTAATGGAATTTAAGTTAGTTGTGCCTTCACATCCCATTGGTTTGAACAGCTTGGACCTTGTTGGGCATAAACGGGGTGTGATACTCCACTGGTACAGAAATATAAGGTGTCCCATTTGCTCATATGGAGCAGGTAGCTAAACAGAGATCCACAGGATTGAACTCTGGTTAGTTAGGCATCCTTCAGTCTCGAGAGACTATGGTAACATGCTCTGTATGGAGGAGCTGGAGTGTCCTCTCCAGAGCACGAAGCCTGGGTAAAATAGTATGGAGGATAGGCTGTTACCCAAGCAGCAAATCCCCCCTCTCTACGTCACTGAAATAGTCCAATGGAAAGGCAAGAGCCAATACTGCTGGTTCCAGTGATGTCACAGGAGTTGGCAGAATGACACGGACTGCACGAGACTTGTGCTATGAGTTACTGAATTGTAGTGTGCACATTTTAGTAAGCATTTTTCCTAATATAATAAGCTTTGTATATTGTTCCTTCTACATTTATATTTTTCTGCACATGTTTCACTAACGTGCATTTTCAGAATTTGGAAAAGAGTTTAAAATAAAAAAAAGACTCGGAGAACTGTACATTGGCTAGGACTTTCTGGGAGTTGTAGTTCAAAAGAATAAACTTGCCCAAGCTCAATATTTCTCTTTGGGATATTGCCCTTGAAATTCAAAGTGTAACTATTAAACTTTAAGTACAACTAAGGGTAGTGCTACACAATCCAAAACTGCAGGATTTGCTGCAGTTATAGTAAAGGTTGATTCAAAGTTGTTGTTTTTTTGATCACATGACACAATGGCTGATTCAAATCAGTCTGGTCCTTTTTGCTCCCAATGTGGGTTTTTTTCTTTGCCACTGGGGTGGGGTGGGATTATACCTATTTTGAAGCAAAATGATTCAGACAGACTTTCCCCCATGCGACTAGCTGATTCATTCTTGTATTGTTGGGTGTGTCTATAGGTGGAGTTCCCATGATATAGACAGTTCAGAACCACAGAAACACCTGCTCCTGCATTCTTTCCCTTGATCATCCTCTGGATTTTTCAGATTATTTACATATATGAGATTAGTGCTTGGAAGGACAGATCCTGAAGTAGAGGCTCCAATACTTTGGCCATCTCATGAGAAGAGAAGACTCCAAGGAAAAGCCCCTGATGTTGGGAAAGTGTGAAGGCAAGAGGAGAAGGGGACGACAGAGGACGAGATGGTTGGACAGTGTCACCAAAGCTACCAACATGAATTTGACCCAACTCTGGGAGGCAGTGGAAGACGGGAGGGCCTGGCGTGCTCTGGTCCATGGGGTCACGAAGAGTCGGACACGACTTAACGACTAAACAACAACATGAGATTAGCACTAGATCACCATGTTGCCTTTTTTTTGCAATTATATACTACTTCAGTGTTAGATCACCTCCAAATGAGAACTTTTAAAACAAATTACAAATAAAATAGAAACAACCCAGATGAAACAAAAGACATTCCTCTGATAAGTGTTACATGTTAAGAAGAACTCTGGAATTTTTGCTGCCTTTTCCTTAACAGTATACTACCCTTTCAAAACCAAGCAGCTTGACGTTGAATCATAAAAGGATTAGCATGATATTGTCCATGCAGTCATAGCCTTATTTCTTTTCCATGAAGTTTTCTTGATTTTCAATATTTCCAGCTAGAGATAAGGTAAAAAATCATTCAGCTCACATTTTCCATGTAAACTCAACCTTATCTGATTTTTTGTGAATAATGAGTGAACTGACACAGAATTCAATTTTTTTTAATTTTTCTAAATATTGTCATTCAGTGAAACAAATGGATTAAAATTTGGATAAATGAGAAAAATACACAAACGTGAGTAAAATAATGGTCAATAATGGAATTATTAGGAAAATGGCTTGCAAAAATGTGTGTATCAGAAAAAAAATTGTATCTGCAGTGTGCACAAAAATATATACATGTATACACGTATATACGGGCACAATTCAAAATGCTGGTTTTTATTCATGAAGCTCTAAGTGGCATCTCCCTTTATGAGCCTGCCCAGGTATTAAGATAATCAAGAGAGCCCTTTTTCTTGGTCTCACCACTCTCAGAGCTGTGCTTGGTGGGGTCACGGGAGAGGGTCTTCTCTATCACAGTTCCAAGACTTTGGAACTCCCTCCCACAGGAGGCCAGCCTGGATCCATTTTTGCTGTCCTTTTGCAAGCAGATGAAGATCTTTCTCTTCCTGCAGGCTTTCCTTTAAATGACTGGCCAAGGGGATTTTTTTTAAAGGAATCATTTTATTCTGTGTTTTACTTGTATTTTTAACATTGCTCTTATTATGAATTTTAATAGATTTGTTTAGTGCTTTTTAATATTGCAATAATTTGCTATTTAGCTTTTAATTGTGTTTCTTTTAATATGGCAAGCTGCCTTGGAACCTTTTGGAGAAAGGTGGCATGTAAATATTATAAAGAAAATAAAAGGGACGTGGTGGCGCTGCGGGCTAAACCGCAGAAGCCTGTACTGCAGGGTCAGAAGACCAAACAGTCGTAAGATCGAATCCACGCGACAGAGTGAGCTCCTGTCGCTTGTCCCAGCTCCTGCCAATCTAGCGGTTCGAAAGCATGTAAATGCGAGTAGATAAATAGGGACCACCACAGTGGGAAGATAACAGCGTTCCGTGTCTAAGTCGCACTGGCCATATGACCACGGAAGATTGTCTTCAGACAAAACGCTGGCTCTATGGCTTGGAAACGGGGATGAGCACCGCCCCCTAGAGTCGAACACGACTGGACAAAAATTGTCAAGGGGAACCTTTACCTTTACCTTTAAAGAAAATAAAATATATAATAAATATTGATGTGAACTTTAAAAACCTTTCAATCTTCAAAATAAATCAAACTCAATATATATATAAAAATTATTTAAAATGGAGTTTAATTGATATTAAGAGATCTGTGCATTCATCCCAACAACCAGCTATCCTTCTCGTGACAAATTAGTTAATTTACTGATTTTAATATGGGTGGAATGAGATGGTAGCCAAAGAGCACTTCAAATGTGCATCTCGTCTTCGGCTACTATCTCGCCCCTCCCAGACTGAAATAAAGGAAAAGTTTTTTTTACAACATGTGTGAATCTTCAAGGAACAACAGAGAAAGTCAGAACGATAATGTGGCAGCAAAGAAATACTCATCTCTCAACATAGATGGAGCCCCAAGAAAGCCTAATCCCTGGTCATATAGAGAAGTGGGCTGCTCGGGACTCACAAAAAAGGGTACAGGTTGTAGTTAGGAGAAACAAAATGAACTTAAGGAAACAAGAGTCTTGCACCCACACAGTGATCTATGTGTGCAGAGAAATACATGAAGCTTCACACCTATGTCAGTGTCCCTTATGCTCATCAACATATACCACACAAGACCTGATGCTAGATTCCTAAAATTCTCTTGGTGTTGCTCATTATTTTGGCAAATATTATCTGATATATTTATTAACTGTACTATGATACTTCTGACTGAATAAAGAAAGATTGGCTTTGTCTTTTACTGTCTGTTTTAGTCAAATTCGAACTAAGGTTTGCCTGCCACCATGGGAGACCTCCCTGGGGGTCTCCGCCGCCGCGATCGGCATCTTCGGAGCTCTCAAAGGGTTCTCCCCCCCCGACATCGGAGGAAACCCTTTGAGAGCTCCGAAGGCAAAAAGGCAGGGAGAAAGGGCGGGAAATTCGAATTCCCAGCCCTTTCCCCCTGCCTTTTTGCCTTTTGAAATGCTGGAACGGATTAATTCCGTTCCCATGCATTTCAATGGGAAATGGTACTTCGACTTATGAACTTTTCGACGTACGAACGTCGTTCCAAAACAGATTAAATTCATACCACTGTACTTTGTTTTAGGTTTTTACCTGCTCAGCTGTTTCAGTAAAGATGAAAAAAAATGCTGTAGATTAAAAAAAAAAAACATTGTAAAATATCGCTGGTCATATATTGTTATGTGCCATAGATAGAACTTCCCACTTATCATGCAATGGATGAAATCCAGTTGCACGCTTACACAAATAGAGTAATATTTCGAGGTGAATTACCATAACTTAAGAAATCTCCGTAGACCTTATCTGTTGCACACAGAGTCATGCGACCCGGTACGCAACAGATGAAGTCTATGAAGATTTCTCAACTTACGCTTCCAAAAGTTATGCCTTTAAGTTACTCCTCATTTACTGGCAATTACTGGCTGTGATTGACGCTAAAACACTTAAGACAACTGTATGTAAGCAACAGGATTCTGGCCTGTGTCTAACGGTGGACAGCACGCAATAGCAAAGATTTTCAGTATTTAAACCTATTTCACCTCAATTACAAATGCAGTCAAAGAGTAAAGATAACTGCATGTCAGCCGTCAAACACGAACTGCCAAAGATATGAAATGCCATATATCAATTATAAATATAATAAACTCCTGGTAAATATTCAGCACATGTCCACATCTTTAGGGAATGAATATTCAGCATCAATATTTACAGAGGAAAAATTCTGGGAGCAAGTTCATTTTGGCTCTAGTCTGTGGCAAGAATATATTGGCAACCGTTACTATACAGGAAGTAGTCCGGAAACAGCAATGTAACCACATGACACACTGTTCAGATGTGAAAGTAGACACATGGACACCACATGTCTGTCAGATCACATGCCATTTCCCCCCCCCCCCCCAGCTTTTTGGATGGTAGGAAAATGCAATATACCACCAAATGGGAGATCTCTGGTGGCCCCCTTCATGTGTGTTGATCATCATGAAATTTCTGATTGAACAAGGCAGCACATGAATGAAACCTGAACGACGGACATGACAGGTTAGGGATGAGGAAAAAAAAATGGTGGATTTCTATATGATTGTATATTCTGAATAGGGAAGGGTGCTGTCTTTAGATAGATAGATAGATAGATAGATAGATAGATAGATAGATAGATAGATAGATAGATAGATAGATAGATAGATAGATAGATAGATAGATAGATAGATAGATAGATAGATAGGTAGGTAGGTAGGTAGGTAGGTAGGTAGGTAGGTAGGTAGGTAGGTAGGTAGGTAGGTAGGTAGATAGATAGATAGATAGATAGATAGATAGATAGATAGATAGATAGATAGATAGATAGATAGATAGATAGATAGATAGATAGATAGATAGATAGATAGATAGATAGATAGATATTTCTCCATCTCCAGGGTGACCATGGGCTGGAGCAGATAATCCAGAAGCACTCATAGGTTAAAGGTAATTCTCACATTGTCTGTGGGTTTAAAATAAAATAGCACCATATGACAAAAAGTGAGGAAAGGGGTATACAGTATAAACTATACCTCTTATGCAAAGGAAGAGACTGATAGCTTCATCCCCTAATGATCCCCAAGACTTCTTCTGAAGACTCCAATTGCTGATAGTCTCTAAACAAGGTCACCAGGAGGTATTGACCATGTTCAGATTTAAAAACAACAACAAAAAACTGGAGTACAAAGTAAGAGGCTATATCATAATGTCTGGACTTGATGTTTGCAAATTTTCTTTTCCGCCCTTTCTTTCTAAAAATGTAGCTAGTTAAGCACTACTAGGACTGAGCATGCATGTGCATGCAGATAAATGGCTGCCTTCATATATGGATTTTGAGTGGTTCACTTTAGGGTGATTTGCCTCCTTTTTTTTTTTTTCTTGGTTTAGTAGGACTACTGACAGTGTTCACAGTAGCTATCTCCTGTTTCACTTTTCCTCGTGTTCTCTGCCCTGGAGGTAGGCAAATAATTCTGCCACAAATAATTCCGATGGCAATATATAACCTCCACCCACTCCTGAAATCACAGCCATTTCGTCATTTCTGAAAATGTCTCCCCACACCCCAGAGATCCAGAAACACATCAACACCAGCACTGACCTAGACAAGGACTGGGTTGAAGTGTTTGTAAAAGGGTGCAGGGTGGGTCAGGCACCAATATGGGGACCAAACTCCGGGAGGCAGTGGAAGACAGGAGGGCCTGGCGTGCTCTGGTCCATGGGGTCACGAAGAGTCGGACACGACTTAACGACTAAACAACAAAAATTGGGGGATGGACCCAACCGGTGAGTGTGTGTTGATCAGTGTACATCCGTAGTTCAGGATAGTAAGGTAAAGGTAAAGGTTCCCCTTGACATTTAGTCCAGTCATGTCCGACTCTAGGGGGTGGTGCTCATCCCCGTTTCCGGAGTCAGGATACTAGTTCAGGATACACATGCTCAAAACCACTTTGTTTGTCAAAGGGTTCCCTCACAGTTTCCCAACAATCTCACAAGTTACAAATCTAACAATAAAATCACAGGCAAATGCTGCCAATTAAAGTTACCCTGAGAGGCTTTTTCTTTGCAACGTTGAGCGGATTTGAAGGGGAAGATCTGGTGCCTATAATAATAGAAGTAAATAGAAGAGAAGAGTAGTTGCAATGGGAGACTCCATATTGCATGGGACTGAAACTGAAATATGCCAGGAAGATCTATGGAGCCACCAAAAATATTGTTCCCCTGAAAGACAGATTAGGGATGTGATGGAATGAGTGCCTTCTTGAAGCCCATACATGCATATCCCTTTCTTCTCATCCACGCAGGAACAAATGACAAAGCTAAAAGAAAATTCACAGAAATCGCATCAGAAAGTCGGGGAAGAAAATTCAAAGACTTTGTGACCTAGATAGTCTTCTCATCCACCCTACAAGTACCCAGAAAAGTAATAGAAAGAGAAAGGAAAATATTCAGAGTGAGCTAGCTACAAAGGTGAGGGATCTGGATTTTGGCACCGTGGGCTACACACTTCCTGGAAGATGAAATGCTGGTAAGGGATGGGTTCCACCTCAGAAGAACTGAAAAGAATGTGTTTGGCCACAGCAAGAAGAACTTCATCAGGAGGGCTTTAAGCTGAATTGGAAGGGGGAGGAAGAGTTAAAGATAGATGAAGCTCAGAGGTAAAGATAGACGAAGGCTTATGTATGAAAAGAGGAACAGACCAAGCACCTCTGTATTGTTGTTGTTTAGTCATTAAGTCGTGTCCGACTCTTCGTGACCCCATGGACCAGAGCACGCCAGGCCCTCCTGTCTTCCACTGCCTCCCAGAATTTGGTCAAATTCATGTTGGTCCCTTCGATGACCCTGTCCAACCATCTCGTCCTCTGTCGTCCCCTTCTCCTCTTGCCTTCACTCTTTCCCAACATCAGGGTCTTTTCCAGGGAATCTTCTCTTCTCATGAGATGGCCAAAGTATTGGAGCCTCAGCTTCAGGATCTGTCCTTCCAGTGAGCACTCAGGGTTGATTTCTTTCGGAATGGATAGGTTTGATCTCCTTGCAGTCCAAGGGACTCTAAAGAGTCTCCTCCAGCAGTAAAATTCAAAAGCACCAATTCTTTGGTGGTCAGCCTTCTTTATGGTCCAGCTCTCTCTGTAGGTCTTCTGTAGTTGTGTATCTGTGGGGTATATATGGATCCATAACTGATTCCTATGCTTAGTAACATCACTCATGAAGAATGAAACTTCTTCTTAGCTGCTTAATCTTATCTATTTCTTGGTCACATTGCAGTGTGACAGAATGCTGGCAACTGTATTTTTAATAGCCTGGTTATCACCACAATCCTGACAAATGGATAGACAAACTGATCTATTTGAAGTCCGTGTAATATGTCCCCCCCCCGTACCTCTTGCCATCTCATTTCTACATTTATCTGCAGTTTTCTCCCTCTTCCGAATCCATGTGAAAAATGTACCTTTAAAAAGTGTATTTATATATGTCTTAATCATATATTTTTTTCATATCCTTTCAATATATTTCCTCCTAGAATACAAAATTAAAATATATATCTATATTTATAATAGGGAAGGCTGTGACTAACTTGTACGTTGGCTCAAGCTGGTCTCAAAATGTGCCAACAGGGGACGGACAACTTCAAGACCAGCTCTTCCCTTCTTGTGATTTCATTTTTGGCTGGACAACCTTCCAGAGAATGAACACGTTCACACAGAAGAATGTTGTCTGACAGCTGTTCCAATAGAGGACTGTTCTCTATTAAACAGGATGTATGGCTAGCTTGTGCTCCCTTGCACAAGCCCCTTGGCAACACTATGGATGAACACCCCTTTTGTAAAAAAAACAGTGACAGAGTACGAGAGATTATTTTGTCAAATGATGCCCCAAATCTTGTTTCGTTATACCTACAGAAGAAAAATGGTATAACTAGCAGCTGCTTCATACTGCCAATTAACAAGTCTTTGCTTGGATTTTCAGGTGCATGCCAGTCTGGTGGGTTGGTGGACACCCTGAAAACCCAAGCAAGGACTTGTCAACTCCCAGCAAGACGCCGTTTGCCTTCTCCAGGTGAACGAGATAACAGGATTTCAGCCAATAGGATTGGCAGATCACTTTCACAGCAATCCTGAAAGATGCAGCAGCTGTAACGGGTGTAGAACGGCCAGAACCTCCTTATGCTGGCTCATCTCAGAGATCTGCCAGCAGATGGATCTGCCAGCGCAACCGCTGTGTTGGCTAAGATCATCCAGCTGAAGAGATTTTAAAAAGGGACAGATTAATGGATGGGGTGAAGAAGGAGCAAAGTTATGCCAAATCCAAGCCCTCTTTAGCCTAGAAAAATAGTCATTGTGTTGGCATTAAGTTATCTCCCTGCGCCAGGGCAATCATAAATAATTTCCAGCATCTCTAGGCTGGGAAGACTGTGTTCAGCACTGCTTCAGCCGCTGTATTATCAGCTCAGCTGGCCCTCATGTATGTTCCCTTGTTAGAGCAGAGCCCAATTTCTCACATGCAATCACTATTTCATTAGTTAATTATTAGCAGTGGCACTAGTGTTCTTTCTATGTTTGTTTCGAATGTTTTTGCTGTTTCTCCCATGGCAGCCATGGCGGCCATTTTGCTTCCATCGCGTCGCCCTGAACTAAGCATCATTTCAGCGCTTTCTGAGATAAAAATAGTTGATGACACAAAAACAATGCGAGGGGAAACATTCAGACAAATGCCCATCCTTTTTTTGAGGGACAGGGAAAGGGGGGGAGAGAAATTTCAGAAGAGTGTCTATGGAGGCATGTTGGGCTTAAGTCTTCCAGACACTTTGGATAAGGTGTGTAGTTGTGCCACGCAGCCAGCTTTCTGTTGCCGATGAAAGCGTGTGGAGAGAATGAGTTCTTTGTGTCCCCTTTAAACTTTTACAGTGAGGTGTGTATCAGTGGCACCAGACGTACTTAAAAACCCATCAGCTTGGCTGCAAACAAAGTTCTTGGGTGGTTCTGCTATGGATTTAAATGCAAAGGAGCTCAGAGGCTCCATCAAATTTCTTTTGTACTGCCAGTCGTGGTGATTTTTGTGGAAAAAAAAACAAAACACAGGCAAGGCTTGCTGCTGGGCAGAATTTTGCAAAGCTATCTAGCCCCAATAAAAAAGGTGTTTAATTATAGGGCTGGGTATAATTGGGGAACAAAAGCAGCCAGTAAAACAGAGCCCCATACAAAAGGAGCACAGAAGGAGAGAGAGAGAGAGAGAAAAAAAAATCTTGTTTGGGGCAAAGCATCTGACTTTCCCGTTATTCTCATCTTGGCCTTCTCTGTCCTTGACTCCAGCTAATGAGGGGAAAAATGCCTGTGCCAGTCAGAAATGCCCCAGTTAACTAGTTTATTCCTAACTTAAAGTTAGAGGAATCATGGCATCAGCCTCTGTCCTTAAATTATCCCGTTGCATATGCTTTTCGTTTAAAGCAAACATTTATGGCCTGTCTAGGCTCTCTAATGTCTAACAATCAGCCCCCTTTAAAAAGAAAAAAAACACCCATAGTTTTGCGGTGTCTGGAAGTGCCACAGAATGTGGAACAGACATCTGAAGAGGGTGTAAGTAATAGACATAGCATTGTGATATGAAGAAAATTAGGAAAAATATGTTTTTGGGAAAGAATTTCCAGAGTCCACTGGCCGTGCTAGCTGGAAGATACTAGGAGCTGAAGTCAAAAAATATAACTTTTCCAAGCTTAGGATCTTGTGAAATCTCACAAAACATTGGAAAAAGTACCATTTGTTCTCAAGGCAATCTGAGCCGCACTGGATGTTGGTGTGTGCCATTTTTGTCTTTGAGAGTACAATAGGATTTGACTTCTGCGGCTCAGGCTTCAATCCAAACCAGAGAAGAACAGTGAGCTTTTAAACAAGCATCACATCAGATAAAGATTTACATCTCCAAGCCAGAAAATAATAAAAAAAAAAACTTTGAGGCATTACCCCTTTTTAAATATTTCTTCCCATATTTAATAACCAATGAAAGTCTTTTTATGGGCACCAGTGGTTAGATTTTATTTCCACTAGTTTATGATGGGTAATGGTAACTAGCTACTCTCCAAAACCAAACAAACAAACAAATAATAGAATAATGGAGTTGGAAGGGGATCAGAGGGCCATTGATTCCAATCCTCTCTTCAATGCAGGAATCCAAATCAACGTACAGTATATCTGATAGATGGCTGCCTAGTTTTTGCTTGAACACTTCTAGCATTGGAGCATATCACCTCCCATGGTCATTGGTTCCATTGTTGTACTGCTCTAACAGTTAGGAATTTTTTTTCTGATATTCAACCAAAATCTGAAAACGAAAGGCATTGATAGGAATCTACCAAAACAGAAGGGACATATCCAAAAGTACCGTAAAGAAGTGGTCCCAACCTTAGACCTCGAGATGTTCTTGGACTTCAGCTCCCAGAAATCCTGGCCAGCAGGGGTGGTGGTGAAGGCTTCTGGGAGTTGCAGTCCAAAAACATCTCGAGTCCCAAGGTTGGGGACCACTGCTGATAAAGGTTTTTGTGTGCTTTGAGCTTTCTGAACCCAAGGCATTTTCTTTTTCCTATTGCTTCAGAAGCCATTTAGCCAAATAATGGATGTTTTCAGTATTTTGAATCAGATGACAACCCAGGAGTTTAAGAGAAGAAATGGATCATATGCAGTGGTTTATTTGTCAAACAGCAAACAACCACCTGCTAAAGCATGGTGGGAATATGCTTCAGGCCCCAGAGGCCAGACTCAATTTCAGGAAAATTGGGACCACACCCCAATAAGAAAATTTCCAAAGGCAAAACGATGGAGCCAATCAAAAAGCATATTTTAGCTTAAAACTATAATTTCTCTTAACCTAGGAGAGGTACTATAACTTTTTAGAATGGCAAATATTCCCCACAAAAACCAAGATGCCAACAAACAACGGTGTCATGCATAATTGGGCATAGATCATAGAAATCATACAAAAGTGAAGTTGGAAGGGGCCTACAAGGTCTTCAAGTCCATCAACTAGATATCTGAGTAACTGGGAAGGTCTGGAATAATCTGTGGGGCTAAAGGACACAGCTCTGCGTTCTTCCAAAATGGCCGTCCTTTCTATTCATATTCCAGTTGCATCCAGCGCCCTGAATCTGCTGCATTTCAGATACGATGGGCTACAATATTGATCATCTCTTTTGTTGGCGCTGCTGGCTATGACTTGATGGAAATTGTAGGTCAAACACTTGAGAGCACTAGGCTAAGTAAGGGTTAAAGTTATGTCTATAAGAGGGGTGGCAGTATATTAGTAATATATAGCATATACATTCATATATGTGTGAGAGTTATTTGTCTGATGAGGTGTTTGCCTATCTCTGATGCCCCTTGTGTTTAATTAGCCCATTGATTTATATCCTGCCTTTCTTCTCTGAATAGCATTCATGGCAGCTTGCAATTGCACAGTACAAATTTGTAAAATAAATAAAAGCCTAAACATTTAAAATACAGTCTCAAAAACACACCAGTAAAAGTGTGGTTACTTGACAGAAAACCAGGCTCATTTGGGAGCCCTATATATTGGCCAATTCAAATGTCTGTTGGTGGCCAAGCTCTAATTCACAATATTTTATTTACAAAATGCTGTGTCTTATCAATGTTTGCCCTGTCTTCCTGTCCTTAAAAGGCCCTCCAACCTGACTAGAAGGTTATCGGCCATATAACATTAGAATACAATAAAAACAACAGGGCTTTCAAACACAGCCATGAAAATCCAATTATGCAAAAAAAGAGGAAGGTTGAAGAGATGAAATATGTGCACTGGCCAAGAGACTATTGCTCACTCTTAGTCTAACTTGCTTCACATGGTCATTTTGAAGTTGGCTATGTTCCTGGAGCTCATAGGAGGACAGGCAGATATGAGTAAATCAAATCAAATCAATCAATCAATCAATCAATCAATTAATCAATCAATCAATCAATCAATCAATCAATCAATCAAGAGTGAGAGTTGGAACTAACTGGATTTCTCTAAAGTGGCCTAGTTGGCACAACCAAAAGGTCCTGCATAGCTTTAAAAGGAAAAAAAGGGGGGATATATTAAAGCAGTGGTGTCCGACCTTGGCCCTCCAGATGTTCTTAGACTACAGCTCCCAGAAGCCTTCACCACCACCTCTGCTGGCCAGGATTTCTAGGTGTTGAAGTCCAAGAACATCTGGAGGGCCAAGGTTGGACACCACTGTATTAAAGCAACAGGTTGCAGATGTTTTGCTGACAGAAATTACATCTAGATGGAGCTGTCCCATGTTCACAGCGTCATTGCAAACGGTATGAAGAGAAACAAAAGCTTCCTTCTAAGCCAACCCATACCCCGTGTGTGCGTAGTTCACACTCCTCTGCTTTTGTGTGAGAATCTGACCGAAGGGAGGCCCAGCCGGCTACGACAATGCGGGGTCCATTCTGAGAAACTTCACACAGTTCCCATGGACAGGAGAAAACCACTTCCTCTGTCTGCGAGCACAGCTACCTCATTTGGAAAGTGACTGGTGCTTTCGGGCTGGGGAAGACGTCTCGTTCAGTTTTCAGTCACAGATACATGAAAGGGAGCGGGGGCAGGCAGAGAGAGATGAGTGGGAAAGAGAGACGTCAAGCAGGTGTAAGGAAACAAACCAAAAAAAAAAAAAAAACAGATGAAAACTTCCTGGAGAAATTTAAGGAGCCATCTTGAAAACCGTTTTCCCGTGCACCGCATGAGATTCATAAGTCAGATGATGAAATGGCTACATGCTCAGTTTAGAAGCCTGCCTCACAGAAAATTAAACGAGGGGTGTTTGCAGTGGTGTTTCACGAAAGGGGCAGTCCTTGCCTCACTGCCTATTGGGGTGAGGCACCCTTTCCCTCGCCAGCCATAACCTGTGCCCCTAACCCTAACCCTAACCTTGGACCACTACTTAACACAGCTGGATAAAAATATCCACCCCACACTATTTGAATTATTATTACAGGCCTAATAGTTGTTTACCTTTGTAATTTATAGACTGGCTTGTTTTACTCATTGTGAACTGCCTTGGGAGAAAAGCAATCTAGAAATGTATCTTTAGATAGATAGATAGATAGATAGATAGATAGATAGATAGATAGATAGATAGATAGATAGATAGATAGATAGATAGATAGATAGATAGATAGATAGATAGATAGATAGATAGATAGATAGATAGATAGATAGATAGATAGATAGATAGATAGATAGATAGATAGATAGGCAGACAATGAGCTGTGAGAGGCACAAGATCGCCCATGACATGCTGGAAATGGACACTGGACTTTTCCTGTCCACAACACTCTACCCACTACACAACTTTGGCCCTCAGCAGATGGAAGCGCAAAGAGCATCTTTTCCACCGCAGAGCATCCACCTCAATGCTGGTTTAAAGAGAAGGAGCCGCCTGGCGGCAGAACACATATGACCTTGTTCACCAAACAATGTAAATGAAGAGTTGAGTGACTGATCAGATGCATAAGTCACCTACTCACAGTTTCTACCTCTACCATGAGACACATTGCATTTCTACTGAAATTATGGTCATGATTTCTAATCCACCCCTATACAGTAACATTTGCCAACTATAGACAAATCCATGCCCTCTTTTCTCCTTTGTTTTTTGGTGGGGCATAAACAGCCACCCCGCCACCTCACCAAGGTGTATACAGAAGTAGAAAACTCACAATGTATTCGCGAAGGCTTTCACGGCCAGGATCTAATGGTTGTTGTGGGTTTCTCGGGCTCTTTGGCCGTCTTCTGAGGGTTGTTCTTCCTAACGTTTCGCCAGTCTCTGTGGCCGGCTTTTGTCTTTTTCACCCATCTACAGAAAAAGACAAACGCCTATCTCACAGCCATAAATACTGCATTCCCAAGCCAACTACACCAGAGCACAGAGTGCTGTCCTCTGAAGATGCCAGCCACAGAGACTGGTGAAATGTTAGGAAGAACAACCTTCAGAACACAGCCAAAGAGCCCGAAAAAACCACAACAACTAGAAAACTCACACTTTGGGATCAGCACTGCCACCCAGCCAATCTGATGTGTTTTTCAGGTGGTGGGTGGAAAGCTGCAGATTTGCTTCCATGGAGCATGGGCATCAGGCCAGGCAAATGTTGCAGCTTCTTGTGGCCTCTGTGCCTTTAGCCCATCATATTCAGTCACTGAATCCTGCCTGATGGTGGTGGGCAGTTAGTAGGATAGAAAAGAATGTCCTTCTACTAATGTAAGAAGCCACGGCAAATTCTTTTCCCCAAGGCATCTAATGGCCGGACTCTGTTGTCTAATGGGAAGAGTGTTAATTGCAGGGGAGGTCAGTAGGAGGAAAATTCCCATAGGCCTGGGGTAATTTCACAATGGGTGTGGGTCAGTTGGAACTTCCATTTCCAAGCTTCCAAATGTCATTATCATCAGTAGTCACATCTCTTTCCTGCGATCACTTGCCAGACGCTGGAAGTTGGTTTTGGTTTGGTGGGGCAGGTTTTAGGGGCACCGGCATGACATTTGCTTGCTTTAAAAACCTTTCATGTCACTTTTCCACCCTGAAAACCACTGAGGTAGTTTATAAATGCCATCAAAAGCATGCACAGGAATACACACTTCTTCCAAAGATTAAAACAAACAAGCCAAAAGAGTACATGTAGAAATATAGATCAGTACTGCTGTCAGTTATGGAACAACTGATTGGTTCAAAATTGGGAAAGGAGTAAGACAAGGCTATATATTGTCTCCCTGCTTATTTAACTTATATGCAGAATACATAATGCAAAAGGCTGGACTGGAGGAATCCCAAGCCGGAATTAAGATGGCCAGAAGAAACATCAACAACCTCCGATATGCAGATGATACCACTCTGATGGCAGAAAGTGAGGAGGAATTAAAGAACCTTGTAATGAGGGTGAAAGAGGAGAGCACCAAAAATGGTCTGAAGCTCAACATAAAAAAAAAAAACCTAAGACCATGGCCACTGGTCCCATCACCTCCTGGCAAATAAGTAGAAGGGGAAGATATGGACGGAGTGACAGATTTTATTTTCTTGGGCTCTCTCATCACTGCAGATGGAGACAGCAGCCACGAAATTAAAATACACCTGATTCTTGGGAGGAAAGCGATGAAAAACCTAGACATCATCTTAAAAAGCAGAAAAAAAGTAACTCTGCTAAACTCTGATTGTGTAGCATGCACAAAAAAAATCCACAGAAAGACTATCAGGGATCCTTGTCCACCAAAGACAGTTTCAAACCAAAGTCGGTTTCATTCTTTTCAATGTTTCTAATGTTGGTGATTCAAAAAATCAGGAGAGCTTTTGAATGGTGAAAAAAAAGCCCAGGCGAGAATAATGCAAACCAATTCATCAACCACATCCTGAGTGTTTCAAAGCAGCTGAATCATTTTCAGAAGGCATTTGGTCTCACAGGCTCTTTGGTGGCTGCAAAGGTTCGGCTGGGCTCTGCTGTGCCTTTCGCAACTGGCGCATTTCGGGGCTGCAAGGAAACAACGGTGGGGTTTCATGACCTACCGAGGTGCTGATGGCTCGCCGCTGACAAAAAGAGGTTTTAGCGGATTAATAATCTGCCTGTAAAATCCAACCCATGTGTTGATGGTTTGGTGGCTCTGCAGCGCAGACCTGTTCATATTTTCTCAGACAAATGTCCATGTAGGTTTTATAGGACTTAGCAAACCTGTTTAGGATTGCAGATTAAAGGGCAACAAATTTGCTGCAGATGCCTTTTTGAGCTACTGAACAGAAGGCACAGCAGCATGCAACACAGGTTCAGTTACATGCTGTGCCAAATGTATAGCATAAAGCTTCAAGCAACTTATCGTTTTTGCCCAGAGCTAAGAGCATGGTGACCAAACCAGACTAGAATCTGGTAGGACTCCATATGACCAAAGTGTTTCCCCTGCTTTTGAGCCTGTGTGCTCAGGGACAGCCTCAATTTCATCGTTTTTGCCTCCAGAGATGGTTCCAGCATGATTTGCTCAACTACCCAGTTCTTTGTTTCTCTGGCAGTCCACGGTACCCACAAAACTCTCCTCAAGCAGCATTATTTCAAAGAAATTGATTTTCTCCATATCAGCTTCCTTTAATGTTCAGCTTTCACGCCCATACATGACAATTCGTCAGGAATGTTATTTAAATTATATTTTGGCACTATGATTCTTTTAGTGCCCTTTTTCAGCGTTACTCTAACGTTGTATATTGAGAGTTTTTGATCAATACCACAATCCGCTCCTGGTCTTGTTCTGGTTGAGAGAATGCAGCTTCTCCATCTCCTGCTTCCAACTACGTTGTCTATTTGATTTTTATATTGACCATCTGGTGATGTCCACATCTACAACCATCTGTTTTGTTGCTTGAAGCATGTATTTACAATAAAGATTTTGTTGGCTTTGCAGAACTCTGTGAGTCATTCTTCTGCTTTGTTTCTGTCCCCTAGGCCAGAGGTGCCCAACCCCCCGACCACGGCCTGGTGCCGGTCCGTGGCCTGAGCTGGACTGAGCTATGGAGACAGACCTTCTGCCCCACCCACCACATCCGTGTGAGCACTGTGCTGCCATTTGCACAAGCACCGTGCTGCCATTTTGCACATGCACATGAGTGAGTGCCCCCCGCACAAGTGCTGCGCTGCTGTTTGTGCATGTGTGTGCACCCTCATTTGCACGAGAGAGAGAGAGAGAGAGAGAGAGAGAGCTCATTCACGCATGCACACAAGCGCGGGTGTGCCCCACCTTCCCCAGCCGGTCTGCGGTGTGAAAAATGTTGGGGACCCCTGCCCTAGGCTAAATTTTCCAACATTTGGTTATGCCTTGTTCTCTACTTTGTATTCCAGTTATAAGCATGACTTGTTTTAGTGTGTGATCAGTTCCCTTTTGGATGCATCCATAAAAGCTTTCAATTTTGTATTCTTCAACATTGGTAGTTGGAGCATAGACTTAAATGAAGATTATGTTGATAGGTTTTCCACAGAGACTGGTTTTTATTATTCGTTCAGACTTTTCATTATAGCCTCTAAATGCTTGTGCTACATCTTGCCTCAATAACTGAACCACTCCATTTCTTCCGAGTTTGTCACTTCCAGAGTAAAATGCTTTGTCAGACAGAAAATGTTCAATTCTATTCTGTTTAATTCATTGACATCAAGCACTGCAATGTCCAATCAAAATAAAACAAAAATGATGTGAGCAGAATCACTATTTTAAAAAAGGAACACAAAGAAAAAAAGGAAAGAAAGAAAACTTAGTTTCTGCCTGCTGAACAAAAAGCCCTGCCAGTGAGAAAAGACTGGATTTACCTGTAATTCACTGTATGCCATATCGTCAAGAGAAAACACATTAAATTTAACTATGGCAGCTCTGGTGCGAACTGTGGGGTAAATTTCAGCGTAGTTGTATCCTTAATTACCTTGAAAACCCTAGTAGGGCCACGACTCTCAGTTAGGGCATTTACAAGGTCTCTACTAAATGATATCGAAAGGACAAATCTGGATGACGATTTTGACATTTCTCATTCAAACTGAACAACAAAGTGTGAAACTTCACCACATTTGGGATTTTTTTTTCCAAATATTTTCTTCTTCTAAGAGTACTGCTTTCATTGTTTGAATCTTGTTTGTTTTGTTTAATGGAAACAAATTTAATTAAATTTGCAGAGCTCCGACTCTTGAAGAATTGTCGGTTCTATGTCACACAAACACCTTGCAGCTCAGCCTTCTGAGCTTCGTGATTTATTGACGTATTGGACAGTGGACTCCCATTATCGGTCGCCATGTCTGGTTGCCTGGGAGATGTTGAGAATTGTGGTCCAAACCTTGGAGGGCACCGGATTGGTTCTACTGGATGGAAGAGAGGATGACCAGGCTTCCCATCCAACTTATCTGGAGGTCTCCAGGTTGTGGGAAATGGTGGCAAGAGTATTCAGTCTAGAGCAGTGGTCCCCAACCTCGGGTCTCCAGATGTTCTTGGACTACAACTCCCAGAAGCTTTCACCACCACCTCTGCTGGCCAGCATTTCTGGGAGTTGGAGTCCAAGAACATCTGGAGGCCCGAGGTTGAGGACCACTGGTCTAGAGGACTAAAGCCTCTGAGTTGCTATGTGTGCAACCTGGTCACAAGCATGACTGGCAGCCACCTTGCTCACATCACGACAAAATATGGGACCATCTGCTCACACTTTATCTCCTCTGAATTTCCCCAGATGTGCTGAACCACCAGGGTTGAATCCACCGAGGGGAGTACGAGTCATCTGTTTCTAAGGAACTTCCAGACAGGCCTTAAATCTTCTTCTGTTCCCTCCACAAGATCAATCCATCTTGGCAATTGCTTACAGCTCCGCTAAAGGATGTTTTGTTCTGTTGTTTCCCTAACCCTTTCCAAAAGAGGAGGATGAGGCATGGGGGCTTCTAATGCCTTCCATGTGCAGGGGGGCAACGCCTGCACATAATGTGGAACTCATTCCGTCTCCCCTCAAGCTCCACATGGCCAAAACAGTTGGGACCACAAATGCTGACGACATAATCGATGAATGCTGGGAGATCAAGCCCAGAAATCATCAGGCATTAAGAACCAGGCAGAGGGAATGATTGCTGCCTCCCTCACCCCATTAAGGTCTAACGAGGTGATGAGAGGCATGTGGATTTACATTCACTCCCACAGAAGTACCAGCTCTCTGACAAACCAGCAGGGTGCCCTTAGGGAAACAGATGTGCTGACAGCCAGGCAGGCACTGGCAAACTGGAAAACAGCAAATGGAGGTTCTGGAGCCAGAGAGACGGGGCTTTTCCTTAGCCTCCATGCAGAGCTATCACTAGCAACATGGGTGCCTGGCCTTTGCTGCCTTATGGGTTAAAATTTGGGTTATGAGGGATCGGCACTGCAGGGAGAAGATGGAAGAATGGAGGAGAAACCCTGTCTCTGAGCTTATGGCTGCCATAATGGTTTCACACGGAGTCTGCCAGTTCTGTGTTTCCTTCTAACCAGAGAGAAAAAGCTGGAGGCAGTATGTGTCTTCAAGGCAGGCCTTTTAGTAGCAAACGCCAGGAGCAAACATTTGTGCCCACTAAGTTCTGGGCACAAATATTTGCTGCTGGTGTTTGCTACTGGACTCAACACCCCAGTCATTGAGTCCAGCCCCTGCCGAGGAGGTAAAGTGGAGAACTGGATTTTCAATACCTAAAGCACTGAACCATCTAACAGTAACCTGGAGATGGGCTGACTGGCTAACATACTGACCAGGAGCGCTGTATCCAAAAGCAATACATGATCCAACTTGTAATGTAATAATAATGATGCATCATCAAGTCAGTTCCAACTAGACATGGGATATTCATATCCTTGGGGATATGAATATAAATATCAGCCCCGCAGGTGTCTGGGAAAACCAGACCCTCCCCACTGAACTGGCGGGTCCACTTACCGCTTGCCGCACAGCACCTGCGGACGCTGTCGTTCTTCTTGCACCAATCATGGAAGTAACCCAGCCGGCACTTCCCCGCCTCCCTGCACAGCCGACCGCTCAACAGCTGAGCAGGGAGACTCATGGTCCTGCCCTCTCTCCAGAGTGGTTGGCTATGCAGGGAGGCAGGGAAGCGCTGGCCAGGTGCTTCCCGGATTGGTGTGGCAAGAACGATGCCAGCAGTGCACGCTGCACGACGAGCGCTAAGTGGACCTGTGGGTTTGGGGGCAGGGTTCAGTTTACCTAGGCATATGTGGTGGCCGATAATCATATTCGTATTCCCAGGGTTACGAATACAAATATCCCATGTCTCGCTCCAATTTATGGTGAGTCTTTCCAGGATTTTCTATGTATAGAGTATTCAGAGGTGTTTTAAGATTCCCTTCTTCTAGTGATGCTTTTGGACTATGCAGCTCACCCAAGGCTATGCAGGCTAGCCCCCAGGAGACACGAAGGGGAATCGGCAGCCAAGTACACAGCTCTTTGGCTGAAATCTTGTACTTTGACATAGCAAGTCAGCCACCTAGAGTGTTTGCGATGAACAGATAGACGGGGTATAAATGGAATGAATGAATGAATGAATGAATGAATGAATGAATGAATGAATGAATGAATGAATAAATAAATAAATAAATAAATAAATAAATAAATAAATAAATAGAGTACACCCATTGAATTAGTGAGGAGACTGTTCAGTCAACTCCTTTGTAAGTTCCATTGATTCAACAAGCCTACTCTAGATGCAACTTGCTATGTTAAGCAACAGGATTTCAGCCATTGAGTATGGAAATATTATTCATGAAATGCTCGAGCTGTTAGTTGCTGTCAGAAGACTTGGAAGAAATAAATCACCAGAAGTACATTAGATACTGATAGGACTATTCCAACCTACAGAGATGGAATCTGTCAAAATTCTAACAAGACTATGTCTGCAAATAATGGAAAACAGAACAATGGTCCACAGACTAGAAATACATTCCAGTGTGCAAGAAAGGAGATGTGGAGGAGTGCAATAACTTTAGCACCACTGCATTAATTTCTCACACAAGCAGTGATGCTCAAGGTTCTGCAACAAAAACCTTTATCATATTTGAAGCAAGAAAAGCTTCATATTGTAAGCATATAGCCGAGTACCAAATAGCAGGATTTCACACACACACACACACACACACACACACAGACAGACTAAGAGACATTCAGATATGTGGAATTTATTTCAATGAATCAATTGAACCCTGCGCATACACAGACCTCGTGTATTCACCAAAATTTAAATCAATTTTTTAACAGCAAAACCCGATCCAACAGCAGTTTTTATTTTCAATAAGACCAGGCCCTTACTCATTTTCTTCACTGACTAAATTGTTGCTTTTGCTGATTCCCCCCATTTTAACCATTTTAGTCACACACAGTCAAAGCTTTGTTTTGTGCATACTTTATTCCTCCAAAATGCCCCGTAAGCCTGACATATGTGCAAATGCTTGAGGGGAGGTGCGTTTATTTTTTTGCAAAACGCCTTGAGAGGGGCAAAACAGGCCACCTTTGTTCACGCTTTCAAAGGCCTGAAAATTATTTTCCATTCTTAAAACAGATGGGATGGAAAGAATGGGGTAACGCGTGCACGTGCGTGCACGCACTCATACACACACACACACACACACGGAGAGACATTGACACTGACATACACACATATCACTACAGTGACAGTTTCCCCTTTCTGCGGTTAAAATGATATGCAGGAATCCATTAAAAGGATGTTTCGCAGAGCAGGAATCTTGAGGTAGTGTGGTGAGTTACGGGAAGATTATAAAAATAAACCATAGCTCAAATACTTTAAAAGTACACATGGCAACCAGTCACTATTTTTTTTAAAAAAGGAACCAGCTCCTCATTTTGAGAATCTTCAGAACAAGCTCTCTGGGTCCTCCCAACAATTATGCCTGACATCATTCCTAATGGTTGGAAGTCATGGACTCCTGCCCATGGAAACAGATACATTTCCAGCAGTATGATGCCACAGCTCCATGCTAGGGATTTGTCGTTTGGGGGGATGGCTTAGCATCCCAGTGCACTCCCTTGAAATACAGCAGAAAATTCTAAGCACCATCTCAAACTACAGATCCCAAGATTCCTTAGGACGTTGGTTCCCAACTTTGGATAAGTTATCCTTAGGATAAGATCATCCTAAGGCAGTGGTTCCCAACTTGGGTGATCTAGGTGTTCCTGGACTGCAATTTCCAGAAGATTTCACCACCACTTGTGTAGAGATATTGTCTGAGATATGGAAGGTACATGGTCTATGTACACTGAAACTTACTGTATATACTCGAGTATAAGCTGACCCGAATATAAGCCGAGGCACCCAATTTTACCACAAAAAACTGGGAAAACTTATTGACTCAAGTATAAGCCGAGGGTGGAAAATGCAGCAGCTACTGGTAAATTTCAAAAATAAAAATAGATACCAATAAAATTACATAAATTGAGACATCAGTAGGTTAAATGTTTTTGGAGATACTGCCCTTCTGAGCTGCGAGACACACTTCACTGACTGCAGAGGGAGGACTCATACTGGATGCTGCGTTTATCTACTGCTCTACTGCTGCGTAACAAGATGGAGGGAGATGGAGGATGGAGGAGGAAGGTGGGTACATAGAATATGCAGAAGGAGGAAGATGGGAGTGTCCTGGAAGAAGAAATGCAGTGTACTTAACCTGGGTCATCGGACCACCCACAGAGGCTGCAGGCACCCGTAGATGAGCGGGGGAGTCTGGAGAACACCTGCACTGCAGGGGAGAACATGTAATTTTGACGCTGACTCAAATATAAGCCGAGGGGGTGCTTTTTCAGCAAAAAAAGTGTGCTGAAAAACAAGGCTTATACTCGAGTATATACAGTACATCTCTTTTATGAAGGCAGCTACCCAGAAAATTTATCTTGGGGGGAAAGGGACAAGACATTTTGAAAAATCTAATGGCCTTCAAAATTTTTATGCGGTACAACTTTGGACAGAAGTTGGAGATTCACATTAGGTTGCGTATTTTCAGTCTCTTGAATGGTATCAAGTCATCATCTCAATTAGAAAGTGCTTTTTTTTAACTTCTTACAGTTATGAAAGAAATCAGACGTGGGATGGTCCAACTGGGGTAGGAAACAGGAATTTTAAAACATAAGTGATGAAGCTGACTGTTTGCTCAGGAAGGATTATCATGTATTTCAAAGAAAAAGAAAAAGAAAGCAAAGAGCAGGGACATCCCATGATAGTTTGATTTTGAAAATGCAGTAGCTAACATGGACCATCCCATACAATTCGACTCCACTGTACTCAAGTCAACACAGTTATTCTAGACTGCGAAGGAGAACGTCCAGCCTACACCTTTCCCCTCTTTACTCATCAAAATACTACAGAAATAAATTTTAACTATTTGTTGTCGTTGAATGTCACTAAATATTTGGAGCTTGAGGCTGCTGATCCACTCTGCCTTATGAAAGAGCCGGCTGTGCCAAAGAGGATCAGATCAAAGAAATCTGGACCGTGCATGCCACTTGGGTGAGTGCCCAACAAATGAAACATTCTGGTCCTGTACCTCACTGAAAGACTCAAAAGCAACAGGTCAACAAAGGATTTGGGTTCAAAACCAGATTCTTCAGATAGCCCTGAAACACATGCAAGAAAAGATGGAACTACTTGTTTTGTGACAGACACAGGACTCCTCCTCGTTGCTGAACAGCACCAAAGCAGTAGAAGAGGGAGCAACGTCAAGTGGAAGTTAAATGTAGTAAGTGTGAGGTGTTTAGCCTTCCCCACAACCAGCGGAATGGGACTCACCTTAGCATAGACAGTATATTGTACACAGTATATTGTTTGTTGTTGTTTAGTCATTAAGTCGTGTCCGACTCTTCATGACCCCATGGACCAGAGCACGCCAGGGCCTCCTGTCTTCCACTGCCTCTTGGAGTTGGGTCAAATTCATGTGGATATGGTTCAATGACACTGTCCAACCATCTCGTCCTCTGTCGTCCCCTTCTCCTCTTGCCTTCACACTTTCCCAACATCAGGGTCTTTTTCAGGGAGTTTTCTCTTCTAATGAGATGGCCAAAGTACTAGAGCCTCAGCTTCAGGATCTGTCTTTCCAGTGAGCACTCCGGGTTGATTTTCCTGCAAAATCAACAGGTTTGTTCTCTTTGTAGTCCAGGGGACTCTCAAGAGCCTCCTCCAGCACCACAGTTCAAAAGCATCGATTCTTCAGTGGTCAGCTTTCTTTATGGTCCAGCTCTCACTTCCATACATGGCTACAGGAAAAACAATAGCTTTGACTATGCGGACCTCAAACATTTTTTGAATGTTAAAAACTCTGAAGACATAGAAAGTCAGGACACTGGTAAAAGACTGGGGTGAGCTTTTCTCCTGGATTGGCCAACATTTCTTCTTGCAGGGAGTGTGTTTTTGTTTTAATGCAGCAAAATTTTCCAAACGTTGTCACGCATCCCCCGACGGCTGACAGAAGTTCATGGCTCCACCTCCGTATTTTTCTGCAACATGGGTAAATGTTGCCTGAACATTTCTCACACAAAGGTTTTCCCCAGCAGTACTTTCATATGTCTACCCTCATAAATCACAACATGCCCTTCTTTTACAGTTTCTTATATTCCCCCATATTTCCGATGCTCAAACGATGAGTAATATTGCCTATACAGCCACAACAACAACGCCCCCACATAAGCAGGAGGTATCAGCAAGCCTGGGGAAATCCATCTAAAGGAGTTTGGGGAGCTAACGGTTGTTGTGGATTTTTGGGGGCTCTTTGGCCAGGTTTTGAAGGTTGTTCTTCCTAATGTTTCGCCAGTCTCCGTGGCCGGCATCTTCAGAGGACAGCACTCTGTGTTCTGGTGTAGTGGCTTTGGGGGTGCAACTACACCAGAGCACAGAGTGCTGTCCTCTGAAGATGCCAGCCACAGAGACTGGCGAAACGTTAGGAAGAACAACCTTCAGCACATGGCCAAAGAGCCTGAAAAACCCACAACAACCATTAGATCCCGGCTGTGAAAGCCTTCGCGAATATATTGAGTTGGGGAGCCTTTAACGGGGGAAGAAACTCCCCAAACAAGCCAGTGTGGACTGAGCCTGCTAATTGTCCACAGAATTCTGATGGCCTGTTCAAAGGGGGCAGGAAACCAGTTGGAAACAGAAAACGCAGTGGAGTATTATAGAGGAGGGCACTGGATCACTAAGCAGGTTTGTGTGTAATTGCAGTGAATTCAAGTTGTGTCAGTGAATTTTAACAGGGGTAGTAAAATGATCAGCAAGGATAGCCGAATGTGCAATTGAACTAAAAATGTATAACTGGGGATTTTTTTTCAGGTCATGGGCTTTAAAAAAACTTCCTAATAAACAGATATGTATATCCTCTCTACTTTTCTCTTTGTTTCTCCAGTTGCACATCTGTCTGTTTCCAACAACATTTCTATTTTATTTTATTTAGTAACTGCACATTTTGCATCTAACTGCATGGGAATCAAACAAACAACTCTGGTGAGCCCAATCTTGGGGTACGGGCTGAAATTTCAGAGACTCGCTACACTAATCTGAGACTTCAGACAAGGAAATGAAATGCATCAGGAGTGGTGCTGGAAAAACAGAAAATGTAAAGTTTGTGGGCGAGATGTCTTGAAAGCGGGACATCCATCTCCTCCACCCTTTCCCAGCAGTGGCAGACCTCAGCAGTCGACCACGAAGGGGTCAGCCTATGTGTTGAGCGCCCTTGCCTGCCGGTTTCTGTGACCTCACAAGACCCCACCCCTCATCTCAGCTTCAGCTCTGAAATCTCTGGGAAGCAGAGGCTACTGACTGGATAACTCTGAACAACCTCTATTGAAATTCTCTCTTCTGCCTGGCAAACCAAGGAGCAGGGTCCCCTGTCCTTTCTGGTATTTGTACTGGGTGTGGAGGAAAAAGGGAGATTTAAAAAAAATAGAGATCATTTTTGGCTTTTATGAGCATTGAAAATGCTGTGAAAGAGGTGTTATTTTCCATGGTATGCACACCCGTTTCCTTTCTTACACAGTTACTGCATGTCAAAAAAGGACCAAGAGGGTTTTTGATGCAAGCATGGACATCTGTCAGATATGTCTGCCCATGACAAAAGTCGGATGAGCATCCACTGTATATGGAATTTTCCCCCTTTCAAACTGCTCAGGGGTGGAGGGGAAGTGGGGTGAAAGAGATTATCTGTCCCTGGTCTTTGCTTTCATGAAAAGACTGTGGCCGTGAGGTTATATAAAGTAGAGCACGGTCATGCTTACACTGGAATAATCATCCTCAGATAAGAATCCTGAGTTTGAGCCTTTGGTGCAAGGCGGCACAGGCAACTCCTGATAATAAGGGACTCTCATAGTTTCAGAGGTGGAGGCAAGAGTTTGAGGGGAAATGAGGGGAAAAAATAGGACTTCTATCTAGCCCAAGAAAGCAGCGTTGAAGAAAGGCATGAGCCAGACAGAGCATGGAGCAGCAACCAGTTACAAGGAAGGCTTCCTTGGGAGTAAAGGCTTTCTCTTGAATAATGGGTCTCCTTGAGAGAAGACCCCTCCTTGTGTACATTTTTTTCAGTGCAATCCAGGGGAGGCAGGAAACTCCAATTTTGAGGAGTCTGTTCAAAGGATCTATTTAAAATGCTGAATATAATTTGATGGTAGCATTCAGCACCTCTGATGACTCCTGTAAACTCTGGATTAAAATCTGATATGGATTCCTTGCTCCCAGAATCCACATTTCAGCAGCCTTCAATGGAAATATTATAGGATTTGCAGAAGTATCAACAGACGGATAGATTTGCACAGAAGGTGGGAAACCTCCTGGTTCCGACACACTGCACATGCTCTGTAATCACTAGAAGATGGAGAATGCCGTTTATTGTCATTTGGAAAAGAGAATCGGAAAGCTGCAGTGAGGGGAATAGGACGAAGACCGGGCCTGCATGGAAACCTGAACAGGAGGTGAGAACATAAGGTAGTACAGTGGTGCCTTGCTTAATGATTGCCTCGTTAAACGACGAAATCACTTCACGATGACGTTTTTGCGATCGCTTTTGCGATCGCAAAACGATGGTCTAAATAGGGGGTTTTTCGCTTTGCGATGATCGGTTCCCTGCTTTGGGAACCGATTCTTCGCAAAACAATGTTTTTCTAACAGCTGATCGGCGGTTTCAAAATGGCCGCTGGGTAATTAAAATAGCTCCCCACTGTGTTTAGGGACGGATTCCCCGCTTTTCAAGCAGTGACAATGGCTGACCCTATGGAGGATCTTTGCTGGATGGTGAGTTTTCCGCCCATTGGAACACATTGAACCGGTTTCAATGCATTTCAATGGGCTTCTTTTTTTTGCAAGACGATGTTTCCGTAAGACAGCGATTTTTGCTGAACGAATTAACATCATCTTGCAAGGCACCACTGCACCCCCTTGCCACTATCTCTTTCCTTGCTGCTTTACCCACGGCATTTTTGCTCTTTCATAGGGCAAAAGGCATTGGAGTTTTGTAGCCGTGGAACTAAGAAGAGCCAAAGTGAGAGTTTTAATTCCAATTTAATGACCACCATGGAACCCGAAAAGCAGCAACGCAACCCGCAACTCAGCAGCGCTTAATGACGATTGCAGTAGAAGGAGGGAAATGTCCAGCTGAGGCCAGCAGAGAGAGAAAAAAAATCCTGCTAAACGACCACAATGTCTAGAAAACAGTCAGTATGAAACCGATGACTAATCGTCTCAGGGTGTAATTTCAGTTCACTTTGACAATATTTGCTTCTGAAACTTTGCAGACAAAAGAAGAACAGCACGTCTGCCAGAGTTAGTCATTGTTGTTCCCAAGGGAAGGGCTGGGAAGGTCGCCCTTAGGTGAAAATGAGAGAGAATCAAGCCATGTGGGCCAGATGTGGTGGAGGAAGCATTAGAAGTATTTGTCTCAGAGTGCCTTATTTGTGTGTGTGTGTGTGTTAGCGGTGGCAGCTTTGAAAAGCAAAACTAACGCCCTGAGTTAGTTTATTAAGAAGCTAGTTTAGTGTGCACAGAGCTTAGAAGTAGCTAGTTACGAACAGCACATTACTTGTAATTTAAAATTTCAATAACAAACACATAACTAAATGAGATGATTTATTGTACCAACAACAATAGGGAGAACTTCATGAAGAGCTTCTGAAAGTTACATTTTTTGCACAACAGTTCACAGAACCTTACAACCAGCATGCTCTTTGCTTAGGAATGAAGCATACCAGCTCTTCTATGAAGGTGAGATTTTCTGCATCATAGATCTTGCAAAGAAACCTAACTTCCTCCAGAGCCATGGAGAAATGAAAGATCTTTAAGGACAATTCGACACCTGCCTTTCACTTTGCGTGCAGCCACATTGGAAAATAGTTTACTATTTGCTCTGGAATTGTTACCAGTGAATTTGAAGTATTTTTTCATTGATTATACAATGCAGAAGTCAATGCAAATCAGTCCATCCTTTGTTTTCTTCTGGATGTCCCCCCTCCCCGTGAATGTCCCCCGTGTCTGGATGTCCCCCGTGGTTTATGGGGTTTTCTACTTTTTTCTAACCATAACGATTTGAATGGTGTTTTGCCTGTATGATCCTTTGGTTTGTTCTGCAAAAGGACAGGGGCCGGGGACATGACATTGGGTATTTTCTGGAGATGTAGTACATTGGAGCACGAAGTTTGGGGACAGCGGGAACACCCATTCGTATGATTTTCCTCCCTAGTTGCCCTGAAGTATTTCTTTTGATTTTTAAAAAACGACAGAGTCTAGCGCTAGATCATTTTTACTATTGTATTGCTACAATAGTTCAGAGCCATGTCACTTCTGCATGGCTGAAAAAGAAAAAGAAATGAAACAAAATCAAAACAATTCCAGCAAACTACAGTGTTTCCGTAGTATGTGTGTATGTTTGTATTGAGAACTTTGGAAAATTGTCCTTTTCCCCCTGTTGCCAAGAAACCTTTTAAACAGTCCCAGCAGCTTGACGGAAGACCATAAAGTCAGGGGTTGGCAGAACAGGAGTATCTTCAGAAGAAGGGCAGGGGGAAGAAATCAAACAACATCAGAATTGGGTGCCAGTGTGGACACGTGCACTGAAACAGCCCGGGGGCTTTGTGTGGTCACCTAAGGCTAAGCCAAATGCAGTTACAAAATCATACTGCTGGATAGCTCAGTGGGTTAGATAAGCTGTTGGTAGATCGAGACATTGGGAGTTTGATTCCCCACCATGCCTCCTTGGCAGAGTCTGGAATCGATGATCCATAGGCTCTCTTCCAACTCTCCAGTTCTCGGATGATGATTAAGACATTGTAATTGCACCCTGAATCAGCTGATTCATCTAGTTCTCTTGTCTCTACATTGTGGGGGTGGATTTTTGTTCACCTCCAGAACTTACAGCCACAGCAGTCCCTCCACCTTAAACAGGAAGTGGCCAGAAGGATCAACAATGAACCAAAAATATATGGGTTTTGAAGGAGGAGGATTTAATATTATTTTACTAAAACAGGTGGTGTGGGAAAGCTTGTTTTAGAACCATGCTCCTTTGAAAAATCATTCTGTGTATCTTACATATTCAAAGACCATCACATGTCTCCGTGTTCTGAAGAAACCTCCCACATCTATGAAGATTCGTTAAGTATTTTTGAAGGGACTGGTAGTATTGACTGAAGTCTATAAGGAATCATTTTTAACTCTGGAAGAAAACCTAGTAGATCAAAAGCATGTTTGACATTGTATGTGGAAGTGAGTGACTAAATTACACAATTCCCTGACTGAAACAAGCAGCACCTAAGAATTAGTAAACTACAGCTTTTGACTAGACCTCTCTGTATATTATTGATTAATTGATTAGATAAGTAATTGTGAGATGAGAAACAACTTTTTAAAAAAATAGCTGACAAGGGTAATCTTAAACAAGGTGTTACTCCCTGGCATAAAACAATACAGAATGTTTCTTGAAAGATAATTCCAACTGCAGAGTGGACACCTATCATTTAAAAATGAATTTTGATAGGTTTTCCTTTCCTTTGCCTGTGTATGCAGTTTCATTTATTTAATCAGCTAACCAACTCCCTTAATGTTTTATTCTATATTATAATGATAATTGTACAGTTATAATTACTCAAAATAAGAATTAAAAAACATTAATCACCTGGAAGTCCAATTATAACTAGCCATGATGACTGAAGACTAGCTGAAGTGACCCAAGAGAGGCTGAAACTTTACTAAATCCTGGGCATGTTTGAAGTTAATTAGGACTACCTTTACCCACAATGTAATGATATATTTGGAAATGCAAGTATTCATTATGACAGTTTTCAAAGCTAATTTTCATTCATTCATTCATTCATTCATTCATTCATTCATTCAGCTTTTGCCCCGCCCATCTAGATTCAAATGAATCTACTCTGGGCGGCTTATAGTCTGAACAATACAAAACAAGAATTAAAACAGCTAATCCTCAGACACAATAAGGAAAGCCTACAAATGAACAAAAGGGTCATTTTGGTCGGAACCGACAGTTGGGTGCTGCCTGCCCCTTATTCCAGCTGGTCCGAGGTATACAGGAGCAGCCTTACTGTTGAGCCACGACATCACATTGCCAGCCCCAATGAGAAGCCTGCTCCTGGCCACTGCTAGCCAATGAAGAGGAAGAGCTGTGAGCGGACTGGGATAAAACGAAGTACAGCGATGCCTCGCAAGACGAAATTAATACATTCTGCGAGTCGTGTTGTATTGCGAAAATTTCGTCTTGTGAAGCGCGGTACTAACGGTTGTGTGATTTACAACAAACCAAAAAAAGGAAAAAAATTCATCTTGCAAAGCATGGCCATAGAAAAACTCATCTTGCAAGTCACCATAAAAATCGCAAAACACTTTCATCTTGCAAGTTTTTCCGTTGCGTGAGGCATTCATCTTGCAAGGCATCACTGTACTGTATTCTGGTTGCATGGATGTTGGATGCTGACGTGGAATTAGAAACTGCAACCGTAGGCAGCCACGTCTGTGAGAGAAGCAGACGACTCTTACTCTCCAGTTTTTGTAGCTCTGGATTAAAAAAAAAAAGGACTTGTGATGGGCTAACCATCTATGGGGCAGGGGGGACATGGGGGCTTCATTTGCTAGGCCATCACACATGAAGATAAATCAGCCCCTCAGAGATCACCACCATTTTATGTAAGCAGGCCATGTGCTCTGCAGTATAAATACAGATGAAGGGACACGCTTTGTGTGTGTGTTTTCCTTTTTGGTGCGTGGCACAGGCGTGGTGGGGTTGGGGAGGGAAGCCAACGCGTCTGATGGAGACACTCCAGAAAAATCTCTACTGTTTCCTCACAGAAGAGGTTGCCATGGAAGTGGATGAAATCTGTGGTTAGCCATTTGATCTTTCCTTGTAAGATCGTACTGGTGGGCCCTTGTTTTTCTTTGCCTCATGCTTCACGATCCCCAGGGGCATAACCTTAGCATTTCAATTAGGGTAACAAGGCAGTTAAATCGAGGTCTTTCTTCCTCTCTCTTTTTTCCCCTCCCTCCTCCCTCTCTCCTTAAAGGCAGCAGCAGACAGGCTCTGCCATAGAGCGGTGGATGTTTACACGAGGTATCAAGATGGGGGCAAGTGGGGGGGGGAGAGAAATGTTCCTACCGAGGCAAGGAAATCAGCCAGGACTGTGGGGAACATTGAGTGATCACAGGAACTAGTACATTTCTGCACCTTTTTCTTTCCCCCCGTGGCGGTGGTTTTGGTCACATCGGGTGGTCTTGCAGCCTGGACGATTTAGGAGCAGTTTAGAGCTAGAATCAACAAGCGATTATTAGATTCTGTGCCAATACTTTGAAAATTATTGAGGTCGGCAGTTGGTGTAGGGTGGGAAGGTGGTATTGCTTTGCTTCTCAAAATATCCTTCAGGAACCAACGAGCGACTGCTGGTATCTGAAACCATTTTTGTATCTCTTTCAAGGTGGTCTTTCTCTTCAGCAATGGGATGGGTGGTTCGAAACCAGCGTGGCAAAGGTCCAGGCGCTCGGGAGCAAACTGAAATTACAGATAACCCCTCTTTAATTGCTGAAGCCATATTAGTGTCCTGGAGACTTGATTCCTGAAGAATTTCACGTCTAAGAATTTCATGCCATTGAAACCAGCGTTCAGCCGTCAAAGTCCAGCCGCCAACTCATTTGCAAACACAGGGAAGTGAGAAAAAAAATCATGTTGTGACCATAAGATGCTCCCAACAGTGAATCAGTCTGCTGTTCTAAAGATGAGTTTTTGCTAACATGTAAATTGGCCCTCACAATCACCATTGGCACTAAGAAAAAACTGACCCTGGCATCTAGACTGTTGAAAGCAGATTTAATTTTCTTTAATTTTATTTCATGTATTTTTACTATGCTCATTGACAAGAGAGGCTGTTGGAATTGTTTACAGAGATCGGAACCAGTTCTTGCCTTCTGGTCCGTATCTGGGTGCTATTTTGTGCGAGTGCTGACTATCCTCTTTCCTTTTTATTCCCCTTGGTTCTTAAACACAGCCACAGCATCCACTGACCGGGAGGTCGGCTCCCATCTCAAGTGGTAACCTTCCACCCTGAAATCTATGAAATTACTGCTTGGAAGAAAACTTGAAGGGGAAAGAGAAATAGGTCAACGAGAACAGGTCTCTAATGTTTGATTTCTGCCTGATTGTAAGAAAACCTGACATCCAAAATCAGGATTAGGCAACGTCTCGATTGGACCACTACCATGCCATTAAAAAGGCAAATATGTGAGTTCTTTGGGACTCTTAATCAGAGGTTAAGACCTTGGTGGTGCTACTGATTCAGGAGGCCTGAATCCGATCCTGTTTAGTCATGAGGCTCAGAGGCCAGTCATCAGCTCTCAATCATAACTATCTTGCAGTGTTGGTGTAAAAGTAAAGTACAGAGAAGGAGAGTCATGCACAAGACATGACACCCAGAGAAAAACTTGACATGAGGGCAGAAAGAGAAAAGCCCAAAAATTATTTCGAGCAGACGCTGAAGTCCCGGAATCTGTACTTCAAACTAAAGTTCCAAAATGAAAACTGTGAACTTGAAGAATCATTTTGCAGTTTAATGAGATCTGGGTTTACTTCAGCATACATAGAATCAATGGCTGTTGTTGGGGCCAGGTTAACTAACAACGGCCGTGGGACTTTGGGATTTTAATAAAAGCATATTATTTTGGAACCACCCATAAGAACTTGGTGCACAGCCTGAAGAAGATGAATTATCATTGAAAGCTAGCTCTTCCTTTTTGTTTATTTTATTTCTGTAATGGTCTAATCAAGCTATCACCTGTTCCTGCATTTGTATTGTTTTGGGGAACCACACGGCTTTTTCCTAATTTTTCAGAAGCATGTCACGTGTATTGTCTCGGATGTCCAAGAAGTGGCGCTTTTCCAAGAACAGTGCTTTTACTCAAAAGCTTAATTCTTGGAGCTATCACTGTGCCCAGTGGCCCATATGAATCACACTCTTACAATGTCATCCCATTAAAAACGTTCACATGTAACAGGGAAGACCAAGAAATTGTTATCTGGGAAACCAGTATCACAGTAGTGTGTGGAAGACACTCTTCCACATTGTCATCCGAGTGCACCCTGTACTGCCACTCAGGTGCAGGAAGAAGAAGCAGGAAATATCTGGTGACATGGCAAAGCATGAAATGCCATCAATAGATTAGGCAAGAGAGAAACAGTAGCTGTCCAGACAGTAGCTGTTCCATCAACAGAGGATGGAATGGGATGTATGGGATGAGTGAGCAGAGAACTCACCTTTTGCACAAGTAACACGTGCACACGTCTTTCCTTGCCATCTGGTTCTGAAGACCCCCACCCCACCCCAAAGCCTGGCATTCAAGAATTCCCTAAATGTACAGGGGTGGCTCTCCAGAACACCGAGGGCCGTTCCAGGGTAAAGATGGGGCTGTGAATTCACCTGGTCTCACTCTACCGAATTGCATGGTTGGGCTTGAGTCCAGTGAGTCTCAGGGCTTAGGGCCCCCAACCTGGCATTCATTGTGTGGCAGGAGAAGAGAGTATAAGCAAGAACAGAAGTAAACTTAGTTCTATTGGGATGCAAAAAAATGGCATTGAATACGCTAGGGAGTTTTCAGCTTCCTAGAGAAGCTATGAAGAAATAAATATAGTGAGTTTCCAGACTGTAACACTGTAAAGATGCTGTGAAGGCAATGGGTGGTGTCGTTTCCAGAGGAGTCCTTAAATGTTATTCCTCAGGGCTGCAAAGGGCTGTGTGCGTGTGTCAATATTTCCCAAAAATCTTTACTTCTCTCTCAGACTAAGGCTTGTCTCTGAGGAAGGCCGGCTCAAAGCCAAGCAATGCTTGATCCTGCTCTCTTGCAAATCCCACCTGTCCTCTGTCTTGCTCTCAAAACAGGACAGGCAGGCAGTAAGGCCACCGAGCCTCATGGCACCATCTCAAGTCCCAGGGATTTGCTATGCTTCTCCCTCCCTAGACATGGAAACAAACATCAGGCTGAGCAGCACTGAAGAAAATACGATGGATGGAATTTTTTTGTGCAAGGTAGCTCTAAAATGCAGGTACCCATTTCTGCCCATTCCTAACTGCTGCCAAAACTTATTGGAACTTGTTTGTACTACTCCCACTAGAAGGATGGATCCAAGTTCAGGTACTGCCCTCCTCTGTCCCCTCTCTTTGTTCCTGGCTTTTTGTTAGATCCACTGTGCCATTTGGAACAAGGCAGGGAGCAAAGCATGATCACTATGACTCCTAGGACTTCATGTTGCTCAAGCATTGACAGCAGCAGTGCAGACCTCCCCCTTTCCAACCATTGCCTGCTCTGCTTCTCTGCAAGGGTCTGCTCAATGATGTCACAATGGTTTATCCCTGGCTTCAGATTTTGGACCTGATTTCTCAGAGAGGAGGATGGTTCCAACCTAGCATTTCTTGTGAAGGGTGGTGGTGATGGCAACAAGCAGGAAATGGGGAGACAATAATGATGGGATGGCAAGTGTTGGGTTTTTTTTGGCCTGCCGTAAGAAGTGGTTGTGGAAGAGTTTGAACAACCACTAAGCTTCTCTCCCTACATCTCCAGATAAGCTTCAGCGTTCTCAACAGTCACAGCTTGACTTGCATGTAGTCTACAGTATTTACATGTAGTTATTTAAAATAGGAAGACTGTAACCATCCAGCCAAACTTCTAAGAGGAATGGGTGAGTCAGGACATTCACAGTGTAGCACTAAAAGCTACTATACTTTGATATGCTATAAAAGACATTCCATCGTTCTTCCCTACTTTGGTTACTAGAATGGCTTGGTCTACGCTGAACTGGAAGATTTAGAATAAAATGACAGAAGTGGTTAGATAGATGTATGAACCAGTACGACGAGACTCTTTATAGTTGCTAGTTTAATGCCAGTAAAATAAAATTATTTAAAGACAGTGTTTTGGTGTAGTTCATGTGTATGATGCTGTTCAGTAATTAATTCAGAGTCTTTCTGATAGCATCTTTCTATGCAAACCTGTAAATGACCCAGGTCTTGTGGCTTAGTGTAGCAAATCACACTAGAGTAGACCCATTTAATCAATGGGAATTTGATGAGTCATCTTGCCTATAAGTTCCATTGATTCGAATGAGTCCACTCTAACTGCAACTTACCGTACTTTAGTATAATAAACTGAAGTTAGGAGAGGCTCATTTGAAAGAATTGAACTTACAGAGGAATTGATCCACTAAATTCCAATTGATTTAATGATTTGATTTAATGGGCCTACTCTAGTGTAATTTCTTTACTAAACAACAAGATTTTGGCCATTCAGTGACCAAAATGCAACAGAGGTGGAAGCTAAGCAGTAGCAAGTAAAACCCAGCTAACGATGTGGAAATAAAGTTAAGATCTAAAAAACAGTGCCAAAAATAACATCAAAAGAAAACTTTAAAAAGCCATCAACCAAGCATGGCTCATGACCGCGAGTAGGGATGCTTTCTCCTGTAATATTGGGGTCAGTGTCCCTCACTGTCTTAGTCCAGGAGGTGTTATACTATTAACCAAAACCTCAGGTAAAGAAAACTTTTGTGCAATAAATGTACCAGTTCATACATCTAGCTAACCACTTTTAACTGTCATTTTGTTCTAAATAGATGAAGTGTTAGGTGGATTTCCCTTTGGCACGAAAAGGCTGCAGCCGCTGAGAAGTCTGTCTGGAGAAATAAAAAGAGAAAACAGGAATGGGCAGGAATGGACAAGATGCAGCCTGCGGACCACATACACACACCCCCAGGCGACCAAATATGGTCTCCTACTTCCCCAAAATTATAAATGTTGGGGGTGAAATTTGTTCGATTGAAAAGGGGATGAAAATATCTACTCATGCCATCAGGGGTGGGCTGAACAAAGGCTAAATAGTGTCAAAGGGAGGTCTGGTATGCCATTTGGAAAGATTGTCACCTCCAAATGGCATACAGAACTCAAATGACCCTATTGGGTTCACAACAGCTGTCAGTTTGCCAATATTGTGGAGTGGCTTAAGAAAATAGCCATTTCATGATATGGGCAAATAAATCACATTCACATCTCTGTGGATGGGCTGAAGAAGTGAACATATGTGCGTGTGTGTGTTTGTGTGTGTGTGTTGTGAACAAATTTTGTACTTTGACGAGCAGGCAAATTGACAGTACGCTGTGCTGCACTGTCCTGATATACATTTGCTTTCTGCTTGTCTTTGTGATGCAACACATATTCGCTGCCCTTGCACAAACTTTTTTTTTTGGAAAAAGAAATTCACTTTCTCAATCTCTCCATGGAGCTAAGGAAGTGATTAATTTGTCAATATAGTGAGGTGCCTAAGCCACTTCATGATATTGGCAAAGGCTTACTTTTGGTCTGTTTCCAGCTATCGTATAAGCTGGAAATGAACCAAAATGGAGCAATTCTATCCACAAATAATAACAATAATGATAAAAGAAAAAAATGTAATAAAAAAGAAGCCTCTGACAAAGGCCAGAAAAGTGTTCTAGACCTCTGAAAATAATCTTAGATCTTGGGAAATTTAATCTGGGAGAAGAGGGATCTTGGCTTTAAACTATTTAGGACTTTCAAACTTGAATTCTGCCTGGAAAAAATATATACTGTATGGGAATTCTGAATATCAGTGCAATTTCTTCATTGTGGATGAACCTTGTTAGTCAACTAGCCACCTTTCTTTCAAACAACCAAATTTTCCACAGGTGAAATGAATGCTCAGACAATGTTACATAGTACAGGATCAGCAACAGAAACTACTGTATCGTAATTCCAGATGGTGACAGAGAAAGCTAACTATGCATGCCATACTTTTGCCACATTCTACTACTTCCAAATAAGCCTGTTGAGCCATTTTGCAAATGGATTTTTAAAAGCATTCCAACTATCACTAAGCATATTGAAATAATTCCTTATTAGTTCACACCATTGTTAGCACAGTTATTATTTACATGTTTAAAAACTTAAGCTCATGGATTCGTTAAGCTAGTAAATGTTTTGTAAGATCTGATCCAAGCCAGAATCTTGTGACTCAGCACTAGTTTATTCCACTCTACAGTCCACCAGACAGAGGACAGATCTGCAAGAAATTTCTGTCCCAGTCCTTGATTAAGCATGTTAATGATGGGTAGCTGTGATCCAGGCAGGTTTGCCATGTTTGAGATATAAATTTTCAAAGGAATCCTGAAGACTACCACAGGACAAAGCAACCTAATTTTCAAATGACATGAACCGAGAAAAGCTTCTGCTGTGCACATCAATATTTTTTAGCAGTCAGGGAACTCTATCTTCTAATGATGGGTTATTTGTAACATCTTTTTGTATCTTCAATCAAGGTAGAATCAGATTGAAGCAACCTGAAAAGCTTATATATATATATATGAATCTAGGATGTCTTGCATCATAGTGTAATTAAAAAATTTTGGTTCTCAAAAAAAAATTGGAACCGATTTTATGCAGATGTTTATACATCTACATTTGTATATTTTTCTGTACTGTACATATTTTTGTGCACACTTTCACAAATGTATACATTTCCACTGCATATGCATTTACTGTGTTTTTACAGATATGGATGTTTTCGTGGACATTTTATACAAATTATTTATTTTACCAGAAGTAATAGTAATGTCAGTATTTGCAAACTTCACCACAAACTTCAGAAATGCATGGGCTTTAGACATAACAGTGTATTCCAGTATGCTTTATTTGAGAAGTGTGCATTTGGTAAATTTGCACAAAAATGTAAAGTGAATAAAGACACTTTGCTCTGAATTTGTCTGCAGTAAGAAATAATGGTCTTACTCCAGTTTGCATTTTGAGTAATTGTCCAGATTCACTCAATCTAGCAGCAACCAGTCTATCAGCAATCTAGCAGCAATCAATTATTTTTTTAAAAAATTGCATTGCATTTCTCAGCAGGATGTTCTGTTAGAGGTTGTGTGTTCATGGGTGTGGGTTATAAATCTCAAAGTTGGCTGTTTTCATGTTATGGCTTTTACACAAAGTGTTCGGTTGTGCACATTGAGTGCAAGGGGGAATCTAAAGGTTGAGAAGTGGGATAAAGAAAGGGTAAGAATAAGTGCTCTCCGTGCATCTGCAGCCATATGTAAAGCTACATAGGTTTCTAGGGAAAGCACACAAATGTTTTGCAAAAATCACGAAGTTCTATGAATTTCACATAGCCGATGGATATATGCATGTGTGCTTTTGAACAGGACAAGTCTTTCCGACTTAATGTTTGACAAACGTCTTGAAATTTGGCAACGTTCCAGTTTTAACCATAATATTTTTCCTCTTCCTCCCCTTCCTTCCCTTAATAAAACTATGATTGAAACAAAGATGTGTATTGCTTTATGAGTCTCTCTTCGTATGGTGTTTGAATTCAAAATGTCCTATTTCTCTCTTTTCTACTTTTTAAATTTTATTTTATGAAAGATCCTAGTTAAAAACTTAACATTTATTCATCTTGCTTGTGGAAAGGAAAATATAGATTAAAAAGAACTCTGCAAATGTTTTTTATTTTCCTCTTCTTTTCTTTCCATATGTCTGCTTTTAATTAGCAGCATGGAGTACAAAGGCTATATTTATAGTGCCACCATCTTTCAGGGGACAGTATGATGATCCGCCACATGTATTAATCTACCAAGTCCCGGGTCTTAGCAATGCTTCAGCACCGGGGGAGAGAGAGTCTCTCCCAATTACACCTTTGCAAATCTTATAATCCCTCAGAAATGTTCCCTGTTTGTTTTTATTATAAACTGCCTTCAGGCACGAAAGCAGTATTTACGAAACTGTTAAGTAAATAAATACACAAAATCTACGTGAGATACATGGTTATGCTGCATCATTCATGATGAACTGTTGGATAGCGCAGTGGCTTAGGTCTCTGGCTGCAGAGCCTAGGGTTGAGAATTCAATACCCCCCTGTACCTACTTGACAAGGGCTGGACTTGATGATTTATAGGATCCCTTCCAGCTCTGCAGTTCTAAGACTAAAACATGACTAGAACTAGTAGTAGTGCATCCAGCCCTGTTGCTTTGTGTATCATGTTGAATGGGGTCCTAAATGTTTGCTTTCAGCTCTGAACCTAACCCTTGACATTAAGAACTAGCATCTGGATAGTGCAACTGTCGATCTACAACCCTTGAGCTTGGATGAGCAGAACACTATGTCCAATCCAGCATGGCTGGTGGATTTTGGGAGTTGTAATCCAAAAAAGCTATTTTTCCATAATCTGTTTCACTCATTTTCAATGTCTGGCTGGAAGCGAATATATATATATATTAGAATATATATATATTCCAATATATATTGGAAATTTGAGTGAGTATTCTCTGCATTCCTGCTAGGTAGAGTAACAGACTTCTAGTAAGGAATCTCGGCTCTAATCTCCGCTGACCTATAAAACTCCCTGGGTGACTTCTAAGTCTGACCTACCACAGCGGATAGTTGTGATGACACAAAGGACAGCAATAGAGCCATGTAATCATTCTGAGTTTATTGGAGGAAAAGTGGGATATACTGTAAATGCAATAAATAAATAAGCAAACTACCGAATATTTGGTCCATCTAGCCTATTCTATTTTGACTGGCAGAGGCCATATAACTGGACGACAAGAGACTAAATTTGGGACCTCCCACATATGCAACTTATATGCTACATCGAGTTGCTCCCCATTGTAAAAACATAATCCTGTTGAAGATGGATTGCTCTAACTGCTGTGTTCTCTAAAAGTGAACTGAGGTCACAGTCATACTCGCGAACCACAGTTACATCAATTTTAAAGTTATTTAAAACAATTTATAAATTCCCAGGCACACGACACAAGGGTAAACTTGATTTATTTGAGCTGCAAAGTCAGTTTCTTTCAACTGGTTGGCAGTTTTTCTTAAATACCTCACTTCTAAATGGGTTTAATTCCATGCAGTTTTGTGGATTTGAATGCTACCGTCAGTTTAATTTGTGCCTATGTGGGCATGCCGTTTTGGCTGAGCAGTAAAAGATCAGTGGGTGCAAAGCTGGTGTAGACCATCCTCCATGTCCTGGTGTGTCTACTCTGTGCCCTCAGTTGGGTCTCTTCACTGGTTTCCACAACCAATCCGGGTCCTTCTGCAACTCAAAATTCTTTCTCCCCACCCTGGACGTTCTGATTATCTGCTGACAGTGCCCCGCTCCCCAATGCTGTTTCACTGACCGTTCCTCAGGCGATGTGACAGAAAAGAGGTGAAGAAAAGGAGAAACAAAAGAGGAAAACATGAAACAGCCCCGTGCCATTGTGTCCCTCTCTTTCGCTAAAACAAGCATTCAGAGGGGCTAACAACTGCCAAAGCAACTGAAATAAATTCATCAGCAACTTAAAAGAAATGACCCTCTGCTGGAGGATTATTTTACCTTGCTTTCCAACAACAACAAAAAAGTTACCAGTCAAAAAAAAATTGGTGCTTCCACATACCGTACATTATGGAGACATTGTAAAACATTAAAAAAACTCAACCTGAATCAACAGTTGTTCTTATTGGCAGTGTAACGGCATCCTTAGTTTACTAAAAGGGGTACAATCTCCAGAGGTCAGGAGCCTGCATGCGCTTGGAGGACCACAGCAGCTCCATATGTCAAACCAATTGGGGTCCCCAAAAGCCCAGATATAGATAAATGGACAGGAAAGTATGAATTCTGATCTGGGCTGCAGTCATTTTAGGAAAGGCTGGTAATGGCAGATGATGGGGGCCAGGCTTCATGGGCACTGTCCCTCCAGGAGCCTCCTTTGCCATGCCGTTTGCTACTTGAGTCTCCAGCGCTGAAGCTCGGCTGGGCCATGGCATCGGTTGGGCAGCAAAGAAACCAAGACTGGGGCGACAGTGGATCAACTGGGGGCTGTGTTCCTAAAGCCTTGGGCTCCCAACCCCTTCCATGGCGAATGGGCTGGATGGGAGGTGGCGGCTCCCTTTATGCTCCATCCCTGTTTGCACCTCTCTGGAGGTGCAGAGAGTGGGGTCCCAGTGCTTGATTGCTCCCCTTCATCTGACATAGTTGATGATGACAACCCTGACCTCTGCAGCCCCCACCCTCTTATTTCCACTGTCGTGCCTTCCTCTGGCTATCCCGTATCTGTCTGTGCCCTTCTTCCACCAGCAGCACTCCCTGCCCGCCAGGGGCTTGGGGCACTCGCTTTTTCCCAGGCTCCCCTGAACTTGTGTCAATCCCCCCCCCTCGCACTCTAATACACCTTTCCCCAAAAGGTGCAGCCATCCATCTCACAAATACACAAATATATCTGAGAACTGACCAAAATTATTACTGCTGTTTGCAACTTGGAATAAAATGCTTGAGGCTTGTCACATCAAGATGAAACAACCCAGAATTTACTCCTTTGGCTGGTATTAATGAAATCATTGTGCTGAGTTCCAATTATGATAAAGTATTATCACAATGATGTATAGTTATTTTTTTTATTTTGGACCTTATGCCTTTGTGTTGTGAGGTCAGTGTACTTTCACACATAAGCATTGATCATGTGAGAACGTGGCCTGCCAATCGAAGGTGGTGACGAGTATGAGATCTATGGCGCAAATGTTAAAAGTACAAGATCAGTCCAGAACATTCTCTCTCTCTCCTACACACACATCAGCATCATCATTACCATCCTACAGTTGATTTAATTAGTCCACTCTGACCTTAGACTACTATCTTGGCTTTATTACATTTTTTAATTTTTTCTTCTTGTTCTTTGGTTTACAAACTAAAAATTCCACGCAGCTTCAAAGCAGTGGGGACATAAAGGATTCACTATGTGGAAACTCAATAATAAAATTCAGTTCTTCAAAACAGATCCGTTTTATGAATGTGGGATATTGTCCTTCTGTACCCACAATTCAAAAAGCCAGGAAATGGCCCAAGATGGCTGCATAATAGCGTGCCCATGTTGCCAGCACGAAAAAGGAGGCCAAGCTTTACATAGCAAGGGGCAACCTAATTGTGGGCAACACCCATGGCAGCCGTCAAGATGGTCTACAGGATCCCTTCTTCTGCTCACTCCCATTCATACTTGTTGAAAAACAGTCCTTACAATGGCTTTGCATTTGGGTGAGAAGCGATGAATTGATGAAAAAAATGGCATCAGTTTCTGAGATTTTTCCTTGTATGGTGTCACTTTGTGAAAGGTAGTCGTGCTCAGGGAAGCCTGTTCAACACCTTGAACATTAGCCTGTGGAGTGTCTCAGGGTTCCATGATTCCTCATATTATTTCACATTTACATGAAAACCCAGTGTGCTGATGACACCTGACTGCATCTGCTTTTTAAGATCTTTCAGGAGCCTTTCTCTCATATTTTAAAGGCCCCACTATGTAGTCAACCAGCCCCCTCCTCCCAATTTCACCACAGAATCTACAAGGGGTGAAATATGTCATTTAAATGTGATTTTGCCTTCAGGCTTCATTTAATCCAGACTAAGCCCTTTTTAGAAATTTTAGAACTTCCTATTTCTGACCAATCAAGGCGCATGTGTTGCATTTAAATGGCAAATGGTTCTCCCAAGGTTTCTAGTAGAGGCGAAAAACTGAGAGGCTGTGGTGCAGCTCAACAAAAACTGGGGTTGGGTGGCAACCAAGTTCTTCCAGCCCCTCAGAGGGTCCCTGTTATAAAACACATTCAAAGAATCAAAAACTTTGTGTTCTTTGCTTTTCTATTGATAATCATGTGACTTGAAACATCTTTAGAAGTGTTGTGTGTCAAGAGTTTATGAACTTCTGTGCAGTAATCTGACAACTCTGATAGTGTGTGTATTGTTGTTGCTTAGTCAGTAAGTCGCGTCCGACTCTTCATGACCCCATGGACCAGAGCCCTCCTGTCTTCCACTGCCTCCCGGAGTTGGGTCAAATTCATGTTGGTCACTTCGATGACCATGTCCAACCATCTTGTCCTCTGTCGTCCCCTTCTCCTCTTGCCCTCACACTTTCCCAACATCAGGGTCTTTTCCAGGGAGTCTTCTCAAGAGATGGCCAAAGTATTGGAGCCTCAGCTTCAGGATCTGTCCTTCCAGTGAGCACTCAGGGTTGATTTCTTTCAAAATGGATAGGTTTGTCCTTCCTGCAGTCCAAGGGACTCTCAAGAGTCTCCTCCAGCACCACAATTCAAAAGCATCGACTCTTCAATGGTCAGCTTTCTTTACGGTCCAGCTCTCACTTCTATACATCGCTACTGGAAAAACCATAGCTTTGGCTATGCAGACCTTTGTCGACAAGGTGATGTCTCTCCTTTTTAAGATGCTGTCTAGATTTGTCATCGCTTTCCTACCAAGAAGCAGGCGTCTTTTAATTTTGGGGCTGCTGTCACCACCTGCAGTGATCATTGAGGCCAAGAAAGTAAAATCTGTCACTGCCTCCATATCTTCCCCTTCAATTTCCCAGGAGGTGATGGGACCAGTGGCCATGATCTTAGTTTTTTTTGATGTTGAGCTTCAGGCCGTTTTTTGCACTCTCCTCTTTCACCCTCATTAAGAGGTTCTTTAATTCCTCCTCACTTTCTGCCATCAGTGGTATCATCTGCATATCTGAGGTTGTTGATATTTCTTCCGGCAATCTTGATTCCGGTTTAGGATTTCTCCAGTCCTGCCTTTCGCATGATGTATAGTGCATATAAGTTAAATAAGCAGGGAGACAGTATACAGTCTTGTCATACTCCTTTCCTAATTTTGAACCAATCAGTTGTTCCACATCCAATTCTAACTGTTGCATCTATTCTGCCCACTACCCCATACCCCAAGTAAGTTATGTTTCTGAGTAAACGTCTAAGGTTAACTATGGTGGAGGGGGAATTCTGGAACTTTTAGGTCGAAGAAGCAATTTTCCCCAAGCTGTGCCTATAACACCCCATAATGGGAGACTCCCCTTCACCACACCACATCTTTCTTTAGGCCATGGCAGGGTTCAAAGTGACAGAAATCTGCTCTCCAGGGAGAGTGGAGACACATTCTGATTGGCCAGCATGCTATGCAAATTTCAGAATTTTCAGAAGTTATTTTTCTTCACAGGGGAAAATCCGTGTTCTTTTTTTTTTTAAATCAAACTCCAAAACTCTTCACCCAGACACCTCCAGGAGAACAGCAGACTTTCTGCCACATCTGTGCCAAATCTGTTGCTGATCCAAGATCCAGTTTCATCATTAGAATTTTTTTGTTTGGGATACTTCTATTTTTTTTTTAATTTGACACATGGAATGTTGAATACTGCTAATGCACAATATATTGGTTGGTGCCCAGCCGTGCAACAATAATAGTCTAAAAATATTAATATATCTGCAGCACTGGGTTTAAGAATGAATGACTCTCAGAGCTTAGATGTAATTTGGAAATAATTGTTGAGGCCTTGGAACTGTTACTGGATCTGTAATTACTGATGTATTAAAAAGTTATTTTCCAAACTGATGACTCTGTCCATTTTGCCCGTTTCCACATTTGATTTTTTTAAGGAACCCTTCAAGTTGTTTCCATCTTATTTCTGAAGAAATGTTCAAAATGTGTTATCTTTTACAGAGAGAGAGATAGAGAGAATAATCAAACCAAATTCTTATCCACATGCCTCAACCAAACTCAAAAGATAAAGTTATCTATTGAATTGGAGAAGGTCTTTCTAACATTCAGCTGAAGGAAGTCTATGAAAAAAGGTTGCAAGTCTAGTAAAGTCTAAAAGTATAAATGAACATTTATTTTGTGCTGTCAAGTCAGAACCAACTTTTTAAATATAAGAAAACATGTGCGCACATACAGCACTCAAATTGTCATCCACCACTAGCATTGATAGTTGGGAATGGTGTGAACACAATGACACAATCCTTATTCCCATGAGGTGGGGAAATGGATGACACCAAATGCCAAACAGCTTCAAAATGGTGGAACAGGAAGAAAATTCATTGATTAATCAAGCCAAATAATCCATTGAACAATGCAACCTAAATTTAACATTGCAACCCTGTCCACCAGGATTTTATGAATCACTGCAATAAAAAAGGTGCATATATAAATTGCAGTAATATTGGTATATCAGGCAAAAACAGAAGAAAAATAAAAAATAAAGAAGATAAAAATGTGTAGCACCTTAAAGACTAACTACTATATTTTAAAGGGAGCTTTTGTGGACATGACCACTTCCTTAGATGTAAGAGTTATGTTGGAATGTTGGCTTTACTGCAGGGAGCTAAAATTCATCCAGGTACAATTTTCAAGGATGACAAAAATGTCTCTGTTTGACCACAGACCTCAATGAAATGACAACGACAAAATTTCTGATCTTGCCCAGGAAGCATCTGAACACCTATTCTCTAAGCCCAACTTAAATACACAACTTCATACAGTATTTAAGATTATAAGACAATTGTATTCAAATAGTATATTGAAAGCTGTATAATACAGGTACTATCTTAAGCACTTCTGAATGCAACTATAAATCAAGATGAGTTATGCATATTAATGAGAAATCATCTTAGATCAGTTATGATATTATTAAATTCAGTTAGCACTATCCAGCAAGTGAGAAAATACCAAGTGACATATTTTCATTGTAAATCGCAATTATTTATATGAGTATTTCTTATTAACAATACATTTTTTTAAAAAAAACTTTTGGCAAGTTTCCAAGTTTAGCATTCCACATAATTATGGGAGTACAAGATAATGAAGCACACTTTAAGGCCCTCATTAGCTGAGACAATGATTCCATATCTAAAAGCCGTAGGCTCTTAAGAAGAAAGAACTGTCTGGTTATTCTAATTAACATAAATCTGATTAACACGAGCATGCCTCCAGCCCCATTTAGCAAATTTGCCTTTTGTTCTGTAATTGGTTAACTGGGAGACAACAAAGTTTTGTTTACATCTCTGTTGTCTCAGGCACATAGCACTGAAATATTTTGGTTGCCCAAAGGGATAATTTGGTTAATAGGGGAAAGTCTGGCTTAATATGTGATCTATTATGCTTTATGGAGCTTTGACTAAGATGAAAAAATTAACATACTCTTTGTTAAAGACTAGGTTAAGGACAGAAGACTATGTACAACTACTAGTATAGAGAAATCAAAATGTTTGAAACATTTTTTTAGACAAGGACAAATTAGTAATCCTTTTCCTTTAGTGTAATACATAGGAGAGTGTTTGCTCTGTATTATGTATTTATCAGCTAACTAAATGTACTGTATATCCTGTCTTTTCTCCAGTGAGATCAAAGCAGCCTTCTTGACTGTCCTCCTCCTCCTCACTTTGATCCTCACAACAATTTTGTTATGTAGTCACAGAAAGAGAAAGACGGAGAGGGAAAGAGACTGGCCCAAGATCACTCATTGAGTTCCATAGCTCATTGGGGAATTAGACCAGGATCTCCTAAATCCCAGTCCAACAATCTACCCATGACACACCAACAGGTCTTAGTCGTATTTCAGCTATACGTCCCGTCTGTGCAGCATTATAAACATATCTATCTTGTTACCTGTAAAAAAACAGTTTCTATCGGTAGTTTACTCTGATAAGAAAATATGAACAGGAAACCCATCAAAAGAAAACCTCCAAACTTAGTCCCTGCTCAGCCATTCTAAATCTATACTATATTTCACTGCTGAGTGTCCAAAGAGTGGATCCATAAAATTATCCATTTAACATATTGGGACTAATAATGTATCTATATTACCCAGTGATAACAACAGTTTGATTCCAATTTAACAGTAATCTTAAGGAATCTTGCGATCTGTAATTTGATGAGGGACTTAGAATTATTATTTTTGCTATATTTCAAGGGAATGCACTAGAACCTCTTCAAGAGAGAATTCAAAGTACAGCACCAAACTACAAGTCCAAAGACTCTGTAGGATATGGCCACTGCGATCAAAATGCTTATCAAGCAGCTATGACTGGGTATTTACCCGTTCTAACATTGTGTGATTTGGATCTGGTGAGAAGTCAGACAGAAATTCCCAACCCAGTCTGTAGTCTATTGGCTCAGACCTTTAGCAGTTCTAATTTTGAATCAGCTCAGAATAGCTTGGGGCTGACTGTTTTTGGAAATAACAGACAACAAACACATGCAGGCTAATTGACTTGAGTTTCCGTGCTGATTAAATCAAGACGCGTTATTGAAAAAATCCAAAATGTGACAAACTTTTTTTGTATAGACATTTCACTTTTTTTGCACACAGTGTTAAGGGTTCCACATTCTAGAACTTAGATTCTCCATTTCAAAGTGACACTCAAACTGCCCCCAAAGGGAGATCTGCCAGGGTTTTAAATCTGTGCCAAAATTCTACACGCAAACCTTACAAATCCAGCTGGAGTTTGAAGATTTTCAGATAAAAATCCGAAAGTGGAAGGGTGACTTTCAATGAATACAAATTTAAACATTCCATTTTTAAAAATGTTCTGCATCATAAATATATTCTCATTCAGCATTTGTGAAATTAAATATCCTGTTTTGATGTACATCAGCTCTATTAATGTTAGCAATCAAGCAAGCAAGCAAACAAGCAAAAATTCGTTTGGATCTCCCAAAATGTGCCCAAAGCATCTGTGTGTTCTTCTTTGAAAAGATGCAGAAGAAATTTGAACACATAGTGAAGAAGAAAATAACTTGTATACTTTTTGCAAATACCTGAAAAAAAACTGAGAGGCTTACAGAAAATGGAATGCTGTTCTGCAGAAAAGCTGTCTCTGATTGTTATTTACTTATTTATTCGTCTCCTATATAGGCTGCTTTTCCCCCAATAAGAAAACTCAATGCAGCTCACAGTGTTAAAAAAAAAATAGAATTAAAAACAAATTATACATTAAAAAAATTAAACTGCAATAGTAATTGAAGTGCATTGGATGATCAAAAACATTAAAATCTTTAAGAACAAGCTTAAACAAAAAACAGCACTGGGATTCAGGATTGTTAAAAGCCTGCCTGGAGAGGTGGGTCTTTAGCTGTCAGATGGAGGGGGGGGCAACCTAACCTCTGGAGAGAGAGCATCCCATAACCTTAGGAGCTGCCACGGAGGAGGCTCTGTTGTTGTTTCTAAAATGGTCCTTAAAAACGTAGATATTTCAACCCACTTTTAATTAAACTTGACTCTACATTTTTAACTGTTCTTTTAAAAGGCTGCAAGGCAATTTTTTGCATTAAAAAGAAATATTTGTACTGTTATAGTTAACAACATTTATATTTCAACTGCCTTATGCTTTGGAGGCTTTGCCTTTATTTATTTATTTATTTATTTATTTATTTATTTATTTATTTATTTATTTATTTATTTATTTATTTATTTATTTATTTATTTATTTATTTATTTATTTATTTATTTATTTATTTATTTATTTAATATCCCGCCTATGTGGTCAACTAAGGACCACTCTAGGCAGCTAACAGACAAAGAATAATAAAAATATACATATACAAAGCAACAAAATAATAAAAACTTAAGAAGGATAGAAAATCAGTAGAAAGGAAAGGAAAAGAACATCGGGAGTTGTCTGATGGGAAGGCCTGCCGAAACATCCATGTCTTCAATTGATTTTTGAAGATACCCAGCGAGGGAGCCCCGCGAATCTCAGGAGGGAGATTGTTCCAGAGGCGAGGAGCCACCGCCGAGAAGGCCCAATTTCTTGTCTTCTCCTTCCGGGCCTCCCTCGGCGTTAGGCTCCTCAGCCTCACCTCCTGGCTCGCACGAGTGACACGGGTAGATCTTGGAAATTTTTGGATAAATATTTTATTTAAATATGTGATAAGGCAAATGGTTGAAGAGGAGATGAAATTGGGGACACCTCAGAGGTGGAACACTTTCCCAGTCTTGTATCTGGTGAAGATCTTTTCGCCCATTTTCTTTCCTTATCATTTTAAGATCATCAGTGTACTCAGTTCTGCCATTTTAATTTTTATAATTAAACCTATCAACCTGAATTTAGATAAATTTGTTCCAAATACTGTATTATTTTTAAGATTCTCTATTTTATTTCTTTAACTTAATGGGCTTCAAGATTATATTGCTCTGTTCTCTAAAGCAGCGATCCCCAATCTTGGGCCTCCAGATGTTCTTGGGCTACAACTCCCAGAAGCCTTCACCATCACCTCTTCTGGCCAGGATTTCTGGGAGTTGAAGTCCAAGAACATCTGGAGGCCCAAGGTTGGAGACCACTGCTCTAAAGTACTTGTCCATTGGGCAGTAAATAAATGGTGTAAATAAATCCAAACTCAGAAATGTTTCTAAACTATAACTCCCATGGCTGCTTGGATGCCATAGTCCAAAATGTATGATTTTTTGAACTATGAAACAAATACACCCAAAGGCAAGAAAATAAATAAATAAGAAAATGGGCATTCAAATGATTATCTCATTAATAAATACCTCCCTTATAAGAAAAAGCAGCAGAGGCTTTGGGGATTAAAAGAAGGAAGAGGAGATTGTGGGACAGAAATTGCAAATTTTGAAGCATTGCAAAGAATGCATTGACAGATATTACACCAGTTGCCCTCATTATATTTCAACCTGAGGCTATTCAAGAAAGATGGTTTGCAAAAACTAGAAACAAAGGGGGGGAAATTTTAACGCAAAATGTATCACTGGTTTTATTGCATTCATTACCATAAAATAAAGTGATGATGGTTAGACAGCTTAGATTGTGGATTATACACATTCCTGGTTTATCATGTTTCATCCTTCAGTAACATATGAGATCTGCAACAAAATGTCACAGCGTGGAGTGCTCTTGCTCAGAGTTCCTGAAAGTTACACATCTCACTCAGGACTTGGAGCTTACTGACTCTTCAAAGGATTCCTGGGAGGGATGTGCACCGAATTTGACTAAAGCACAAACTGCTGACTGAATCGGCCTGATTCAGAACAAACTGCATGAGCTCCGGATCAGAGAGGAATCCTAGATTTGGTTCCAGGGTGAAGTGAAGCAGATTTGCAAATCAAACTCAACAGGGCATAAATTGCTTTGGCCTACCAGGTTGGCTGGCCTGTTTGTTTGTTTTAAGAAAGCATTTTTTTTCCTAGCCTGCAAACACCTGAAGCTGTTTGAAATTTAGGCAGTTGACTCCTCTCCTTAAGGAGATTTTTCATTTTTCCAGATTTCATGTATCTCCGTGCAAAAACAAAAGCAATTTTCAAATTCAAGTCAATACAACGCTTTACAAATCAATTTGGGTCCAGGCCATAAGTTGAACCTGATGGGATACAAATTACTCTGGACTGAATTCGAATCCAATCCAAAATCCCACATCAACCTCCAAACTTCTCTCTCTCTCTCTCTCTCTCAAACACACACATGCACACACACGTACACATACTTTCCATTTTTTTCCTCCTGGCTAAAGATCTGTGAACTGATGTGGTTACTAATCAGGCCTGGCATTAATACAGGCACAAACAGCAGTTGCAACAAAATGCTGCCGTGCGGGTGGTCCCGTTCAGGTTTCTACCCACTAACCCACCCACCCAGTTTTGCCTGTTTTCCTATAGTGCTCTATTTTCTGTCCACATTTCCAACAGCCAGTCAGCATTCCATACCCAATGAACAAGTTCAGTCTGAGCTGCTCTGGTGAGGTCCTTGCCTTCATGTTTTTCTCCCAGTTTTTCCCTACCCCTGGATGGCTCATGTCGCCTTTCCTCTTGTGCATCCTACTGTGTTTTCACTGCATGCGATCTGACACTGAGTAAGCAGTTCAGTATTGAGATGTAATGGCAATAACTCTACAGTGTTCCAGAGTCCCCATGAGGACCGGATGCTGAAGAGAGAGACAGGTGGTAGTTGTTTCTTCCACATCCTTGTGCTGGGTAATTAACAGAAGCTTTTCTGAAGCATCTAGCTTTTCGCCTGTTGTTGGACTGCTAGATCCAACGGATTCCTATCTGTCAGATATTGTCTCCCCCAAAAACTACATTTAAAAAACCCTACTGCTTTCAGTTCCTCCAAAGGAAACTACAGCCCACAAATGCAGAAATACATTGTCCTTCTACATATTTAGTCAGACTGCAAACCAACAACTAGCTAAGAAATGGGGTGAGATTTGGGGCAAATCTACTTCTCAGACAGCCATCTCAGTTTGAACACTAAGCCTCTTCCCTTTAAGATTGTAATTTCAGCAGTTCCTATTCTATTCAAATCAATTGTTCTAATATTTGCTTTAAGTGTGCTTCTTTGGGAGTTTTGGTTTGTTGAGTTTTCTTTTTAAGTTACCCAAAGTCCAAAAAAAAAAAAAAGAGCAATACTTCTTGAATGTCTGCTTGTCATCTTAAAAATATTTAGCTTTTACTTCTTCTTACAAAGCATCCTGATGAAACCACATCCAAATTCAGCAAGAGACAGAATTACATAAAAGAAACAGCCATCAAAAGCCTGCCATAAACAAAGTGGCAGGACAAAAATCGGCAATGTTCGCCAGAAGAAACAAATACCCGTTGCACCAAAGATAACATAACGAAAGCTCAAATCTCACCTTCATAGTGAAGGTATTTCTCATGGTGCCACAACAGAGAAGGCCTTGTTGTCATGAAACATACGTTAGCTCAATGCCTGAATTGGCCAAACCAATTCTTGACACATAAACCATATTCTTTCCCTGGTCCACACCAGGCACATGTCTGTACATGACCTCATCATCAACTTCCCACAGCAGCTTTTGCAATTGGACCTCCACACATGTAAATATAGAAAAGGATAGCAGCCTGTGCATTTAATGCTGAAAAAAAACAACACCTGTGGATACTACATGTGGAACTTTGCTCTTTACAGAGGTACTTGTCTTCATTTAGATACAGAAACGAAAGACAGTTCAGGCACAATAATCCAAATCTAATTGTCAGCCTCAACAAGAGAAGACCCACTAAATCAACAGAACATTGAAGAAGCATTTTTTTAAAAAAAATATTAATTTACTAAAACAAAACAAATAAAACCACAATATCAGAAAAATCTAGACGGTAATTGCACTACACAAAACAATCCATTCCCAGCAAAGAGATCAAGTCCAAAGCATTTAAAATGCAGCTTCCCCAAAATAAAGTTGATTAATTGGGGAGTGAAGCTGGGTGCTGCCTGTACTCCCATATTGGATAAATGGAAGCCGAACCTCTGTGAATTTCCCTTTTTGATTTACACCTCTTGATATCTTTAATTTTTTTGTTAGTTTGTAAAAAAAAAATAGCTAATTGCCAAATCCTTTTAAGTCAAAAGGTGATACCAAGATCACCTAATATTTTCTGTTTATGGTCTACTCTAGTTGGGACTAACAATCAGACATAAGGCAATGTTCTTTCTCTTTCAGAGACAAACCAAGATACGTATTTTGCTGTCTGGCACATTGAGTAAGAAGGAGCCCTCCTCCATTCAATATAGACAGGTCAATTGGACTAGCAGTTGAATCATAGAATCTTCCATCACCCCTGATAGCAGCTAGGCTGTGTCACCCACAGCTCTGACCTCCAAGTGAGGAGAATGGTGTGGAGGACCTCCCCTGCTGACCTCCATGGTCTGCCACCTGAGATACTTGCCTCACTCTGCCTAATGGCAGAGCCAGCCCTGTTCCCTTTGCAGAAGAGAGAAAACAATGGAAAGGATCAGTACCAGATTAAGAATAAATTAAAAGGGAACTTGATTGCAAACAATGCCGCATTTGCTTTGGAAGGTCACCTTTGGAAGCCACAATGATGACAAGTGCCTTTGATGATTTTTCAAAGGGGGTGAGGGCTTATTTATAAAGGAGGAGGAGGAGGAAAAGAAGAAATCTATCAGTGGCTTTTACCCATGATAGCAACAAACAGAAGATGCAGAACATCACATTCCAGACGCTGGGGACAAAGTGGGGGGAAAAATGATAACACAATGAATGGATGTCCTGCCTCTATCTGGCTACTAAGTGAAGTGAATTGCAGAACTAATTGGATTAATTGATCTAACATGGCAGAACTGTTATCACCCAGTATAAAGGATTCACAAGGTGAATTACACATTTGTTCACTTTTACAAACCTGTGGGTGGCTACATATGTCTGTTCTTTACAGCAGTGGATTGATTTGAACTCTTAAGAAAGGTTTGTGGTATGATTTGGGAATGAGGGGTCTCCCCCTCCCCTAAAAAAATACAACTGGTGCAATCAGGGCATTATACTTGTATAAAGGACCTCTGTGAAATGTAGCAGTGAGATGCAAACGTTACACATGGATTTGGAAAAACTGCCGTCCTCTGCTACTTGGTTATGACGAGACAAGATCCTTGCTAATTCCCAAGAAGAGATGGTTTAAACTGTGTTGAGGGTTGGATTCCCATGTGCATGCTCCCCTTTGTGGAAACCCCCCAAAACACAAAAATGCTTCATCAGAATAAGCTCAAATAGTCCAGGTTTAGGTTGAGTAAAGTCAGATGCTCCCATCATATCTAATACAATGGATGGGTTCAGGGGGAGAAATGTTAATATTAAAAACTATTGTAGGACTGAGAACTGGACAATTAACCTGGATAGGGGCACATCAACCTAAGATTTTTTTTTTCAATTTCAGCATTCTATTTTTCATTGGGACTTGTGCAGGAGAACATCCCTAGGAATTTTATCACTAGATAACATGGTTGGTTGGTTGGTTGCTCAGTCATTACAATTCTGTGTGTGTGCCTTACAGAAAGTAGTCTTTTGAAGGCAGGAAAGGCAAAGTTTTATAAACCTTTGAATTGCTTCTACACCTGGCAAGACGATGCACAATACTTGTGTAGGCATCCTATGCAAAATACAAAGCCTGAAAAATCTGCTGCAGATAAATACAAAGTCTGTCAGACAACCCATCTGGTCACGCCATCAAACCATGGTGGGTAATTGGAAAATACATAAACAGGAGCTCAGTAAAACAGAGAATTGCCATTTTGCCAGAGTCATAGATTTCAGCCAGTGTTATGACATTCCAGACAACTGTGCAACAATGTGAACACATTGCCTTTGATGTGAAGACACTCAGACATTCACATATTCCCAGCAATAATTCAAGAAAAGAGCAATCCAGAAGAGACAGAGCAGTTGCCGTTCCTTCCTGATACGGATTTCCCTCAAGCATCATCCACATCCAAGAGGAAAAATTCTTTCCTTAACTACCCGGTTTGCAAGGAGCTAGCATCCAACTGAAGCTGTGCCAAAAGGATTATTAAAAGAGGCGATAAGTTGAAACCTCCTTTGAGTAGCAAACGGCGGACGCTTCCTGCCCCAAAGGAGAGGAGGAGAGATCTATGTACTCACCACGCAAGAAGGTTGAAGAATAGGTTGTGAAGGAATCAAATATACTGTTGGAGGCCATGACCCAAATCTAAGATTGTCTTCCAGCCAGGCTTTGTGGTTTGCTTGGATTGTCCTACACTTTCTCAGGAAACAGAATAAAAGAAAACAAAACCCCATCAAAGGAAGATTCAAGTGAAAGAAAGAAAGAAAGAAAGAAAGAAAGAAAGAAAGAAAGAAAGAAAGAAAGAAAGAAAGAAAGAAAGAAAGAAAGAAAGAAAGAAAGAAAGAAAGAAAGGAGGGGAAAAAAGAAGAAAAATCCCCAGTGAAGTTTTCTGCCTGTTTATAACCAAGGATCTGATTCCACAGGACCACAGGAATGCTCAGCCACGAGTTTCTCAATAGAAGCATATGCGTGCCGGATCGTCATTAGGATGAAAGGGGAGGGGAAAGCAAACTAGGTTTTGAGAGAGAGATAGATGCCCCCCAATCCAACCCACCCCAAAAGTAAGAATGTCTTGGAAGGAAGAAGAGCAAAATGAATGAATGAATGAAGGGAACTCACCCCTATGCAGCCCCAAAACACAGTTGGTGTGGCAAAACAGGAGGAGGAGGTAAACCTCCCTGTCAAAGCTCAGGTACTCTTCTAAATTGTAGATTACAGTTTGCTTGTGGTTCTGTGGGTTGCCTAAGAGGCCTGAAAAGAGTGTTAAACTCAACCCTACTTTCTGAGACTCAAATGACTTTAGATAATAATTCGTCGACTGGAAGAAGAGAGTCATCTGATCTGTGATGTCACCACGGGGCCTGCAGTATCTTTGTGGGTTCTTCGTTTTGCTCACTGTCTCTCTTAAAACATGGACAAAGTAACGGTTGGGTGGAATTTTTTTGGGGGGGGGCCTTCGTAGGAAGCCTTGTTGAGTCATTTGCCGCTTAGAACAACTGATACAGAGAAGGAAAGTCAAAGACCTCAGCTGTTCTGGAGAGGCTTCCTTTTCTGTGCGAATTGAAGCTGTTGCCCCTGCAAGCAGGAAGAACACGGCGGCAGATTTTCGATTGAAGTAGTAGCCCATTTCACATTCGGTGGTTATTGCTTTCTTAACTGCTTTTTTCTCTCTCCCACATTTACCACTTCTCTGCATCTTTCTTTTTTTTCCAAACCTTCCTTTTTTTCATGGCTCTCTAACTCCCCCAGTGCTACGAGGGGACTATTCTTGCTGCCAAGACTAGTTCCATATGTGTTGATGGGTGGTTTCTTCTTCAGAGGGATTTTCTCCGAATTAGTATTAAGCAAAAAAAATGTGAAGCACATGCAGCAGGATAAACATTGTTGGCTGGAGAGCAGGAACGGTGGTCGGTGGTCGCTTGGAAGTCTTAAGAGGCACAAAGCAGAGAGTTGCAAACGTTACGGATGGCTGTGGCTCGGTGGCAGAAGTTCCCAGGGGTTTCAGTCCTCAGTCTCTGCAATGAAAAAAAGATGTAAGGAATCAACTGCTGCTGGAAAACACCTCTGTCCAGTGCCCTGCAGAACTGCCGCCGGCCGTAAGAGATTGGAGCTCATTTACAAATATCTTCTATTTTCCAGTTCGCTTTGTGTCGCCTAGAACCAGTGCTTGGAAAATGTACTTTTGGACTATGACTCCTAGAACCCTCCACCCAGCACCACCACTGGAGACTATTGTCCAAAAGAATAAATATTTCCAAGTTCTATTGTACATTGGAGGAGGAGGACGTCATACCTCATGAAGGGACTTGAACCCGAGAGGGAAAACATCCTGTAGCCACTGGGTTGCATACAGACTCACAGGCGAATTCTGCCTCCCAATTCAGAACTTCTGATATATTTATTTATTTAGTTATTTATTGCATTTATATGCCACGCATCTAGACATAGTCTACTCTGGGCGGCTCACAACATACAAGATAAAAACAATTTAAAATATACACAGTTTTACATTTAAAAAACCGATATAAAATATAATATCGTAAATTTACAATTTTAACAATTAATTTAAAGCAAACAGTCCCGAGATGGCAAGAATCAAAAGAAGAGAAATAAGAAATAAGAATGACTTAATTGATTGAAGGGAAGGCCTGCTTGAATAGCCAAGTTTTCAGCTGGCTTTTGAAAATGCCCAGCGAGGGTGCCAGCCGAATTTCGGTAGGGAGGATGTTCCACAGCAGAGGGGCCACCGTCAAGAAGGCCTGATTTCTTGTTTTTTTCCTTCTGGGCCTCCCTCGGCGTCAGACCCCTCAGCCGTCCCTGCTGGCTGTGTCGGGTGATTCAGGTAGATATGGGTGGGAGAAGACAATCTGCCAGGTATTGAGGTCCCAAACTGTTTAGGGCTTTATATGTAATCATTAACACTTTAAAGTCAACGCGGAAATGGACGGGCAACCAGTTCAAAGCAGCCAGAGTGGGGGAGATATGTTGGTGTTTTCTCACCCCACTAAGAAACCTGGCTGCCGCATTCTGGACTATCTGAATTTTCCGCATCAGCCTCAAAAGTAGCCCCACGTAGAGTGTGTTACAATGGTCTAATCTTGAGATTACGAGCGCGTGGACTAGAGTAGCGAGAGCCCCCCCATCAAGATAGGGTCACAGCTGGGCAATCCGCCATAGATGGAAATAGGTGGAGCGGACCACGGACGCCACCTGGGTTTCCATGGTAAGCGGCAGGTCCAGATGTACCCCCCCAAGCTGCGGACCGCACTCTTTGCGGCAAGGGTCGTCCCCCCAAAAGAAAGGGAGTTGCCTATACCGCTGGTGGAAGGACCACCCACCCTCAAGACCTCCATCTTGTATTCTCAACTCTGCTGGTAGAAATCAAGCAGGATGGAAAAAAATAAAGAATCCCCCCCCCAAATGTCAACTATTTCCCTCCTATGACCCACAATGGGAAGCAACTGATCTATTTCAGCTTCAGAACTGGTCCGAATTTCCCCCTCATTTTGGATAAGTGTCTAAGGCTGGAAAGGCTTTGGATCCTATGGATTTCAAACCTCTCCTGGCACACCCAGAGGATTGCCCAATGATATATGCTGTTTTTCCTCCTCCTGGTCAGAGAGCGAAAGTTTGAGCACAGTTTGAGGAGGTGGTCTGAAATCAGATCTCTCCCTTTGGTGCTAGATCTTTCTCTTCATCCTTGGAGGGGGGGGGGATATCCTGTTTAGCCTACGACCCCTGGGATTCCCTCGTAGGGACCAAAGAACTGCAGTTAGCAATGCATAGAGTTAGACCGTTAGCTGTCAATAGGTTGTCCATTAGTCCTGCTGATGTTCCTGGTTCTTTCCCTGGCTCTACTCTAAGGATAAATAAATCCGGATCATCATATTGATATGGATGGCAATGATTCCCAGACTTATATTGTGGATTTATCCTGATATATGTTGGGAGCCATTCTGTGTGGCCTCGGAAAAATGGAACAGCCCTAGGGTGCCCCCAGAAGCAGCGACTGGGGAACTGCTTCTGAGGGCACATCTACACTGGTAGAATTGCTCACCATTTAGATTGTTTATAGTGTGGTTTGGTTTATGGCATCCACACGTGTTTTGACTTAGAGTGATCTATCTCACCCCCTTTTTAGAGCTGTCCTGCTCTTTTTGGCACAACAGTAGGGCTACAGTGTTTTTTTGGCATGATTTTGGAGTGCTCCTAATTAGCCCGTTCTATTACCTGTGTGGATGGTTGGTTACTCCACACCAAAAGCTGTGAGTGGTGTGATTAGAGGTGACAATCCTGTGACGTATTCTGTAGGTTGTGGCACTGAAGAACAAAGCGCCTATCTTTGGGTTGCCCGATCAGGCTTTTAGAGTTCACCAGTGGAGACACTGTTGTTTTCTCGTTGCTCCCTCACAGAGAAAGAGACGCTATGGGCTCTGCTCCCACAAGGCAGCATAGCCCTCACAGACCCCCAAACTGGGGAGGACGCTGGGAGAAAGTGTGGGTTACCTACCTTCCCTCTCCCCCATCTTCACCCCAACATTTCTCCCTCATCTAAGTACTGCTGGTACAGTCTTTGTGAGCTTGCCACACCATCCCTGTTATCCGCTGCTGTGGCTGCCGCCGCCTCCTTACTTGTGAGTAAACCATGTAAGCATTACACATGAGTAAACTGAGTAAACCTTGCTTGTGAGTCAACGGGTGGCCCAAAGACCTGCCAGGACCTTTCTCACTGGAGAAAAGAAGTTGATCAGTGTGAATGGGAGGCTCTCTCAAGTGAGAGTTAAAATAGATCACGCTAAAGTAAAGAACCTGTTCAGCATAAACCAGAGCACTCCAGATCCCCCCATCTGAACATCCTCTGAGTACTCCATACCTAGGAAGCCCTGGCAAGGGTTGCTATGAGAAAAGACTTACAGAACAGAATACACATTCTTCTTCTTCTTCTTCTTCTTCTTCTTCTTCTTCTTCTTCTTCTTCTTCTTCTTCTTATTCTTATTCTTATTATTATTATTCTTATTATTATTATTATTATTATTATTATTATGGTGGTGGTGGTGGTGGTGGTGATGATGATGATGATGATGATGATGATGATGATGTAGATTATGTAAATCATGGCAGCAGTGATCAATTAGTGAGCTAATTCCTAGTTTTGTGTTTTTATGAAAGGGGCAGAGAGAGGGAGGGACGTTTGTTGGTTGCAATGCTGCGCTCCTCTGGAAGTTGGCCATATCTCATCTGCCCAACATACCATAGTGAGAGACGAGATTTGCGGTTCTGCCATAACTGGAGGACGGGAGCTCCCACATCTTTGTTGTAAAATGACAAATATGTAAGGACAAAAAAAAAAAAGAATATATGAGCTAGTTACATATTTTGTTTATTTATAAGCTCCTCCTTTGTGTTTTCTCAATGATCTTTTTTTAAATATATACAAAAAGTTACATAAAGTTTGTAACTTTTTAAATGTAGTTTTTCTCAAAACACCAGTCTCTACAAATCACCAAACTGTGTACTCCCAATATTTGGCCTCTTAAAATTGTGTATTTGGGCAACAATGCTTAACCTCAGCAGCACTGATACTAACCAATGGCCTCAGAATAAAGCTGGCGTGCAGAACCTGCACATTCAGCCCTCCTTTTCAGGCAGCCTATAGAGGGGTTTCTCACATCCTTCCCTTAGATTTGAGACTGACAAATATCAGCATCTACCTTGGCACATGTCAAGCCCTATTTTGACTACTGTCCTACTGTCACTCACCAACTTTGTTCAGTATGAAGGTGACTGACACCCAGACGCTGGAAACATGAGCGGTTAACATATATAGGCTAAAATCTTGAGTACCGTTAAGTGCAAGATCATACATCTCAGTGACAAATCGCTGCCAGTGAAGACGTCAACACTAGCATTTCTGACCTCTCACACTTAGCAAGTTTCCACTTTTTGACCAGCAGCACTTCACTGATGAGATTTACCCCACTGCATTTATGCCAGTGTCCATACAGGATTGGATTCTGGTCATAGTTTGGGTGCAAATGTTTTAGTTGTTTAAATACATTATTAGTTGAGAACAGATATACAGTATAGCAATATCTTTATTTTAAATTTAAAATATTTATTAAAATAGTAAAAAAAAATGCTGCCGACACCCCAAATTCCTCAGAAATAAATTAAAATAATTAACAGACTGTTACTGTTACTCAACCCAGTAACCTACTAATGTCACTGTTATTTAAGAATTAAAACAATGACGCTTAAAACCATTGTCAAAAATGTTGAGGAAGTAAGGTGACCAATTTATTTTCAACCAATATTTTCAAGGGGCAAAATCCTATTGGCTTACATTGTTGGGTAGGAAGGGCAGTTGTGTCTCTTCCCCCCTTTGATATGGGGGGGATACTCCTTCAAATGCCCAGTTGTGCACAGGTCGCAAAACTGGGCTTGCACCCAGCTGTGTGCCTAGTCGCACATCCAGTCTGAGGAGGGTCTGCAGAAAGGGGGGAAACTGCTATCCGGTTGCCCTTGAATGCATGGATTTTCTCAGCAGGATTTTCACCCAGCTTGGTGACCTTCTCTGTTGTGTTGCTATGTCGTATATTTATTTCCTGTATTCGTAAGCAGCCAAACAAATTGCTACAAATAGTTCATTATTAGAACTGGCAATTTCTTAAACTATGGAAATCAACTGAACACAATTCCACATATTTTTCTCATTTCCTGCAGCTTCCAAATTAACTTGATTCCCCCCTTTTTTGTGTGTGTGACTAGTCACCCGGAGTTTGAACATGGGCTTAACTTGCCTTCTGATTGTTCATAAATAGCAGTGGGGTGGGGGTGGGGATTGCATGGATAAAACATGCATGTGTTCTCCTCTTCTAATGGTTTGATCTCCCTCCCCAAAAAATGCACACATACACACATGCACAAATACACACACTCTGCAATTATTTTTTCATTGTGATGTCTAAACATGGCAAACCAGGCTAACTGAAGACTGGGCAAAGCAGAAAGGCTTGCCATCGCGTCTGGCTTAATTTGTGATCTCGAAAAAATCTGATTGGCCAAATGGCATCATGCGTGCTCCTTGACCTCCTAATAGGCTGGTGTCACTCCAGGGCTGTGAAAAAGGATAGCATTATAGCAGCAAGAGCTGCGGGGAGGGGGGGGGGGGGAAGCAATAGTCTTGTTCATTTATTACGTACCTAATCCTCTCTGACATGCTTAGAGAAGAACAACTAGTCTCTTACTTCACTGTCAGTGTTTTTTTTCTCACATGGAGAGTGATGTGTCTGAAGACAAGGGACCTGCTCATCTATTCGCACAAGGAAACACCTTAGAAAAGTAGGGTAGTGTAGAAAACCTATTTGCAAGTAGAAATCAACTGCTCATGAGGACCAAATGGCAATAGAAGGGGCCAGATCCTTATCATGTCTTTCTGAGTGGAGCTGTATTTAGTCCTGCTGAAATTTGGAACCATCACCATATTTAGAAGGAAGAGCTGGTTCTGCCCTCTCCCTCTCTCATTTTGCGAATACAAGTGGCAACGTGTCCAGATAGAAGGATCCGGCTCCCATGTAGGCTCTTCTCTTAGCAATGACCGAGATTCCCCAGGGTTCCAGATAACATTTCCAGGGTTCTAGATCACAAAGGAGACATGTGAGCAAGGCAACAAGGAGGCTAGCCTCTAAACCATACCTGTGCTGCTGATTCCAAATTTCAAAAGCTGGACAGGGTTTTAGTCAGCCATGAGGAACAGAGAAATAGCTTGTTATATTCTTCTAACAAGTTAAGTGAAACCCTAGGAGGTGCTATAAAGATTTCTTTGGTCAGAAATTATGAGTAATAATTCATTTGATTTGTGTTTGGATTATAACTTTCCAAAACGCAGAAGCTGCTTCATAAATGTTACAAACAGAACTTTAGATCTAAACAATTCTAATATGAAAGAAGGCTGAATTAACAAATTTCCTGATATATGCAAAGCTTTTTGAATGGCTGTCTCATAGAAGTCTGATTTTGAATAACTTATATATTCAACCAGATTCACAGTGCTGAATTAAGACTGAATTTGATTGCGTTGAACCTTAGAAATGTTACTTATTGGGTACGATTTAAATGCATACTTTTGAAAGTTAACTATTCAAAGCTCTCCATCTAGAAGGATGTATCTGTCAGTTTTGCTTTCTTCTTATGCAATTGAAAAACGAAATAAAACACTCACATTCTTTCTATACTTCCTGTTTATGAAGACATTTGTGAATGATTTTATTACAAAAATTGAACTGAACAACATGATCTCACTCACACCTCACACACTTGTGCAAAGTAATTTGTTAATATTTAGATTTTTAAAAAGAAGTTTTAATAAAAATTGAATCTCAATCAATTATTTTTTGAAATACATGATTTTAATATTTACCATATTTCAGATAGCATATATAATCCCTTTATTTTACAGAGCAATATATATGTTTGTGGTTTATTCGTCTGTATATCAGATAAATAAATTTGAGTCTTTCAAAGAAAAAAGTACCAAGAACTTAATGCTAAAGCATAATTCTAAAAATACAAGCTCATAAAGTTGCTGAATTTCTAAATGTATAACAAATATATAACTTCTTGAATAATCCAATGCATGTCTACTTAGAAATACGTTCCACCAACTTCAAGAGGATTTACTCTCAGGTAACTTGTATGTAGAATTGCAGGCTAAAGCCTTCAATGAATTAACTAAAGCCACAATCTGACACATCTGACAGAAGGTCACACTCAAAGGGACTTACTTCTGAGTTGAGATGTATAAGATTGCACCTTAAAATGTTTTTAATTGGGCAAAATCTCTTCTTATTAGATGAGCTGAGCATGCTCTTGTCTGCAGTTCGGAGGGTTAAATAGAATCAGGAGCAAGGGCATCATTTTTCTATAAATCTTACGGTAGGTTGGAGCAAATCTAACCTCTGTCTCTTCAGAACAGAAGTCGGCTGTCTTAAAGGAACTGCAGCTAAGGAGGGGTTGAAGGAATGAAGAGATTTACATTGATGATTTTACAGCAAAGGGAGAAAGTGAGAGAGCACAGAAGCAGCCAACGATCCTTCAGAATATCTGACCATCCTTTGACCATCTGTCTCCTTGATGCACACAGAAAAGCCTGTGAGGCTTCACAAGGTTTCCTTGTCTCCGGCTCAAACCGCAATGTTAACACCCTCCTCCCAGATCCCCACTTTTCCACATTGTATGATGTTGGCTGGCTGTGTAACGCTGTAAAAATGCAGAGCGCCTGCAAGTCATGTTCATGACTCCTTTGATAGACCTTAAGTTTGTGAGCCAAGGGAAGCCACGGCAAACTGTGATGACTGGGCAGAAAAAAAAAATCTTCAAACCATGTCCAGCCCTAAGAAGTAGAGGTTACACTCCCCACCACCATAAACCCTTGCATGTTCAGAATGCATAAAATCCCAAAGTTGTATGTGTACAAAGGGAAGAGGGAAACAGCCGAATTTCAGTTCTTAAACGACTGCCATTTATTCATCAATGTCTGCTAGGATTCAAGTCTAAAACATATCCATTGTTTTTGCACATGCTGCCTTGTTTATTGAAAAGTATATTCAGATGTCTGAAATGTTCTTTGGGAACTATAATTCTCAGGTTTCTGGATATTGGCCCAAATAAGTAACTTTTCCATACCAGAAAGGTGACAAAGAAAACCTCCTTGCCACGTTTAGACTACTCGTTTCGTATGTGAATTCTTTGATAAACTGATAAAATGTGACTGTTTTTCTTTCTCTCATTTTCAGATGTTTTAACCTCACTATTTGTTCTACTAGAATTTGGAAGAAATATGCAAACATTATATTAAAAAAGCAAACTAAATGAATTTTTTTGGTCTGTATCCATGGGCCAAATTCAAGAGACACACCTATTCCCATCACAGAGAGGCCTATAGTATATCTTCCTGCCATCCAAAACATCACATCAGTGTCAGAATTTTTTTAAAGTGGAAGCCTTAATTGAACACACAGGGTAAGGTTAAGGTAAAGGCTCCCCTTGACATTTAGTCCACTCATGTTCGATTCCAAGCCGTAGAGCCAGTGTTTGTCCGAAGACAGTTTCTGTGGTCACGTGGCCAGCATGACTAGACACGGAATGCCGTTACATTCCCACCGTGGTGGTACCTATTTATCTACGTGCATTTTACATGCTTTTGAACTGCTAGGTTGGCAAGAGCTGGGACAAGCAACGGGAGCTCTCTCCGTTGCATGGATTCAATCTTACAACTGCTGGTCTTCTGACCTTGCAGCACAGAGGCTTCTGCAGTTTAACCTGCAGTGCCACCACATCCCTACTGAATTCACAGGAACTGGGTGTCAAAAAGATATTAAACATAATTTGTCATTACAGCTAAAATTATTAGTATTCAAGAAATGTGACAGAGTGTTTGACAAATCACATCTCTTGAATACTAATAATTTTAGCTGTAATGACAAATTATGTTCACAAAATCACAAAACAAAGTAGTTTAATCTGCAAATTACAGATGAGAAAATCTCCTGCAGCAGCAGCTGTATTCACTTAGCAGTGGAGCAATTCTCTCTTTCTCTCTTCCGCACAGGCTATTTGTAATGTATAGTCTGGCTGTGAAAAGCACCCTTTTCAAGCCTAAAGACACAAAGGTATCTACCCTGGAAAAGACCCTGATGTTGGGAAAGCGTGAAGGCAAGAAGAGAAGAGGACAGAGGATGCGATGGTTGGACAGTGTCATCGAAGCGACCAACATGAATTTGACACAACTCCGGGAGGCAGTGGAAGGCAGGAGGGCCTGGAGTGCTCTGGTCCATGGGGTCATGAAGAGTCGGACACGACTTAACGACTCAACAACAAGTCTACCTGGATCAGCACATCTTGAAGTCAACACCTTTGTTTATCTATTGCCTGCCACAAATGAATCAACTGATGGATCTTGCTCCATCTCCTTTCCTCTATACTAAAAATGACATATCTAATTATTTTGAATTTGAGAGGGAAAAAAGTATCTTAACCTCTAATTTGCTGCCTGTTGCCTTTCACCCACTGATTTTTGGTTCTTTCCAAACTATAGCAATAACCTGTTGTACACTTATTTGAAAGTAAACCATCTTGACCTCAGTGGAGTTCTGACCATCAGCAGTGCACAGCTCTTACTATAAATACCCAAAGAGATTTGTTATGCATCTAGTAGAGACACGTATGAAACTGGGAGACCGAAGCCTGGAACTAACTGTTAAATGCCACGGTATGTTCAAGTGGTACAGTATATCGCTAACATATGGGCTACCCATCAATTTCTGCACCACATAATGAACCCTTAGGGTTGACTCTATGAGTAAAACTGTAGTGTTTAGGTTTGGTTAAGACACACCCATGGAAAAAATGTAGCAATTCAACCAAAGAGGAGGGGATTTCGTTGCCGGAGAAAGAGGAGGGGAAAACCCCCCCCCACATGCATGGAAACAAAGTTCTCAACTCATCAAATACCTTGGAAATGGAATTGATCCCCCCCTCCAAAAATATATTGTTACATAACAGCACTGATGTTACCTGTCTGTCATGGGTTTGGAGGGAAAGTTCCATCCTATGGAGAGTGGAAGGCGGGACATCAGGAGGAGGGGCTGTACTGTATATATATGTGATGCCTGTGTGGTGAAGTTTACACACTGAGAGATACTGAGAGACACTGGGTTGTGACGAAGCAGCAGCTGGGAAGAAGAAGCTGTTGTGGGAGTCTGTGTGTCAGACAGGGTACTTCTGTGTGTCAGAGTACCAACCTGATAGGTTCAGGTGTCTGTTGGGTAGCCAGAACTGATAGGTTCAGGGTCTGTGCTTCAAGTTAAGGGTTCTGTGTGAACCAAACTGTATGCTTGTATGAGTGAGAATAAGCCACGTTACTTTATCCTATTCACCTGATTGTTTATTTTTCCCTGTGTGTATTTAAAATAAACCTTATTCCTTGTTTGTTTGAAAATCCATCCCTGGTCTGTGTGACTTCTTAAAGGGAATGGTTGGTGGCAGCTTAGTGTAACTGTGTGACATATCCCGGTAGGTCTGGGTTTGTCACATTGATTGGTGTCCAGCGTGTGGGATACGACTGGTCCAGTTGTCCAGTGGTCCAGCAAAGCCTTGGCAAGTGTGCCCAGAGCAAGGGGGGTCTAGTCAGGGACAGTCTGAGGCACGTAGGTAATCTTCTAGGTGTACCTCACGGGGAGGTGCGCTAGTAGAAGAACGTGCCAACTGGGGAGACTTAGATTAAGGTGCTCTGAGGCAGCCTAGTTTTGGCGGGAAAAAGCTGAGGCAAAACTGCATAGTAACAGTGAGCTTGCCAGCTGAGAGGCCCAGCAGAGGGGGGTAGGCTCTGACTCGATACTGTTGCAACTTTAGTGCTGAAGAACAGCAGCAATCTCTAGGGAGAGCTGGTTCTGAGGCAAAGAGGAAAAAAGTGGTCGTTTTATTTTGAGGCTTGACTTTTTAAAGCAGCCTGTTCTGAGGGGGGATTATGCCCTTGACTCGAAGCCAAGTAGCAGACATGAGTGAAGTGAAAGACCCCCAGATTGACCAAGGTTCTGAGGATGAATTTGGCTCAGTGCAAGGTGATAGCACAGGAGAACAGAACCCAGAGCTCAGAAAAATACTCATAGCCCAACAGCATGAACTGAGGGTGAGGGAAATGGAGGAAAGGGAAAGAGAGAAACAGCGGCAATTTGAATTAGAGAGAGAGAGAATGGAAATGGAGAGGGAATTGCAGAGAGAGAAAATGGCGTTTGAATTAAAAAAATTGGAACTGATGAATCAGAACAATAATAACAATAGGGATTCTGAGGGAGGCCAACTGTCTAAAGCTGACCTGAAGAAATTCCCTGTGTACCACAAGGGAGATTGTCCTGAGGTGTTCTTTTCCTTAGTGGAAAGAGCGTTTGTGGACTTCTCAGTGAGGGAAACTGAGAAGATGACCATCATGCGATCTTTAATCAGTGGTAGCCTGGCTGAGGTTTATGCCGAGATGCCTGAGGAACTGATGAAAGATTTTGCAGAGTTTAAAAAACTGGTGTTTGCCAGACATGGGATAAATGCAGAGCAGCTGAGACAAAGATTCAGGTCCCTCACCAAGAAGCCAGAGCAGACTTTTACCCAAGTGGGGGCCCAATTGGTGAGGCTGCTTGAGAAATGGCTATCGCAGGAGGGGACAGAGACCTATGAGCAGCTGAAAGACTTGATAGCACTGGAACAGTTCTATTCAGTCCTGCATGGGGAATTGAAATTCCAGGTGAGGGAAAGGAAACCGAAATCTGTGGCAGCAGCTGCAGAGATCGCAGATTTTATTTCCCAAATAAGAAAGCCCTTGGGTGAGGGGAAATCTGTGGGTAAACCCAGAGAAACCTACAGCAAGTACTCTCAGGGACCAGGGAAAAGCCAGCAAGGGGGAGGGGCCCATGGTGAAGGGAAGCCCTCAGACATGAAACCAAGACCTCAGATTTTGGAGGGAAAACCAAAACAAGATGAGAGAGAATCAAAATACACCAGAAAATGCTATTTCTGTCAGGGAAAGGGTCATCTAATCTCAGAGTGTCAGAAATTAAAGCAGCTAAAAGGAATGGTGCCTCAGGAGTCTAGTGGAACCAAGCCAAAAGCTGTGTTCTGTGTCCAGAAAGAGCAAGGCTCAGTCTCACTGAGGGAGCCTGTTGCCATGGCTACTCAGTCTGGAACAGCTACCGCTGCTGATCAGGCTGAGGAAAATGGTCCTCTTGTGGAGGTAAAACGCTGCTTGCTGGTGAAAACAGATTCTCAGTTGTTTGAGACAGCCGGGGTGGACGTAGGAATACTTGACCGTCAGTATAGGGGGCTGCGGGACACTTGTTCCCAGGTAACCCTGTGCCATCCAGATATTATTCCTAGGGAGTTTATAATCCCAAATGAGAGCATAAAGGTGGCAGGGATTGAGGGGCAGGTAATCTCTCTGCCAGTAGCAGAGGTACCTGTCAACTTTCAAGGCTGGAGGGGAGATTGGCGGCTAGCGATTTCATCGACTCTGCCAGCAGCCGTGCTCGTGGGAAATGACCTGGCTGAACATGTGAAACGGGTGCTAGTGATTACACGCTCACAAGCCACCACAGGGACAGTTCAGGGGGGTAATGATGAGCCAGAGACGGAAGCAGAGGGGAGTTCAGAAGCTGTGGTGGAAACCTTAACCACAGACAGCAGATTTGGACAGGAGCAAAAGGCAGACGCCACTCTCCAAAAGTGTTTTGAACAGGTGACTGACGCCCAGCTAACACCTGAAACCCCAGTGAGATTTCTGGAGAAAAAGGGGATTTTATATAGAGAAACCCTGAGGAATATCTCAAAAGGGGGAGATGGGATCAGAAGTCAGCTGGTGGTACCTGAAAAGTATCGCCCCATGATCTTACAAAGGGGGCACTCTGACCTGTTTGCTGCACACTTAGGGGTGAACAAAACACAGCAGAGAATCACACAGAATTTCTACTGGCCTGACATAGGGAAGCAGATCAGGGAGTTCTGTAAGCAATGTGATGTGTGTCAAAGGCAGGGGAATAACCGCGACAGGACCAAAGCAAAGTTGTGCCCTTTGCCTGTGATTGACACTCCGTTCAAATGCATAGGGGTGGATATTGTGGGACCTTTGCCCAAGGCCACAAAGAGGGGGAACAGGTTCATTCTAACAATTGTGGACCATGCCACAAGGTATCCTGAAGCCATACCCTTGACTAACATTGAAACTAACACAGTGGCCGATGCTTTGGTAGGGTATATGTCCAGGATGGGATTTGCCTCAGAGATAATCACAGATTTGGGCGCATCGTTCACATCAAAGCTCATGAAACGCTTATGGCAGATCTGTGGAATTAAGCACAAGGAAACCACTGCCTATCATCCGGAAAGTAATGGGTTAACTGAGAAGTTCAATGGGACTCTAATGCGCATGATTAGGGCTTACTTGGCAGAGAATCCAAACAATTGGGACCAGAAGCTGCAATCCCTTTTGTTTGCTTATCGATCAGTGCCACAAGCCAGTACCGGGTTCAGTCCATTTGAACTTTTATTTGGGAGAAGGGTGAAAGGGCCTCTTGATTTGATCAAACAAAATTGGGAGCAGATCACCCAGGATGACCCACAAGACGTTGTGACATACATAGACACCTTGATGAATGACCTAAAGAGAAATCTAGAGCTGGCAGCAGAAAACCTGCAAGCTCAGAAGGTCAGACAGAAAACATGGTATGACCACAAAGCTAGAGAGAGGCACTTTGACCCAGGGGAGGAAGTGCTTTGGCTTAGGCCCTGCAGAGAGAATAAACTGCAGCTCAAATGGGCAGGACCATATAGGGTCATTTCCAAGATGTCAGACCTGAACTACCTGATAGAGCAGGAGGAGAACCAAGCAAGGAGGGTGGTTCATGTGAATGCCCTAAAACCCTACTACAGAGGGGAACAGAGGGTTTTATTCGCGATAAAAGCAGCTGAGAGTGAGGAAGCGGAATTACCCTTCTGGGAGGGTAGAGGGGAAGTAAAATACAACCCAGAGGAGGTAAAGATCAATCCTGCACTCACCCAAGACCAGCAGCAAGAACTAAAAATGCTGCTTAGTAAATATCAACAGGTGTTTTCCAACAAGCCGGGGATAGTGAAGGGAGTGATGCATCGGATCCACACAGGGGATGCACCCCCGCAGGCAGTATCCCCATACCGAGTAACGGGACCCTATAGGGACAAGGTGCGGAAGGAGCTGGACGAAATGCTGAGGGAGAACATAATCGTCCCCTCTTCTAGTCCTTGGTCCTCTCCGATAGTCCTTGTGGACAAGCCTGATGGGAGCATTAGGTTTTGTGTCGATTACAGGAAATTAAACCGTGTAACCACTCCTGATGCCTACCCAATGCCCAGGCTAGACAACCTGATTGAAACCATAGGGGGTTGTCGATTCATCTCATCATTGGACCTGGTAAAGGGATATTGGCAATTAAGAATTGATCCCAGGGATCAAGAAAAGACTGCCTTTTGCAGCCCTTTTGGTCTCTATGAGTTTCGAGTCCTGAGCTTTGGTCTCAGAAATGCACCAGCCACATTCCAAAGGCTGATGGACCAGACCTTGGCAGGGCTCAGTGACTTTACAGTGGCCTACATTGACGACATAGGGATCTTCAGTAATACCTGGGAAGATCACCTGATACACCTGGAGTTAGTGCTGCAGAGGTTAAGTGCAGCAGGGCTAACAGTAAAGGCCAGCAAGTGTCAGCTGGGTAGCCCAGAAATAAAATACTTGGGTCACATGGTAGGGGGAGGAATGATAAAACCCCTGGAGGCCAAAGTGGAAGCTGTTCGTGATTGGCCTAGACCCAACACCAAGAAAAAAGTCAAATCATTTCTTGGGTTGGTGGGCTACTACAGAAAGTTCATCCCGAGGTTTAGCGAGATTGCGGCTCCGCTGACCGATCTGACGAGGAAGAAGGCTGATGACCGCATCCCGTGGACCAGCGACTGTGGGGCGGCGTTCCAGAGGTTGAAGGAGGCGTTAATCAACTATCCAGTCCTGCGGGCTCCAGACTTCGACCGGGAGTTCATCATCTACACAGATGCGTCTAACAGCGGGGTAGGAGCTGTTCTGTGCCAGGAGGATGAGAATGGTGACCAGCATCCAGTGTCCTACCTGAGTAGGAAACTTCAAAAAGGTGAGAGACATTTGGCAACCGTGGAGAAGGAGTGTTTGGCCATAGTCTACGCGATCCAGAAGGCCAAGCCTTACATCTGGGGAAGACATTTTATTCTGTGTACTGACCATTCACCATTGCAATGGTTAAAGACAATGAAAACCCACAATAGCAAACTTATGAGGTGGGCTTTAAACCTACAGGACTATGACTTTGAAGTGAAGGTGGTCAGAGGGTCAGTGAACTGTGTTGCTGACGCCTTATCAAGAAGACCTGAAGAATGAAGACGGCGAAAGAACATGGACTATGTGTATATAATGATGATAAAAGGTTAAATGTACCTGGTTTTGAATTGGTTTGTATGAATAAAGGTAAATGGATGTATTGTATATGGTAAATGTTTAAATGCCTATTTGCTATGGTTTAACTTAGAATGTAAGTATAAGTAAGTATAATAAGGTATGTATAACTGTTGTTGTGTATTTTATACAGGTTGTTTTTTGGTGAAAAGCACCTTAGCTTTCCCCCTACAAAACAACTTATAAAGAGGGGAGGTGTTACATAACAGCACTGATGTTACCTGTCTGTCATGGGTTTGGAGGGAAAGTTCCATCCTATGGAGAGTGGAAGGCGGGACATCAGGAGGAGGGGCTGTACTGTATATATATGTGATGCCTGTGTGGTGAAGTTTACACACTGAGAGATACTGAGAGACACTGGGTTGTGACGAAGCAGCAGCTGGGAAGAAGAAGCTGTTGTGGGAGTCTGTGTGTCAGACAGGGTACTTCTGTGTGTCAGAGTACCAACCTGATAGGTTCAGGTGTCTGTTGGGTAGCCAGAACTGATAGGTTCAGGGTCTGTGCTTCAAGTTAAGGGTTCTGTGTGAACCAAACTGTATGCTTGTATGAGTGAGAATAAGCCACGTTACTTTATCCTATTCACCTGATTGTTTATTTTTCCCTGTGTGTATTTAAAATAAACCTTATTCCTTGTTTGTTTGAAAATCCATCCCTGGTCTGTGTGACTTCTTAAAGGGAATGGTTGGTGGCAGCTTAGTGTAACTGTGTGACATATCCCGGTAGGTCTGGGTTTGTCACATATATATTCCAATAAAATTTGTGTCTGTCAAATTTATCAGGTCTGAATGGCCCAGATATGGAAAAAAATATCTGAGTGGTCCAAATGTGGAAATGACAGCATGTCTTAGCAGTCGAGTGATGGGCAGCTTGAAAGCATGGGAGACAGTAATCAATGACAGCAGTCATAAATAAACCCCACAGGCAGCTTGGGTGTGGATATAAGTATATGTGTGCACACGTTTGTGTGTGTACATGCATGCATGCATGCACATATAAGTATGCACACACTAAGCTGCTTTTTTTGGTTTGGTTTTGTTGTGTTTTTTCTTTGTTTCTTTGTTTTGCCTGACAGGACGAGATTGAGACGGCTGCCCGGAGTGGTGGTAGGGAGAGCCTCTTCGGCCATGGGCTTCATGAAATCAAGACTCCCATTACTTCTCATGCTGGACTTTGTTAAGGTGGGGAGAGCATGGCACAAGGACTGATGAGGCAGTCCTGACCTTCCACCGGAGGCTGAGTCTAGCCTCGTGCTATTTCCAGTTCTCACACAGGCCTGCATCATCGCAAGGCTGATACCATCCACACTCCGTGAGTTGGGTCTAGTTTTCCACACTCACCCCTGCCAACTGACACCCTTAAAGGAGGTGCAGTAACACTGAGCTGTTACAGGCTCTTGCGTCCCGCCTCCAGCCGCTCTGCCAAAGGTGCTCCATTGGCGACTTGCTCCACTAGCACTTTGTCTTGATTGGAGTAGGGCCAGGAGGCCCAGCTGAACCCCTTGCTCTCCAGAGGGTCGGTTTTAGGGGGCTGAAGATCAGCATGCCCCCCCGTGTCCTCATTCCTTGGTGGGATTAAACTGGACCCATTCCCTAGTCCAGGAGGTCTTGATTACCAGTTGGTGTTCCTCTCCGAGGGCACCAAAATGGGGAGTGTTTCCTCCACCATTTCTGCCCACTCCTCTCCTGCTGAGTCAGTCAAGAGTGATGGAGTCCTCCTCCTTTCCTCCTCCTCCTCCTTTAAGCCCAGGATCCGTCGGCTTGGCCTGATCTTTGCACCACTGCTTAGGTGTGGCTTAATTACCTCTACCTCCTCCCTCCCTTCTGGGACGTCGCTCTCCGACTCTGTGTCCTCAGGCTGTCCTGTTGCTGGGGTCTCCATGAAGTCCACCACTGAGCAGAGGGCCGGCGCAGACCACCACCACCACTTTCATGAATAGCCAAGGACTCCTCCTGACACAGCTCGATCCCTGCTTTGGTTTAATCATTCATTCCCCCTCCCCACGTCAGCAAGTTTGTGTGCATTTGTTATGACTCTGCCAAAGAGCAAATGCAGCAAGAACAAGTCGGAGCCCAGAACTTGGGCAGAGAAACTGTCTGCCATTATCTCGGCAGACCCAGGATTGTCAGAGGTTCAGGAAGCTCTGGAGTCGGAGGAGACTGGACCGCCTCAAATATGCATTCAACCACACTCCATTAACCTCAAAGAGGAAAGAGGCAGTACTCTTTAGAACTCCCTAGTTTAAGAGACTCTCTTGTAGGGATTGTCGGAGGCCCTGGACTTGGCCAATATTGCCAAAGAGTTGTTTTCTAGCTGCCTAGGAGAGCACTGATTTGCTTCCTATGCAGCAGTCGCCAGGAAAGAAGGGAATGAGAGACTCGAAAAGGGTACTGGACATGGTCTTCTTTGATTCCTTCTTAGGAAAAGACCAGTTCAGGCAGCCTTCTGTTCTGTACTCTCCATGCTTTCTCTCTGCTCTCAGCCTTTCTGTTCCCTGTATTTAAAACTAGTGGTGCTTTAGCTACAGCAGAGACTTTGATTATTGAATCAATGACTTTGCAGCAGGAGAGGCAACAAATGTACATTTTTAAGGTCAAGGGCATATTGTCTTCCTTTGCCACCAACTCAACTGTCTTTCCAAGTTTTTTTTCCTTCTTCTCCTCCTTCCCCAGTTCTAGTTTCATCATGCAAATGCTAGATCTAACACAACAGATCTGATGGCTCTGCTCTCCTTGCTCCGGTCATTGGTCTCTCGAGAAACGCACAAATATCCCTCACTCAGTTCAGTGTTATACATTTGTCTAAAACAGATGGATTCATGTCCCTACTTCCTAATAGGCTTTCACAGCCCTTGTTGAGCTGGCAAATGCAAGCAGTTTGCTAGAAACAACAGGGATTCATTCGTTCTTTTTTCCCAAACTGAAAACAAACAAACAAACAAAACATTTTAAAGCAAACGAAATATTTTAAAGCACACAAAAAGAAAGGCTGGCGCAGAAGAGTCTGGGGAGAGGCTGTTTGCTGTGGCTGCCATCCTAACCAATATGCCACAGGAAACCACTAAGTCTAAACAAGAGGTTGATGCTAGGCCATGCGTTTTCTTCAGCTTCCCAGAATGGCAGGAAGCCAACCTTTGGAGGATCTGAAGTCCCACTGGTGCCAGGATCAGACTGTGGGCAATTCCTTTCCTCCCATTCTTGTAATTACTTGTTGGGGGTGGATGAATCGGCCCGTTTCACTTTCCGTAAAGATTGTCTTTCTTTAATCACAACTTCATTCCATCCCATTTCTGCCTCAGTTTCAATATTTTTTTTAAAAAAAACCCATGCATTAACATTAATCCACTTTTTTTTGCATCCAGCTATTTTAATATGTACCCAATGTGGTGTAGTGGATAGAGTGACAGACTAGGAATCATTTCAACAAGAAACACAAAACAAAAGTAAAAATAAAGACATTGTAGCACTTTAAAGACTTAACTGCTATATTTTAATGAACACTTTCGTGGAATATTGTCCACTTCTTCAGACAAATCAGTTAGAATACAGAAACTACACAGTAAAATCTTAATGCAAAACTCTAAGAGAGTAGAGTTTGGATGCATTTCACGCTTAGTGACGATTTATGATCCCTGTTTGGTATTCACTTCTTCTGAAGTTTGGTTCTATAAGCATTTCAAGAAGAAACACAAAAGAAAAAGAAGAAAAAAAGACAGTGGGACACTTTAAAGACTTACTATAAACAGCAACATGATTAAAGGAAGCAACAGAGGAACTAAACATGGCAATGTAGATAATGGCAAACTTTGCCTTTGGGCCCTGTACTGAAAAGATGGTTCTAGTGGCTGTGAAGGAAACTAACAGTAGATAATAACATAATTATTTCATTGGTAATGACTTAATAAACCTTGGCTGATATTTAATTCATTGATATGGGTGTCCAGTATATGTACATATTTTATCTGCTCTCTAGATCCTTTTTCTCTGATTTTTTTGCTCTAGAATAGCAACGTTCATATCTTGGGAAGGGTGTTCTGATTGAATTGATTTGAGGAACCTAGGATTCAGGATAACTAAGTCTGATTCCGTGCTAAGCCATGGAAACTTGCGGGAAGGGGCACGGGGAAGAATGGAACTGGAAAAACTACTTCTTAGATACCTCACTTATCTTGAAAGCCATTTCAGAGTCACTACTAAGTTGATTCCAACTTGATGGAACATAACATAGTATTTTTACAAACACTTGTGCTGGATATATGCATTTTTGTACTGACTTGTATCTATTAATTTATGAATGTATGAGTTTAATTTTCCCTAATGTATGGATTGTTAGAGTCAGCAGTGTGAAAACTAGTAGACAACTGGAGGATATTCCTGTTTTCCTGTATTCTTGTTTGTATATTAGATTGTTGACTTTAAATTGGGTTTATTCCTATTAAAGGGCTGGGGGGGGGCAGGTATTGCTAATGTTGTGCTCCTCCTGGCCATAAATGCCCACTTGTCTCTATTTTTATAGCTCACCAGACTTAGAATTATGATTTTACCAGAAATACTGATGACCTTCAGTCTCAGTTCCACACTGGGGCAAGAGAGGGCCAAAAAACCAAACCAAAACAAACCAAATCCTTTCACAAGTCTTTTCCCCTGCACCAACCCCATCCTTTTCAGAACTTGGAAAAGTTTCTCTCTCTTTCTTTTTAAATTACAACTCTCTGGATGCATTAACCAGAATGGCCACCAACTAGGCTGCCTGGAGGATCTTGGGAAGTGCTGATCCCCCAAAAGCAGCTTTTCCAATCTCTAATTTAGTTTATCTTCACCACGCATTTGCTACCCCCCCCCCGACTCTCTCTCTTTCTCCCAATCACAATGCTGCCCAGATGGAGTGAATATAACCCAGGTACTGTTACTCTTCCTTTCTGTTGTAGCTACTCGCATTAGGGATGAGAGAATCATTTACTTCCCATTTCAATGCAACTTTGCCTATTTGTGCTGTTCTGAACCAATATGCAGAGACTAAAACCTTTTTGCGTTGGAGTTTCCCCAGTTAAAAAAAAAGGTACATAAAATAAATAAAATAAATAAAAATAAATAAAATAAAAATGAGTATAGTATCAGAAAAAAGACCACACAAGTATTAGTGTATTTGTGCAAACAGTGTTCGAACATGCATTGTGTCTAGATAACTGCTTGATAAAATGTGTGTAGTAGGGAAAACTACATAAAAAGCTGCACAGATTAGGGGAAACGTGTCCAAAAATGTGTATAAACTTTCATGAAGAAATATGTTTTCGAATTCTCCAATGTCAAAGCAAACTGAAGAAGTTGCCATTGTGAAGTCCTGAAAACCAAAAGAGAACCAGAGGCACATTCTTCCAGTAGAAGATTAAAAACATAAACAGAGACAGTGGGTTCTTGATTTACTTCTCAAATAGAAAAAAGCATTAATCTGGCACAGCAACATTTTGCACACACCACATCTTGATGAGAAAAAAAAACACATTGCCTCACTCTCACCTGTAAGAAAGGAATATTAGAGGCTTGAAATTTTTTTGGCTGGTGTCTCATCCAGTCAAGACATCCTAGCCAAAGTGAAGAGTTTAGGAAGAATCATATTTCTAAGCAGCAGTAGATACCTAGTAGGGCATGGGCTTCAATAAGTGGCTGAACAATGTATTTTTAAATACTATTAAAGTTCCAGTCCCAAGTATGCTGACTTAGAATAAACAGAACAAGCAATTTTCTCACCGAAGGGCCAAGACTGAATCTCCTAGGAGCTTTATAATTATTAGAAAAACAAAACAGGATTTCCTGTCACCTCCTTCCTTGACTGATTTGGAAGGAGAAATACAGAATATTCACAGAATTGGAAGGAATTTCATTGGTTGGTTTAAATTAAACATCTAGTCCAATATCTTGCTGATGTAGGAGATCCATTCATACAATGTTCATGATAGCTCACCAATGCAACACCCTGTGCTTAATAAATGAAATGAAACACCATGCAACACCACACCCTCAATAAATTAAACTCTGCTACTTTCCAAGACTCTTGAACATCACAGGAAGTTCGTCTCTAATGTTTAGCTGAGATTCCTTCTCTTGCACTATGTACTTGTTGATTTCAACCCTACATTCTAAAGCAATAGAAAATATACATTTCCTCCACCAAATGTTTGCCGCCCCCTCTTCCATTATACTAGCATTTTGAGGATAATTCAGTTAAATTGCTTGGCAGTAAGTTCAAGCCCGACGAAAAGAAAGTGCTACTTCCTTCAGCTCACGCTTGACATATGGGTTTCATTACTGCAAAGACTTGGTGATGACTTCTTGAGCTTAGACTGGCTCTTTAAAGGGATCAGGAAAATTCATAGCAAAAGAGCTCTAACAAGGAACATTTTATACACCAAGATGGTTAAAAGCGATTTTTGTAAGCAATAAATCATGGTGTGTGGCTTGGAGCCTAAGGCATTGGAGGTAACCTCACCCCCAAATTTTAGGGAACACCCCCTGCCTAGTCATCAGTAGCCATGTAGTGGTAAATTAGGAGGTATAGTTGCTACCCATGATAGTGTCTGTAGACCATTGCTTCCCAACCTTGGATCTTTTGATGTTCTTGGACTAAAATTCCCAGAAGCCTTCGCCACTAGCTATAATGGCCAGGGTTTCTGGAAGCAGTAGTCCAAGAATATATGGGGATACGAGGTTAGGAATCTCTGCCATAAAACACACCACCTACCCTGAATAAGAAGAATTCCAAAATGCAGGCAACTGGATTGGTCCATATCAACAAAAGAGAAGCAAGTCCTTTGCAAAGCGAAGGGTTTTAACTGCCTATTCAAGACTAAATTATTTAAAAATGTTTCACATTAGGAAGATAGCTTGCAACAATATACTTTCCTAGAAGTTGCAAGTCAGGGGAAACAGAGAAGCCTGTGAGAGGATGGCAGATGATGCCACAAACCCTGCTGCACTAAAAATCCTGCAGCTTTGACCCCATGAGCCCTAATTCCAGTATGTACCACTACCTGTGACCAGAGCAAAAACTGGAAAATATAAATTTTTGAATAAGAACTCCCCAAAATCCACATGCCATTTCTAGGGATTGTAGTCTTAAAAAGTATGTTTTCCAACCTGTGATTCAGAGCCAGCCATCTCCATATCGTAGGTTAGATTTTTCAATGTAAGTTCAAATTCTCACTGAACCCTGAGGTTCATTGGGTGGCTCTGGAACTGTTGCTATCTTCCAGTGCAACCTATATCACGCCATTATTATGAGGATAAAATGGGATGGTGCAGAGAACCACATGCACAGCCTTTAATTCCTCACAAAAGAAATGAAATAACTTAATTAATTAATTAATTAATTTAATTTTTCCCCTGCCCATCTAATGGCTAAAAAATAGGATACTTATATAGGCATCTGGGAAGAATGTGTTGATTACGCACTAATTGAAAGGGCATGCCCTTGCAAGAGTTGTTACCATTTTGGAAAGGTAATGGGACTCCATGAAAGAGGAGAATTGGTTATATCTTCAATGGTCCTGGTGAGAGGAGGGGAGCACTTTTGATATAATTGTTTTGGAAGTTTTGTGTTTTTAAGTTTCTTTTCAGGTTTTGCAAAGTTTTGTTATGTTTTATGTTTGTAATTGATAATTTTTTTAAAATGACATATACACACTCATAAAGAATGTATAGGTGTTCCACCTTTTAAGCATTCAAAGTCCATCTACTCAGATGGACAAATCAAATTGGTCAGTTTCACTTTTTGTCGCATTGGAATTTGCTCAACTTCACATTCTTTTTGACAGGTTTATTAAGACATCTGCAAATGTTGCAAAGCTCTTACCTCTCCAGCCTTAGGTGATACCACCAGCAGATGATCCAAAGCAAATACAGTGGTGCCTCGCTTCACAATTGCCCCGTATTACGACGAAACTGCATTACGATGATCTTTTTGCGATCACAAGTGTGATAGCTAAACGATGGTCTGAATGGGGTGTACTTCTGCAGCTGTTCTTCACAGGGAGCTTTCTCTATCCAGGCCCAGCCCAGCCTGATTGGTAAACAGCAGTGGCCATGTGTCCTTTTAAGACAATTGTCCTCTTTTTGGAAGACTCCTCTAGTTAAATATCTGCCTAGTTCGAATTCAGCATAAGCTAAAGAAGCATAAGAAGGGGCTCCAAAGGTGTACGTCACTATTTAGAACCTCAAAAGCAGATTGAGCAAGCAGACAGGTAACCTGTGTGTTGCATTTGGGTGGAATATATTTCCACACACACACCTATTGCATTTTGGAGTTTTTACAACCTTGCATTCTGCTTGTTTGGCTGGGAGGGACATTTTTGGGCTGGCAGGACTATCAATCTATTCAGTACTAACCAGTCATTCCTTCCTGCCTCTAGATTCAAAAAGAGCTCCACCGCTCTGCTGAGTATTCTCTTTCCTTCTCTTTTGCCTGTTGTTGTCAGTTGGTTGTTAGTTTGCTGATTACAGTTCACAACTGTAACTAATGAAACATTTTATTCCTTCTATTACGAAAGTCTCAGAGTGAGTTATTGAGACTGTAAGTGCCAGTTAATGAGAAGGAGAGGGAATATCCGAGGAACCTGAAGCTATCGTCCTCGATGGGTCTCTGTACTTCTACTGTATATCAGCAGAATTCAAGATTCTGCAACGCTGCAGTCATCACATCTAAATAAGGATTTGTATTGTCTTCAGATAAACATGCAGAATGGACTGGCTCATGGACTTTGCCTTTTTTTTGCATCTCCATCTAGTTTTAAAAGAAGCTCAACCATTTGGGCAGAAGAAAGGCCCTTACAAAATATGCAGTATCCAAAGAATGAACTGCAGCTGTGGAAAGATATGGTCAGTGACAGCAGAACTGCCACAAAGCCTAAAACTTCCAGACTATGAACCATGAAGATATAAACATGATTTCTCCCCAGCCAACACTATAGAATTCATAGAAAAGTAGCAGGCAACCCTCATCTTCATTATTCATTCCTCCTTCTCCTAAATCTCTTCTTTGCACCAACAGTATTTACAGTTCTCCTCCATGCCCTCCATCTATATATGGTAAAGCCCAGAGAACTGGAATGATTTCCCCCCCCCCAACTAAAAAATTGTAATTCGGCTCACAAATATTTATAGGGAGGTTTTTGATGATGCGATACTGATCGCCATGCTTGACCACATGAGGACAGGAGCTTGCACAGAAAGGAAACGTTGCCTCTGGTTGACTCACAGAGTCAAGAGAATTACAATATGCACTGGAGAGAAATCAAGCCGAATTCTACACTCCTGCAGAAACTGTTAACTGGGTGTTTTAACATCACTGTTGCAAAGCTCATAGGATGGAATGAAAGGTTTCTCAAGTGTTTCAAGGTCGTGGGAGGGGGGACAGGAATGTCAAGCTGTGCAGGATTATAACAATTCTTGTGCAGAATGGCGTACTTCCTGCACAGTATTTGCCCAGAAAGGGAAGAAGAAACACCAAACTGCAGAGTATCACTACAATTTCTGTGCCCGTTCACTGGAAAGGGCATCAAGCTATTTATTGGGTTTGACAGCTTCCCGCACAGTGCAAGTAAAAACCAATAAATAAATAAATAAAAGGAAAATGAGACCAGAGTCAGTTTTGTGAGAAGCCAGGAAATCCTGTTGGTGCAGTGGAAGTATTGTTAGGGAATCTTTGCAAAAAAATCACAGAGAAAAGGCGTTGAAAATGTACATGGTTATATCCCTAATCTTTGCTCCTACTACCATTGCTCTCCAGGCCAAGTAAACTGGGGGGGGGGGATTATGTATCCTTTCCAGATTGCACCCTGGGACAAACAACTCACAGAACCAGAATGCTTGCCATGGATTTAAAGCAAATGTTACTAATCACTGAGATTTAACATTTTGCACCATGGAATTACAAGCTTGACAACATCACTAGGCAGAAAGAAAATGATACGGCTTCCCTTCGAAAGAAAATCTACAGACTGCAGGAAGACGGTAGCTCTGGATCTTTATATCTTAGGAACAAATTATACATTACAGATATCCATTGATAGGGAATTCCTAAAGTACTAAAAACCTCTGGTTGTCACAACAGAAGCTTTTCCCACCTTCTGCAGCTTGAAAATTAGCTTGTTTCCTCCTTGATTGGTAACCAGAGGCTTTGTTTACAAGTCTGATTGCTCAGACAGGAAGTTTCTACTTATGGGTTGTTAACATATAGTTATCCTCACAAAAGAATTGCATTGGTCTTCTCCTGTGACTTTACTCCCTGGATAAGGAATTGTGCAAAATATCCAGGCTGGCAGAGCTGGCAGTGGCCTCCTCCGAACTAAATGTGTTAGGACTGGGAAGCAGTATAATTGATCTGAAGGGCTCATCATGGTTCAAGCTTTGTGAGCCCTGTCCACTTTAGGCCATGTGCAACTGAAACTGGACAAAGTGCACAACGAACTGTTTGTTCACTTACTCTTGATTCTGTTGCCCTTTGACAATGTGGATGGAGCACCTACTGTATATCAGAACCAGGAGACTGGTGACCCTGCAGAGTTAGACTACAGTTCTTATTATCTCTAGCCAAAGGCTATGCTAACTGGAGTTGATGGTAGTTGGAGGTCTACAACAGTGGTTCTTAACCTTTGTTACTCGGATGCTTTTGAACTGCAACTCCCAGAAACCCCAGTCAGGACAGCTGGTGGTGAAAACTCCTGAGTAACCCAAGGTTAAGAATCAGTGGTCTATAACATCTGGAGTGCTACATTTTTGCCAGTTGGGATGGGATTTTCAGATTTCTTGGATGACAGGTCCCATAATTCCCCATTCTTGGATGTCTACCTGATTTCCACAAATGCAGTTCACCTGTGAGCAAAGGCCTAATTTGGAAGGCTTTGAGCCTTAGCTAGGCCTAGCTGCATGTTCAGAAAGTTCCCAACTGGCACCAGGGCAGGAACAGGAAACTCGGAGAGAGCTAGGTCAGGTTAAGCCTCTAAGCTTTCCAGCTGAGACCTTTTATGTCAGATGAACCACATTTAGGCATCTATAAGGTGTGAGAGGGACGTGGTGGTGCTGTGGGTTAAAACGCAGAAGCCTCTGTGCTGCAAGGTCAGAAGACCAACAGTTGTAAGATCGAATCCACACGACGGAGGGAGCTCCCGTCGCTTGCCCCAGCTCCTGCCAACCTAGCAGTTCGAAAGCATGTAAATGCGAGTAGATAAATAGGTATCACCTCGGTAGGAAGGTAACGGCATTCCGTGTCTAGTCGTGCTGGCTACGTGACCATGGAAACTGTCTTCGGACAAATGCTGGCTCTATGGCTTGGAAACGGGGATGAGCACCACATCCTAGAGTTGGATATGACTGGACTAAATGTCAAGAGGAACCTTCACATTTACCTAAGGTGTGAGAGAGTCAGCTAAAATTTTAAGAATGTGAAATTATGGGATCTTTAGTCCAAGACCTGCCTTGAGTCCTTTTTAAGGGAAAGGTGGAATAAAAATATTTTTAATAAATAAGATATCGTACTTAGCTGCCAGCCCTTATCCAGTTCATTTTGTCCATTGTTGCTAAAGCCTCTGCAAGAAAATAGTCCAGAAAAGCTGATGGGACGGATGTCAAACATAGAAGATGCAGGAGGAATGGGGAAAGAAGGAAACGAAGACTAATTTACTTTTGCAAGCCACCACAGCATGAGAGCGGCATAGGCATAAATAAGCTAGCTAACCCAGCAGCAACTCAGACTCTCTTCTTAGCTGCCTACCCAGATTTGAAATGCATGACAGACTCTATGTGCACGCACATACATGGGTATATGCAGAGGGGGTGTTCTGTCCCACTAGGCTGTGTCTATATTTTAAGCCCAATTATCAGATCTGGCAAAATGGTGATTAAAAGGCTAACCATTAGTCCGCTAGGAAAACGAAGTTAAAAGAAACAGCTTGGAAACAACCTCAGGAGAATCTTTATGGGGGGACCGCCACTATTAAATACAGCATTGCACCCTCCTGTCATTACCGCCCACCCTGCCACACGCATCTACCTCTCAGTGAAACCAACGGGCTCAGGAAACCATTAAAACCCAACACATTTCCCATTCTCTGGAATGCTGTCTGGGTTGGTGGAGCTTTGTGGGCACCACAAAGGCTGCAGGGCAGGAGGGAGAGAAGGTGTATGAATGGAGGGGAGGAAGGAGCAAAAGCTAGATATAAAAAGCAACAGAATGTTTATTTCCCTTTAAGAAATATATCAATAGGAGCCAAGGAAAAAAAATTATGCAAATATCATTTCCTGCAGCCCCCTTTACAGCAAAGCATGGAATCGCCGTTTTTCTAAAAGAACGGGCACGAAAACGAGAACCTATGTTTTTCCTGTCTCAGATCCTCATCAAACAACCAGCACATATTTTTGGTTTAGAGAAAACAATCTTATTACCCTCAGCAATAGACTTCCCCCCCTCCCTTTCTGTTTTATTAAAAAGCCTAACAATATAAATATTCTGTTTGCTGGCGGTGCACTTCGCCCCCTCTCTCCTCTTCCTTCTCCCTCTCATGAAAAAGCCTCGGAAAGAGTTCACATATGGAGGCCAGATAAATTAATACAGTAACTGGTTGAAGATCTGCTTAAGATGAATTATTTGGGGATAGGTCCACATCATATAGATGCTGATGAAAGATCCTAGTGCTGTTTGTTGTAGGGTTTAGGGGCCAACATTGCTAGAAAGGGCAGGGAAAGACTGCTTTCCTGCCCCATCTTAGTTTTTCTTTCATATTTGTTTCAGCATTTTTAAATTCTGCTTCTTTCGCACTCACATCCATTGAGTATGCTGAGTTCAAGTCTTCTGCTGTTTCACTGGTGTTAATAATGGCCCTGTAAAAGGTAAAGGTAAAGGTTCCCCTTGACAGTTTTTGTCCAGTCGTGTTCGACTCTAGGGGGCGGTGCTCATCCCCGTTTCCAAGCCATAGAGCCAGCGTTTGTCCGAAAACAATCTTCCATGGTCACATGGCCAGTGCGACTTAGACACGGAACGCTGTTACCTTCCCACCGAGGTGGTCCCTATTTATCTACTCGCATTTGCATGCTTTCGAACCGCTAGGTTGGCGGGAGCTGGGACAAGCGACGGGAGCTCACTCCATTGCGTGGATTCGATCTTACAACTGCTTGGTCTTCTGACCCTGCAGCACAGGCTTCTGTGGTTTAGCCCGCAGCGCCACCATGTCCCTGGCCCTGTAGTGAACCCTTAACTGTTCATTTCTCAGCACACTTTCCATCTACGTTGGTGCTGTGGAATGGGGGGGGGGGTTTCCAATGAAATGGCCAGTCTCACCCCATGACTGGACCTTCTGGGGCAAAGTGTTGGGGTGTCAAGGAAGTTGAGGAGAGCCCCTGATATCCTGGGGGATGGAATAAGGCCCCCAGACAACTAGAGGTTAAGCACTGTACTACCTCTGAAAATGCAGGTGTATAGCTCAGCTATACTTCTGGATTGTGCTCTGAACCTGAATACCCAAGTCTCAGCAGTGTCTAGAAGCATGTCTATTCCTGTGTTTCTCTCTCTGAGTACAGTTATTTATGGTCTACCATGGCCATGAAATGTGTAGGCTCTACTGCACCCCTAGTCATAGCTATTCGTATTTCGCCATTCAATGTTTGTTTTTTCATGATGAACTGAAACACAGCAATACTGCCAAAGAACCTACATAAGGATCAGGTCAAAGTGTCACAAAAAGGCACAGGAGGGCCAGGCATAAATCTGCATGCCTTTATTCAGGCACAGACCAGGCCTGGAGGAGAGCCCTCGATACTTTCCGTACTTTCCTCTTCCTCTTTTTTAATGGATCCGAAATAGGTGGTTCTGTGGCCCATTCCAGCAGCTGTGGCTGCAACAGCACATTCAGAATATACGATGACTGAAGAAGTCTGTCTCTAACAATAGACTTTGAGGATTTAATTCATTACTTTGGGAGGAACAATTTAAGTCCTGAGTCCTTTAATTGAATTAAAGATGTGCACAAACCGCCAGTTCAGTGGTCTGTGCCAATTCATACTTTCTCCAAGCAGGTGCTTCCAAGCCCTGCCTCCCCTGACAGATGCCCACTCCCAGTTTCCCTGCCCCGCCTCCTCAGGGTGCTGTCTCTGAATGGGCACCTGTCAGAGAAAATGGGACTTGGAAGTGCCAAACACTTGTTCGGAGGAAGTATAAACCAGCATAAATTGCCAAATTCGTGCCCATCTCTACATTGAATAAACGTAGTCAGCTTGTGGTTACTGTCTTCTGTGATCAAAAACCTGAGAGAATGATAAACTACGGCTGCCTGCCCCAATGTGGTGTCCTACACATGTGTTGGCCACGTTGGCTATGGAGGATAGGTGTTAATAGAAAAGTCTGATCTATGGCCTGATGTATACCAATTATTCTATATATACGATACCTGTTTGATCCATCTGCCTTAAACCCCTAGCTGCCCATTCTCTCTACTGCCTCTACCTCTGATAGTGGTGTATCTGTGGGAATGCATAAATTGGTCAGAAGAAAATGGATCTTCCTTGTTGCTAAAAGAAGGATTAATTTAAAGGCGCAAATTGCAAAAACAACTGTGGGCTGGCACTTGTGTTTTCTTTGAAGTGGCTGGAAAAAGACTGGCATCACACACCTTTAAAGAGGCATTTTCCAGACTGCAGTATCATTATGGAATTCTCAATTAGAAGGGCAGTCTGCTGTGCCCTCAAACACTCCAGTGATATTTGGACTATGAGTATCCAAACGATCGTAATTTTGCTGGAATGTTAAACTCTACCATCTACTTCCTGTACGTTTCCAACAGGTTTATGGCTTTTTGTTTATTTCATGTTTTAAAATGTTTAATTAAAAAATTAAAAAAGGCTGCTATTCTGACACACACCCTCGGGCATAGACAGATTTTTTTCCGACCTGCTAAAAAGAAATACACACCACCCACAGCGATGGGACTAAAGTAATTGCAGTCTGTACTATGACTGAACAACAGATGTGTGTCCTGGACGAGTAGTAGTAGCAGCAGCAACAGTAGTACTACCAATAGTACTAACAATAGTGAAGTTTACATTTGCTCAATACCGTAATTTTATGACATGTAATAGCAAACACTATTTACCGTATTTTTAGCACCATAAGACACACTTTCCCCCCACAAAACAGGGGGTGGAAAGTCTGTGCATCTTATGGAGCGAAGAAAACGGATTATATTTTCCTGTTTTCTCCTAAAAAATTGGTGCGTCTTATGGAAAGGTGCGTCTTATGGAGTGAAAAATACGGTAGTTATTTTAAAAACAATTCCTATTTATTGCGCCCACCCATGTAATACCAGCAGTGTAACTTTCAATGGCGAATTGCCACTAATTAAGAAGTTTGAATTGGCATATTCTGTTGCACCCCAATTGTGTGGCTTAGTATGTCACTGGAGGTACCCATACTGCCGTCTTGTTGCAAATTTCCACCAAAATTACACTTTCCCCTTGAATAATGGAAGTTTGAGCAGCACAGTTTTGGTTAAACATGGATTCCCACCACCACCACCACAATAAAATGAATGGATGAATGGATATTCCAACAAACAAATAAATATTTCAATGAATAAAAAGTATTCTATAAATACCGTGCTACTGTCCTTCTCCAGAAGTGGCCTGAGAAAGGTGGGTTTCAGACTTACTGTCATAACGTACCCTGCCATTGGCAGCGCAGCAAACCCTGTTTGATGGTAGTGGCCCGACCAGCTCCTTCTCCCGGCATAGCAGCTGAGGATAGTGCATAGTTAATACAGTAAGCCCATCTGGTGTTTGTGTGGGTGGCAGGGCATAAGAGTTATGCACAGATTTTGAACCACATAGGGATCCGGCACCCCCAACCCCCAGTGTTTCTCAAAGGAGAAGGGTAATGCTGCTGGCATTATGGCAGTGGAGATATACAATAGGATTCTGGCCAAAAAATCTTGGGAGACATTAAAATCTAACATCCTTACAATGGCATGGCTTTGGGATTGAAAAACGTTTGTGTCAAAGTAATGCAAAACTTCTTGTTGGTATAGTATAAAAATACAACTATCTCTCTGGTAACAGGTTGTTTCTGGATTTCTGGTTAGCTGGTTTTTCTCAATGTAGCAATAATATCAGTCAATTTGTTGTCTGTGCCCAAAGATGATTACAAAGGATAACAAAAGGATATAACAACAAAACCACATCATTACATGGCTAGAATCCTGCTGTGCACCTATCTGCACACCATTCAAGCTGTTGCAAATCTTAGCAGCAAATTGCTACCAATTAAGTCGACGTAGGCATTTGTTGTTGTGGGGAGATGTGGCACAACAGCAAATGCCTGTATTGATCGCCTGACTTGCAACCAGTTGCTGCCGGGTGAGACTTACATGAAAACTATCATATAGCATTTTTAAAAGGTTAAAGTTATTAAATTTTAACAGATAAAAACAGTATATATTGGCGAGAAACCTGTAGGGAATTATGGAGCAGAGGGACTGCTGAGCAAGTATCACCCTGCCAGGTTGCCTTTCACATTGCTGACAATATACAGTATGAAGGTAAGGCTTTTAAAATATTTCTCTTGACTGTAACAGTTAACAGCGCAGTCCTAAAGTACACTGATTCAAACGTTTCAAAAAGTTTACCAGCCTCAGAAGGGTGGAAGGCTGAATGAACCTTGAGCCGGCTACCTGAGCCCGCTATGATCAAACTCAGGTCTTGAGCAGTCTTCATTGCTATACTACAGTTTAACCACTGTGCCATGGGGCTCCTTCGAGTAGCTTATTACCAATAATTTGTTACTTTTAACCCATCCTTTCTGTTAGTTACACCTAATGAAGGTGTAACCGTTTTGGCCAAAATCCCACCTCCCCCACCACCACATGCAACAGTGCAATTGAGACATATTTATGAGGTGCTAGTTGTGTTCCTAGTCATGGGCCACACATGCAGCTGAGAATTAACCAGACACAGTTATTGACTTCTGTGTGTAGGGGAAAAAATGATAGGATTTTGGCCATTACATTATAACTGGAACTTAATGAGGTATCGTGTCTTTTTAGTTCCTTTGACAAGTGGGTGTGGGGGGCCTTAGTAAATAATGGAGGAAGGATATCACGTGGTTCAAGAACTGGCTTGTATTGCACCACAGGCCAAGGGCTTGCAGTATTTTGATTCTTCTAGCATTCTAAGTAATCAAAAAGAAATATATTGGTTAATTTTCAGAAATCAAAAAGATTCACGTTCAAGGTGGAAGAAACACTGAACCCCACTCAGTGGAGGATATGTATACATTACGAAAAAGGGATTTCCAAACCGATCGTGGATTTCTATTTGGGAAGCAGAAAAAAAAGCAACACAAACAAATAAAAACCTCTTGTGTAACTCAGCACAGGGAAAAGATGGAATTCTGAGAAACTGCATGAACTGAAACTGGTAAGACTTTCACATCCCTATAAGAGTGTGTTTCCACTCAGCCAGCAAAACTCCATATTTCAGTGCATCCAGGGCTGCAGTGTGTGTGTGCGTGTGTGTGTGTGTGTGCGTGCGTGCGTGCGTGCGCGTGCGCGCACACGTTGAAAACACGAAGGTTTTTAAAATAAAAGTCTCCTGCCCGACTAATCAGGAATCTTTTTTAAAAAAAATTCTGTTGACACTAATCAATTAAACATTGCAGTATTAGATAAATAATACTAGCGCCATCTAGGCTGGTTTGGGCATGTCATGAGAATGGCTGATGGTCGGATTCCAAAGGATCCCCTGTATGGAGAATTAGTGCAGGGAAAGTGCCCCAGAGGGAGACCACAGCTGCGATACAAGGAGATCTGCAAGCGGGATCTAAAGGTCTTAGGAATGGACCGCAACGGATGGGAAACTTTGACCTCTGAATGTTCAGCCTGGAGGCAGGCGTTGCAGCATGGCCTCTCCCAATTTGAAGAGACCCTTGTCCAGCAGGCCGAGGCAAAGAGGCCATCCTGAAACCAACAAAACCAGGGAGCTAGACAGGGTACAGATTGTATTTGTCTTCAGTGTGGAAGGGATGGTCCCTTTCAGATTGGCCTTTTCAGCCACACTAGATGCTCCAAGTCCTCCATACAGAGCACGTTACCATAGTCTCTCAAGACTGAAGGATCCCTACTGGAATTAGATAAAGCAGATTAGGTGTTAGACATTTAGAATGTCATGGGTGTGTTTCAGAATACAGTGTGTTTCATATATTTTGTCTTTAGAATTCTTACAAGGACCTTGTACATTGGGCCAGTCTTAACATCCCCATATACTGGACTGGTGGGTAGGGAGGCTTGAATATACCATGTTCCTCCAGCCCTTCTTGAAACTGTATGACAAAGGGAACATCACAGTTCACAGTCTTGACACCGCCTACACACACACACATTCAGTAACATCCTGAGTAGTAACCAAGAGTGGTTGTGGTTCTATTAGAGTTTACTTTATTTTAAAAAAAATTAAAGAAGTCCTACTGTAGGGTATTTCATCTTGCCAGAATTTTAGGGAAGTCAAGTTTGTCATCTGGTTTTCAGCTGTCTTCCCCACACCCCCATGTCCTATTTTTATTATGGTCCATATTTATTGAGAACAGATCTTGGGCTTCACTGTCTTCACTGGCTGCGGAATAAAAAAAAGAAAAAACAAACCCACAACCCAAGTTTGCAACCTTACTTCTGCTTCAAGATTTGGCCTTAAAGGCCATCTTGCATAAATAGTCTGTTCCAATGTCACACTTTTGCCCATTCTTTGCAAAATTACATGCCCACGTCTTCCAGATTTAGAGGAAAGACGTTTTATTTAGAATAAAATGGCAGTACACTACACGCATGTAACCATACGTACCAGAGCTAGAAGACTATAGAAAAAAAGGCAAACAAAATAAACAAGAAACTGTAGCTACCTCCTCATGAGGAGAACTTCGATTATATGGGTCTCTTTAGATAAAAAGTGGGGAAGTGGAGCTATGCTAGAGGTGTACAAAATGAGGCATGATGAGGATTGGATAGGAAGAAACCTTTCTGTCTCGCAACACTACAACCTGATGCTATCCATTGAAGCTGCACAGCAAGAGATTCCAGAGAGATAATTCCACAAAAAAAAAATAATAATAATAATAATAATAATAATAATAATAATAATAATAATAATAATAATAATAATAATAATAATAATAATAATAATAATAATAATAATAATAATAATAATAATAATAATAATAATAATAATAATAATAATAATAATAATAATAATATGTGTGTGTAAGTGCTTGGGTGTGAATATTAATGGGCCGTACATAGGGTTGCCAGGTCAGCAAGCTTCTCATTTCGTGAGATTTCAGGGGCTATACTTGAGACCAGCAGTGGTCTGTGGGGTGAGAACACAGAGAACAGGCCCTTGTTACACCATAGGAGGCAGACTCGTGTGCAACAGCAACAGAATATCTGTATGCTTGTGCTTACGAGAAAGTGAGACAATGTTGGTTTCCTGCACTACCTTCCAACAAACATTATGTAAATTACGTGAGCTCTTGCACTCATTGGGGATGAGGACAAAAAAAGGATGCCCAGGTACTGAAAGCAACCATACATAATAAAACCAAGCATTCTGCTCCTCCAACACTGCTTGCCCTGGGATCTCTCTCCTCCCAAAAGACCTGAAGAACCACAGCAGAACCTTGACTTTTCAGCCAGAATCCTGAAACCTGAGAACCACACGCATGGAGATGCCAGTCTGCCTTGTCACCTACTGTTTCTGCCGAGATCTACTTTGAACTGTTCATGGCAAGACTGCAGAACTCTTTCAGCGCTTTTTTTTTTTTGCCTTGGAGTTGTGCCGTTGTTGACTGGCTGCTGGGACACGTCTACATCTATTTGCAGCCAGAATACTACAGTGGACCCTCGACTTACAGACGGCTTGACTTACAGACTTTTTGAGTTACAGACTTCTCTGGCCGCAAAATTTAGGTTTGACTTGCAGCCAGAGAATAGACTTACAGACCAGGAAAAAAACAAAATGGAACAAAAACGGCCTGTTACGGTTTTCAATGCACTGTAGGTCAATGGAGACTTGACTTACAGACTTTTTGACTTGAGAACCGCCTTCCAATACGGATTAAGTTCTCAAGTCAAGACCCCACTGTAGGTGTTGCCCGTTATGATGCTTGAGCAGGCGGCTACTGCAGGTGTATGTGTGTGTGTCATGAAGTCAACGCTGACTTATAATGACCCTTTTCAGGATTTTCAAACTAGAGCATACACAGAAATGGTGTACCAATCCCTTCTTCTGGGGGCGTCCTGAGACTGTGCTGTGACTACACAAGCTTCTCACAGGAGACACAGTGGGGAATCAAACTCCCAACCTCTGGCCACCCTGCATTTTACCTAGGCTTATTTATGGGTAGTTAATTGATTAGAGAACTATTTCTCCTCTCATAGTACGGGTGCAATCAGATGGCAATACAGAATTGTGTCAGATCTAGCTGGAACGGATCGTGTTCACTGGGCGTGATCTCCCTTACAATGACCTTTCAGTGTGCGTGCACTGAAGAAAAGAGTAGCACTGTCACAGGACCAGAAAGGTCCCCGTTGGGTGTAGAGAAGAGTCGGGTTGGTTTGTATGACCTTCTATGTTATCTGGTCACCAGAAAATAGCTCGAAGCAGACCATGCCACAAACAATCCAAAATGCTGGCTATATAGCTATCTGGTCACACCTTATGCCTCCACTGCACTGAACAAGATTACCAAGATTGCTATCAAAACTTGCAGAATGTGTTTAGCAATAGTATGGGATAAGAGAGATTGTGTTTACATGCACAGTGGCTCAATGATTTCACTTCGAACTCTGGTGTGAGAAGCTGTTAACACTTCACTTGGAGGGCTAGCATCATTTACTGGAAACGAGTGTCAAACGTGGGGAAGAGGAGGGGTTATTGCGCCATTTCCTCACTTTTTTGAACCCCTTCCCCCCCCCGCCCTCCTGCAAATTGTGCTCAAAATTCAGGTACTTGCGTCACTGTTCAGCATTTCCAGTAGAAACCAGAACTTCAAAGGTCTTCTCTCACACATGCTGTCTTCTTGAATGACTTGCAAAGATGCTGAAAGTTAGAAAAGGTGGCTGTATGCCGGAGAGAGAGTGGGGAAGGAAGTGAGGGCTTCTTCACATTTACGCCAAAGAACCGTAGCTTATCTGCACACATCATCTGTGCAAAGAAACCACAGAGACAAATCAACACTAGAAGCCTGGGGACTCAAGATTGCAACTGGATTTTCCCAAGACTGATAAAGGGAATTGAATTTAGGTCTGGACTGCTCGGGAGAACTTAGAACTAAACTCCAGCCTGAGCGCCTGAAATACTATGTCGTCATAATAAAAGAACAGTGCCTTTGAACGTATACAAAAGTGTTTCTCTCACACACAAATATTTGCAGTCAGCCCACATACATATATCACAACATCAGCAAATGGGGTTGCAGACAGGGCAAACTGCAACTCCATAACCCAAAGTGGCCCTGAGATCCCCACATGTCTCCCTCAAATGCATTCAGATGCAAAGTTGCTTCCCCTTGGATGTGGGGGGGCCTCAATAAAAGATAACAATGACATTTTCACCTCCTCCAGTTTGTGGCCACAGTTCACCTTTAAATCTAGGCGAACCAATGTGATATAGTCGTCAAATCCATCCTTTCCAGACAAATACATTCTTTTACAGTCCTAAACTACATTTTGTAGGTTACATTTATGTCCCTTCCTTTCTCCAGTGATTTCATGGCAGTACTCATCTTCTGCACACTTTAACCACACAACAAGACGCGGAGGTAGGTCAAGCTGAGCCAGTGTAAATGACCCAAAGTTGCTCAGTGAGTTCCATGGCTAAGTACGAATTTGAACCCCACCGGTATTCCAACCATTACACAAAGCTGATCGAGGTGGATAGACATTTGCATCCAGGCAGTCTCCATCCTAACCTGGTGCAAGGTTCCTTCCCATAAGCTTTGTTAAGTGTTGGACAGAACAGGCTGAAGGACGTGTGCACGCGCATATGTTCATGCATGTGCACGTATGTGCACACATTTCAGAGTCCTGTTGATTTTTGCAGTTACACACTGGCAGCCATGCAAGGAATGCAATCTGTTTCCCAAGCTGTTATTGCACACCTGGCCACCCACCAGTTGCACAATCGAAACTGCTTGCATACCCATACTTACACCTAAAGTGTTCTGCGGCAGGATTTTAGCTGTACAATTTAACTTCCAACATCTTTTTCGAGCTTGGCAGCAAAGAGGAGCCATAGCAGGAGAGAGCAGGAGAGCAGAGGGAAGCAAGTAGGGCAGCAAGATGAGATGCAGAGAGCCTGAAAAAGTGGCAGGGACCCCCAACAGCCTTGATGGGAGAAGTGAAATTTGCCACTCTTCCTGCCCTCCTACCTGAGGCAGCTGTGTCACTCTTTAATGGTAGAGCCAGCCCTCTCTTATAATATTTAATGACCTTTCCCCAACGTAGTCTTGAATCTTGAAGGTCAGGCAAGACAATATGAGTTCTAGACTTTGTAGGTCTGGATTAAAACAAGGATGATGTGTCTGCTGAGGTTGCAAAGGGGGTTAGTTCATCGGATTCCAGCTGTGGCAGAGCCTTTGAGTCTTTCATTTTACATATGCATGTGCCTATAGTAAGTTTTAAAATAAGGCCGTGCGTCATCTTCAGTGGAATCCTGGATCAAATTGGCCCGATTTGAGTGTTTAATTTATGGCAAAGTGAAATAGTCTGAAGAAATTTGGAGTCATTCAGAATTTTGGGTATCTAAAATGAGCAGGGGGGAAAGTCCAAATTGTGGGGAGAGGTTTCGTGAACGTGAAATAATGGTGTGATGGAAGGCAAAGAAGAGCTGGGCTTTGCTCACTAGCAGTTTTAACATGCAAACTGAGGGAAGAATTTCATCACCTCTGCCCAGTGCTTGCAGGAATGGATTGTGTGAGTCTACTGAAGTTATATAGTCACTTATCTCTTGCAGCTCTTCTTTCATTTAGCAATAAGTGCAGGAGTTAGCAGATCACAGGACTGGTGGGGATTATTGATTGCGATCACTATCTCTCTTCACTTCCTTTTGCTTTGTTTTATGAGTTATAGTAGTTTAGCCTAATTTTGCGTTTGTTGATTTGTTTATTGCATTTGCATCTGTGTCGATGAAGGTAGCGAAATCTATTCTCATCCTCCTTGATTGTGTACTCACAAAATCAGCATGGATATGCAAGACTGAGCACTTCACTGAATGTATATGATTATCAAGAATCTTTTTTTTTAATCTCCAAGGCCATCTAGTACATAGGCAAGAGCTGGTATAGCTCAGTAGATTGTAGCATCTGGCTACAGAACCAGGGGCTTGGAGTTCAAATCCACACTGTGGAAACAGGCAAGCCCCGATCACATGGAGCATGTTTTGGAGTTGTGTGCCTTGCCACTTGGGCAGGCTTGAGCAAGTTGCAATGTCTCAACATGATACCTGAACAAGGAACTGGGATATCAGTTCTAAGTACCGTACCAGTAGTTTATACCTAGAAAACCTTGAGTTGCCATAAGTAAAAAAAATCCATGTGGTGGCACATAATTATGCAAACACCTATCTGAAATTTGGTAGTGGATCATACATCCAAACTGCATTTACATCAGCATGAAGCAAAGATTATAGCCTGTCTAGTTTTCCAGTGCAAGTCAATGGGAAATTGTTCAAATTTACAGATCCATTTGGATCTGGCCCAGATTTCTTCAGCCAGAACCAAGATCCATCCCAAAGTTTCAAACTGGCTACCACACTAAACCAGAAGAGCCATACGCAGCCAAACTTAAAAACAGAAAAAAGAAAGGTCAGCCACTTCAAACAGCAACAGTTCGACCATGGGCCAATGCAACAGAGTTTATAGACAGATGAATTGACCGACCCGTCCTCACATGATCTCAGAGTCGTCCCAGAAGAGTTCATGTTTTTATTAGTCTGTTAAAAAAAACAACCTTCCAAACTTCACAGCTCCTGATTCAATTGAAATCAAATGGGATCATAGGTTTTTCTCACTTGTTGCCTAAGGGAAGGAAGAAAAGTCTAGCCTGGGGAGGAGGGGCAACATGACCAACGATATAGTGAGCAAAAGCATGGGTCCCAATTCTTCAGCGGCATCTATTTAAAGTGCCGACCGACCGTGGGAAACTTCTGCAGACATGTGGTTTCTCAAGAACTGAGAGTGGTGTGTCTTTTGTTGCAGATTGGTGAGTCACACCGAACTGGGGAGGCAGGGGTTGGGAGAAAAGGGAGAAGGAGGGAGAGAAAAAGAAAGAAAGAAAGAAAGAAAGAGAGAAAAAACAGGAATCCAAATGCTCATCTTTGAAAATATCTCACTTTCCAAAACGGAGGGACATTGGTTCATGAGTAGGAAGAGAAGAAGCCAAAGTGAATAAATTGGTATTCCCCAGCAAGGCTCAACTCACAATTGTTTTGTGTCAAAACATGCATTCACATTGCTTTAGGATATGCTATTCAGAAATACCCTGCTCTTTCTCGTTACTTTGGTTGCTCTAGAGTTGCCATTGCTTCTTGAATTCTCCTCCTGGCTTTTGAATTCATCTTTGATTTACTATACAATCTTTTAGACATACAATATTTTGCAGTTACTACCTTGTGTGATATCACAGGCTGGCTGGATAGTTCAGTGGTTTGAGTATGTGGCTGCACAGCCACAGTTTGGGAGTTTGTGCCTCCTGGGAGAAAAGCTAGCCTGTGTAGCCTTGGGCCAGCTGCACAATTGCAGCATATCCCCAGAAGAAAAGAATGGTAAACTACTTTTGAGTATTTTTTTTAATCTGGAAAACTCTGAAAAGGGTCACCATGAGTCAGAATTGACTTGACAGCACATGGTTAATATTATTATATCATAAGGACATGCTTCTAGTTCTCAGGCTTTTGCCTAGAGTTTTCAGAGAACGAGAGCTTGCTGATCTTGCAACCTTGGCCTTTAAACATGGGCAAAAATAGGCTCTTTGAGGTCCCTGCAGATAATGCTTTCTCCCCAGTTCATCATAGTCCATTTCTTCAAAGAAGCAAGCAAATCATAGAGCTGTGGCTTCCATGCAGCCTTACATTTAGTGGCAATCCTTTCGGAGAGAAATGGTTGAGTTTTGAAAAGTTACTTCTTTGGACTAGAATTGCCAGCCCACATGGTGGGGGCTTACAGGAGCTGCAGTTGAAAAAGTAAATTACAACCCTGGCAGATGGTGTACATGGCTGGGTGCAGAAGATGCCCTCCAAGAGAACACAAGAGTCCGCTGATGCAGCAATGGTAAACCCATTCTCATTTGAGCGGCCAAGAAAGTCAGCAGCACCACCACAGGCCAAATCTTGCTACCCAGTGTAGTAAATTGCATTAGAGCAGGTCCATTGAATCAATTCGTAATGAGGGTGAAAGACGAGAGCACCAAAAATGGTCTGAAGCTCAACATAAAAACAAAAACAAAAAACTAAGATCATGGCCACTGGTCCCATCATCTCCTGGCAAATAGAAGGGGAAGATATGGAAGCAGTGACAGATTTTACTTTCTTGGGCTCCATGATCACTGCAGATGGAGACAGCAGCCATGAAATTAAAAGACGCTTGCTTCTGGGGAGGAAAGCGATGACAAACCTAGACAGCATCTTAAAAAGCAGAGACAAAGGTCCGCATAGTCAAAGCTATGATTTTTCCAGTAGTGATGTATGGAAATGAGAGCTGGGCCATAAAGAAAGCTGACTGCTGACGAATTGATGCTTTTGAATTGTGGTGCTGGAGGAGGCTCTTGAGAGTCCCCTGGACTGCAAGGAGAACAAACCTATCCATTCTGAAGGAAATCAACCCTGAGTGCTCATTGGAAGGACAGAGCCTGAAGCTGAGGCGCCAATATTTTGGCCATCTCATGAGAAGAGAAGACTCCCTGGAAAAGACCTTGATGATGGGAAAGTGTGATGGCAGGAGGAGAAGGGGACGACAGAGTACAAGATGGATGGACAGTGTCATCAAAGCGACCAACATGACTTTGACCCAACTCCGGGAGGCAGTGGAAGACAGGAGGGCCTGGCGTGCTCTGGTCCATGGGGTCATGAAGAGTCAGACACGACTTAACGACTAAACAACAACATTGAATCAGTGGAGGTTAACTGAGTCAACTCATCCATACATTTTGTTGAGTCAGATAGGTCTACTGTAACTGCAACTTACTGTGCAAAAGCAAATTACAGTTAGAATAGGTCCATTTGAATCCATGGAACTTACAGAGGAGGATTCACCAAATCCTCATTGATTCAATGAGTCTACTCTAGAGTGGTTTCCTGGGCTAAGAAGTGGGATTTTGGCCAAAGAACTCTTGGGGTTCTTTTTGTTTGAATTACCAGCTTTCCCTACTCTTGAGGATACCTTGCCTATTATTTATTTATTTATTTAACTTATATGCCGCTCACTCTACCCAAAGGTCTCTGGGCGGCTTACAACAATTAAAATTCAACTAAAATACAATAAAAGTTAAAATAATTAAAATACAATTAAAATTGCCATCAGGACCCACAGTTGATGTTATTTCAGTTAAAAGCCTTCTGGAACAGGAAGGTGTTGACCTGGTGCCGAAATGTCATCAATGTCGGCGCCAGACAAATTTCAGTCGTGAGGGCATTCCATAGTCTGGGGGCAGCAATCTTCTAGACAAGATTGCAGCAAATTCTGTCATTCAGGGGATGGCGAACAAGACAGGTTATGTCTAGAACTACAAAGACTTAAATAGAGTACAATCCGAGGTCTTTGTCCTCCATAACACACATTTTAATCTCTAATTATGTTTGGATTACGTTTGCTTGTTTTATTGATGTTTTCAACTTTACAGGTATTGCTTTTTTGGATTGTAAACTGCCCAGAATAGATTTATCTAGATGGGCAGTATAAAAGCCAATCAAACAAATTTGGTCCAATTATTCTCCCTCAGCTTCCCCTACCTTATAGGGTTGTTGTAAAATAGGAGGACAGCCATGTTCTGTGCTTCAAGCTCGCTAGAGGAAAGGTGGGATATAAATAAAACAAACAAATAGATAATAATATATTGTACTTCATGTCCTAGACACTCCAGCAGTGAAGCTGTTAGACCGTGTGAGAAGCAATCTGTTGGCCCAAATCCTCTCAGGTTTGCCCAGTATAAACCCCAAATTGGATAACTAGTGTGCATGATCCTTCCATCTGTGTGTCAGCATGCTCATATATACCCAGGTTGCCTACTTCAGCATGTGGGAGACAGACAAAAAATTGCAAAGGCTGTTTATATACCTTCCTTTATGTTTATGATGTTTGCAATAGGCTTCTGGCCAAAGCATCTTGCAAGACAAAGGTTCCCCGTTTTAGCCTCATGCAACCTTCCACAACATGATACCCTCCAGACATACTAAATTGCAATTCCTCTTTTTGGCAATGTCCGTGCTGGGTGAGAATAAGAAGAATTGCAGCATTAGGTTGGAAAAGCCTGGCCTAGCAGCTTGAAGATTCAAAAAAGCTGCCACCAGAGACAGTAGTGTCAACTGTGGGTGGCTCTCCGAGCTATTGGTCAAAGGTCTTTCCCATCCCATCATATCTTCTTTCATTGTACAATATTAATGTTACATTCGTTACAGGCCCTTCCGCAAGCAAAAAGCAGGGGCTCAGTCATCAATCTGTGTGTCTCCCCCCATTTAAATGTATCTCTCCCATTCAAACAACACACTCACCTGTTCCAAACATCAGCATGCGATGGCCCCAGACGTCAATCCTTTAACCTTTAAAAATGTGGATGGCACTGCCAGGAACAGAACACAGGAATGTGAGCCCATCTTGATTCTGTTTGGAGGAATTCAAGCCACGTGAATGAATCCTTTCACAGGCGAATTCATTTATCCATACCACTTTCTCTCATATTCAGAGTTTTGGAATGTCACATTTTTTTCCTGCTAAATTTCAGCTTCACATGCTCTGCACTCCCTTGTTACGGTTCTTCACCTTTAAGCTGAGCCAGGCCTAGATAGCTCTTTGAATAGAAGCCACCTTCACAAAGCTTATTATTCTCTAACAACCTTTCAAACAGAGGACTATGCTCCGAAAGCGAGGACACACAGCCAGCCACCTTAGCTTGGAAAAAACCTTTGTTTGAGCCATAGAGAACTGTTGCTAGTGACAGAGTAATGAGCAATGAACTAGACAAGGTTTCCAACAATCCTCAGCCCAAGCCAATGTGGCATCTCATTCCAGCACCACCGCCATGCAACTCGGATCATAGGCTGCCAGTGAGCTATACCCATGGCTTTATATACTTATTTGTCCCCATCATTGATGCGCAGAGGCCCTTTCTAAGGGAAATGGCTGCTTACTGGCTTTGGTGGTGGTTGGGGCTAGAGCCAGAGGTTGCTATAAAAATATATTTAAAAATGCAACCAGTGCGTATTGCTAAAGGGGGAAAAAACTCACAGAGACCCAAGTTACTCAGAGGAGACCATGAGGAAGGACTAGCAATTCTTCCTTCTAGCGAGGTTTATGCAGAACATCCTAGGGTCACTCATTTCCCATGCTGATTAATGGGGGGGGGGGGAGAGCGCCATTTTGGATTTTCCTCCACAAACCTATTTTGGACAAGCCTTCATGAGAGGAATTTCTGTGTTTACAACCCGTATTGTCATTTGGGGAAATTCCACACGTTCAGCCCCCTCAAAAAGAAGAGTTCTTTAATTGTGTACAGTCAACACAGACATGGCAGAATTAGTTTCTGATTTTTTTAAAAAAGTAACAATAATAGCAGAGATGCCGGCCGCAGCCAGACAGGGAGACGGGCTCAGCCCCAGCTCGCAAGGCCAACTTTTCAGAACCGCCACATCTCTTTTTTTTTCTGTGTCTGAAAGGAGAAGTCTATGCAGAGGGGGAAGTCATGTCTTTTTTTTTTTTACGGCCCTCGGCGTGGTTTTTGTGCACCTGTTACCTCAGTGCAATCTCAGAGCGCTCAAACTGTGAGACAGGATGCTGAACGACAAAAGGCGGGTGGGGAAAAGAAGGTCTCTCTTGTCTGAGGCCCCCTCAGAGGTAGCGAGACAACGCTATCTTGTACTTTTTTTTCCCACCAGAAACTGTGGTGAATGACTGCTTCTTTTTGCCTTCCCAGACTCTGACAACTCCACAATGCCAGAAAAGGAAGCGGAGTGTCCCAGAATGGGGGGGTGGAAAAGCAGTATTGTACCATAGAGGAGAAGGGTCACCTTGTTAATATTTCTTCCCAGGAAAAGAGAAAACTGCCTCTTGGAGAAGAAAAAAGGCTGCCATGTCAGAGCAAAAGTGACTAACCCAGCCCTCCATGTGCTGTGCTATATCTTTATTTCCACCCCATTTAGATGCAAGGCAGCCCCTCAGTTCAGCACTCAGGGGCATCTCGCTTCTCTTCCTCCTTGCCAAAACAAAATGCAACATTAACGCAAGGAACTAAACATTTGCTTGCCCTTTCCTGGCATGAAAAGTCTTAAGATGGCTCCCTCGGTTCTCGATTTTGCCAGGCCATGGCATCACATTCCCTGAGACGTCACTTCTTAGGCTGTCCTGGGAGATGGGGATTGTGATGTCTCAAAGGCAAAGCAAGGAAGATTTTTTTAAAGAAGGGGGTTATCATTGTTTCTCAGCTCGCTGGTCCTGAAAACGGGCACAATGCGCCACTTTGCGCCTGGCTCCAAATGGCACTGGTAGCCATGATGTCCCTCCTTTCGTTCACTCTTAGCTTTATTTATTTCATTCATTTGTTTTTCAGACTCTTAAACTGTGCATCTGACCCATGGTTACTCTGGGCGGTGTACAACAATATATATAACACCCCCCCCCCAAAAAAAAACCAATTGAAATTAATTTAGGTTTAAAATGCAAATTTCAATGTATAAAGTAAAATTAAAATTAATGTAAGATTAATTTATGGTGTGCCAAGACTGCACAGGCATAATACATGCATATACAGACACCTAAGTGTCAAGTCAATGAGCCCTGAACCACTGGGAATATGGGTGTCTGGGTTTTAACGCTGCCTCACTTATTTAAAAAAAACCCCACAAAGATTCTCCTCCTCTAGTGTCACTTATCATGGAGTTTTTCTCTCCAGAGACACACATGGATTCCTTGAGACACCGAGCAGCTCTTTCACACCTGACAACCCAGGACTCTGGAGAGCCTTTAAAGATGCCTAAGGTGCACTGTGTTTTCATGAGACAGTACGCTGTGTCTCACCTCAGTCGGGAAGGCTCGGAACAGGTTAACCTGGGTACCTGCTTTGTCTGCTTTCCTCCTGGTGTCACCCGTGGATGGGCTTCTGCTGCTCTTTTGGAGACTTCTGCTCTTTTAAGATTTCTGCTGCTCTTTTGGATAAGCCATGATTATCTCTAAACTGGTCTGCACGTAAAGACCCCTCTAAACAAAGTACAACTTCAAATAGAGGACCGCCCTTCAAACAGTTGAGTATCTTCTATAGACCCCAGCCTTGATCACAATCCTAAGGAAAACACACCAGGTTCTGAATTATTTTTTGGATTCTAATTCCCGAATCACCCAACCAACAAGGGTAGTGGAGGATTATGGGAACTGTAATGCCAAAAAGTACCTCTCTCAAGTGCTAAATTTCTGGGATTATAGGGCAAAAAAGCAGATTTTACAAATTCTCCTCAAAACTGAGTTGGCTGAGACACTAATAAACACAGTCTTTACACCACACCATGCTTTGTAGCTGTCAGCCTGAACTTGCATGCACTTTGCCTCAAATCTTTATCTTTGCTCATTTCAGGAAAAGCAGGCTCAACCCACTCCACCGTCTTGAACCTACAGAGGTTTTCTGTGTGCACAAATCTGTAACATTGGTGTCACGCATCAGCCACCCCAGGGCGCAGCCTTCAAACAGTCTGGTTCCCTCCGTGCACTCTCAGCAAAGGCTTTGGGTTCTGCCAAATTCACCTCAAGACCACAGAGTCAGAGGTTATGATCGAACTGGCCTAGATTTGCAACAAAGAAAAAAAACCAGAACCCACATCAGTACCAGTTTCAGGAGGGTAGCTGTGCTAATCTGTTACAGCAAAAAAGAATAAAATGTCTTGAGGCAACTTAAAGGCAAGTAGATATCTCCTGCTTTTAATGTTTTTCTTTTCTTTTACTTTAATTTTTTGTGTGTGTGTGAATTATCTCTGTGTGGACTATGCCCACATCACTGACTGATTCCAGAATGCTTTAAAACACTAAAAGTCAAAAGATATATCAAAAGAGTGGTTTTAACCGACCAGATAGGCGGGATATACGGTAAATAAAATACAGTAAATAAATAAATAAATAACGTTACATTGAAACAGTAGATGTTAGCATGCTTCCCTCCTTTCTTCCTTGTATTTACACACTCCGCTATATTGCTCCCCTCAAAATAGAACTCTTTTAGATAGAACTCTTGAATACTATCTCTGTGTTTTATCATTTCCCATCTTGAACACACCATATTACCGATTTAATTGTTTTAATGATTATGATGTTTTATTATATTTTATGATTTTTTTATATATTTGTAAGCCGCCCCGAGTAGGCGCTGTCTAGGGGGCGGGGCGGGGTAAAAATCAAATAAATAAATAAATAAATAAATAAATAAATAAATAAACAAACAAACAAACAAACAAACAAAAAACCCTCTGGGCCCCTTACAAACAAGCAAAACCATAAAAACACAGCATTAATGCAATTAAAACAATGACATTCAAAAGCAGCACATAGAAACAGAACGGTACAATTACTGTTGGCTTTAGTCACATCTAGACCAGATTTCTGCAGTCTATTCTACATGAGAATGAGCCTCAAGTCTATAGAAACCACTGATTGAAATGTGCCTCCTTGACTGTTGACTAGGGCAGTCTGTAGGGAGCACATGATGGCAATTTTAAAACAATGCTATTGGATCCAAATAGGTTTCTAAGAATATCTCAAAATGTTCTAAATGTAAAATTTTAAAGGCCTAAATAATCTGGATCCAGAATGTTCAGCAAAAGATCTGTTTTTCTTTTTCTCCCTTTGCTTGTTTCTTTAGTTGTTGTTGCTGCTGCGTCGTTTTGTTTTGTGTACCAGTTAATTTCTGGATACCTTTACATATACAAGTCAAGGCCATGTGCCTGCCAGGAGAAAGAGCCAGCCTGTATAGTCTCAAGCGAGCTGCACAGTTGCAGGGCTGAGAAGGGAAGGGTAAACCACCTCTATGTATTCTTTACCTAGAAAACCCTGTAAAGGATCACCATAAATCGGAATCGACTTGATGGCACGTGCAAACACAAAAAGTGAAATAATTTTCATGTTTTATACCATTCTCATATCAACCCTATGGAAAAAAAAATAACAGCATGGAGACTGCAAGAAATACAATAAGCAGAAGAATGTGCAACATAGTAAATTACATATACTGTACCGTGCTTCCCCCAAAATAAGAAAGGGTCTTATATTAATTTTTGCTCCAAAAAGACATTAGGGCTTGTTTTCAAGGGATGTTTTATTTATTTTTTTATGTACAACAATCTACATTTATTCAAATACTGTCATGTTGTCGTCTTCTGGTTGCTGCAGAAGAGTGGAGGGCGGGGTTTCACTTAACTAGGGCTTATTTTTGGGGTAGGGTTTATATTACGAGCATCCTGAAAAATCATACTAGGGCTTATTTTCAGATTAGGTCTTATTTTTGGGAAAACAGGGTATGCCTGTCTGTCCATTACATACATACATAGATATAATATATGTACTGACATATATATGAAAAGATACTCTGTGTAGTGTAGTGGACAGAGTAATGGATTAGGACGCAGGAGACCTGAATTCAAATTCCCACTCAGGTATAGAAACTCACTTGGGGTGGGGTTGGCACTGTTAAAACCTCTCTTTAAATATCTCACTTACCTTGAAAGTCTTATTAAGGTCTCTGTACGTCAGTTCCAATTTAACAGCACAGAACGTGTGCACATGTATATAACAACTAGTCAAACAAACCTGAAAGGAGTTCATTGCCTTGCTTGGAAAAATGACAGGGGATACAGGATCAGGGCTTCTCTCTGGGTATACTCTCTGGACATACTTGGGATCAGCCATTCTCAACTTTATATATATATATATATTTATCATGGCCATTGACACAATATGAAGTATAGACCAAACCAGAATTGTATGCATTGCATCATAAACCTTATGAAGTGGTGTGTGAAGAATTATTTCCAATCTGTGGCCTCCTTTGAATGTGCCAGGGCCCTCCAAGGGGCCACATCCCACTCCCTTTGGATACTTTGATGCTCAAGGTGTTGCAACAAAGGCTTTTATCTTACATGGAGCAAGAAATGCTTAATGTTCAAGCTGGATTCCAGAAAGGAAGAGGCACTCGAGATCATATTGCAGATATCTGCTGGTTACTGGAGATCACCAAAGAATTTCAGAGGAAGATCAGTCTGTGCAGTGCAGACCACAGCAACATCTTGATCTGTGTAGATTGGGTGGAACTGGGGACTATTCTAAAAGGAATGGGCACGCCTCAACATTTGATTATCCTGATGCGTAACTTGTATTGTGGACAACAAGCTACTCTTAGGACAGAATATGTAGAGACTGAATGGTTTCCTGTAAGCAAAGGTGTCAGACAAGGGTGAATTTTATCCCCTCATTTGTTATATCCGTACACAGAACATCCCATATGTAAAACCAGATTAGATTCAGATAAAGGAGGAGTGAAAATTGGTGGAAGAAATACAGTACAGTGGTGCCCCGCATAGCGATGATAATCCGTTCCGAAAAAATCGTCACTATGTGGATTCGTCGCTATGCGGGACAAAAAAGCCCATAGGAACGCATTAAAACACGTTTAATGCGTTCCTACGGGCAAAAAAATCTCACCATTATGCAGAACTCCTCCATGCAGCCGCCATTTTTGCTGCCCGGTAAGCGAAGAAAGGGTGCAAAAACACAGCAGGTGGCCATTTTCTTTACCCGCCGGCCGTTTTGGAACCGCCAATCAGCTGTTAAAAAAACATCACCATGCGACAATCGGTAAGCGAAACGCTTACCGATCATCGCAAAGCGATGTTTTTACATTAGAAACATCACAAAGCGATCGCTTTTGCTATCGCAAAAAACACATTGCTATGCGGATTCGTCGTTAAACTAATCGCTCATTATGCGGGGCACCACTGTATTAAGAATTTAAGATATTTGGATAACATCATCTTACTGGCAGAAAGCAGCAATGACTTTTAGTGAAAGTGAAAGAAGAAAGTGTCAAAGCAGGACTGCATCTGAAGGTTTTGAAGCCAGAAATCAGGACTACAGAGGAACTACACAACGTCAATGTTGACAATGAAGAAATTGGAGTAGTTAGAGATCTTAATGAGGCCCTAAAACTATATCAGAATTTGGAAAAGTTACTTTTTCTGAGGATAACAACTCTCATAATTCTCTAATTACCATTGTCTAGTTTAAAAAAAAGAGAGAAAGAATTATTCCAAGCTCTGCTCTATATCTAAAGCTTAATTGTAAACAGATCTCACATCCAAGCGTATTCTGAAATGAGGCCTAAATGCTACATTCTTTGAATGAGCTTATTGGTTGATTAACTAATCTTAAAAATGCACCAAAAAAGTTCCGATCAAAGTTGTGTGTGATTAATCAGGAAACAAATTGTTACAAGCTAGTTCCAAAGAGCTATTTCCATATGTGCAAATAAGAAGAGAGACTGGCTCTTCAAAACTGGTAGGCTTTCCCCCCCTACACACATCTGCTCATTTATAACTTTTATACTCTATTTTCTCATAACACAAAGTGAGAATTATATCAGGGACACACAACTTCCAGCGGTCCAGAGGCCCTCTGCACTGATCCGTGGTCCTTTGAGACCCTCACCCACTTAGCTGCCCTGAGCCTGAAGAATGTTTTTCTTTCCAAAACTTTTTTTCTTGGAAAAGACCCCTTGTGCTCTAGTACTATTTTTAAAAAATTGAATTTGGGGAGATATGGGGCAAGTGTAGTATAAGAAAACTTTTTGCACAGTTTTTTAAATTAAAAAATGAAGAGTGATCAGGGGCTAGAGGCTGGGATACTGGATGAGACGTATGCACTACGGCCTGCATTTTTGTACACCTTTGCATTGTAGCATCTGTTGGCTAAAATCCTGTTGTTCAGTTATGCAAACAGTGTAACATTTTGAAGCAAATTGATATCTGTTGCATACTGAGTCGTGTGACTCAGTGTGTAACAGATAAGGTCTACAGAGATTTCTTAAGTCAGAACAACGCACCTCTGAAAGTTACCTTGTGTAAATAACTACACAACAAGGTTTCATCCAGTATCATCAGGAAACAGCCTGCCTACTAATGTATAATAAAGGAAAACTGAGCTAGGGGTGGTAGTGGTGGGGTGTGCACACATCTGTGTGTACGTGTTTATATGTTTGTGCATATGTGTGTTTGGGGAGGGTACCACACGAGTAGGAAAGCAAACCTCTCCCAGCTGACATCTATTTTGATACTATGCATGCAAAGGTCTGAAAGCAAGAGAATATGCTGGAGCACTGGCTTGTGGTCAGAATAAATAGATTTTACAGGAAATATAATCATCTGCTCACTGTAGACTAATGCACAGTGCGGTTACTGGAAAGCCCAAAGCAAAGCGTGGTGGCTACTACACTGCAGGCAGAAGCTTGGCCTCAAAAATTATAATGCTCAGAAGAGGTAACCTTCAAAATGTTGTATATTTGGGGTTTGTGTTAGGGTGCACATGTGTGTATGCACACAGTTCCCTGAAGGGAGGAAAATGACTGCTTAGGTCTGCAGCCTCATGCATGTTTGTGTGTGCTTGTTGGTTTCACTTTGTCTGTTTGAGCATTTCTATCTCTTTGTATATCTAGAATATGAAAATCTCCCAGTCTTGTTTCAAATGATCTTCTTATGCCACTCCAGTCCCACACATAATTGCAACTTCATTTTTTTCATCATGCAAATATTTGCATGCATTTCTCCTAATGTATACAGATCTCTGTTCAACTTTTTTTTTACACTTCCCCCTGCTGTTAGTGATCATTTTTCAGTGTCTTTTTCTGAGCATTTTCCATCCGGTGTTTGTGTGGACATATGTATGCCTTTTTAATTGTGCACACTTTTCAAATCTACGGCAGGTTTGTGCACTTTTGAAAAATGTGTTTTTCAAGAATCTATAAAGTTTTGGAAAAAAGACACATTGCATTCCATCTCAAGAAGTATAAACCTGATATTTTCCTGGTGAAATATAAATCTAATGAACTTTTTGCCATTCCCTCCTTCATCCCAGTTAGGGACTATAGAGCTAAGAAACCATTTTCTCTCCCAGAAAAGGTAGGTGTAATTTTAGTGAAGGATGAGTGAAGGACCATGGCTAGGGATTTTGCTCAGACAATTCTTAACATTTCATCATGCTGCAATCCTGAGATTCTTTGGGAAACATCACTATAATACAGTAAATGATATTTTAATGGTTTTGAGATTGTCACTCAAATAAGCTATTTAATCTAGCTGCCTAGAGTGGTCCTCGATTGACCAGATAGGCGGGATACAAATAAAATAAATAAATAAATAAACACTTTAAAAGTTTATATTCTCTCTGTGCATACTTTTGAGGTTGATTGTACAGCTTGTGTGCACAAAACAATACCAACATGTTAACAGTGAAATTTCCAAAATGCACATGGTTGGAAACACATACAAGCATGCTTTGTGCAATGAAAAATATGTGTATACATATGTGCACATTGGGGAAAGCATGTGAATGAATATATACATTAAATGCATATAGAAAGTGCACATAAATTCCCAGGTAGAAATTAAAAACAAGGTCACGGAAGCTTACACAAAGAAAGAGTAGGGTAAGAATATAGGTGAGATGTAGGGAAAAAATTAAAAAATCAAGACTTGAGAGTTGGTCACCTCCATATATTATATTACACTACATTTGTATAAACCAATAAATGTTAAATATATATGCCCTTTATCGCATTTTGCTTGTCCCTTGCTGTCCAGATACTAACCTACATGGATTTCCTATAAATACAGGTTACAACCTTCTGGAATAACTGAATTTCACTCTCCCTTTTCTCTCTCCTCTAAACGGTCGTGCTTGTACCATTCCACCCATTTACCAGCACGTATCCCAATGAATGCACTTTGTTATAAAGAGAAAGGCAGGTAAAGCTTGAGACTATAATAGCCGAGTTACTACTGAGTTACTACTAGTAGAAGTTAGTGGCTGGATTAGAATTAGGGCGGTCTGAAAGTTAAGACAATGCAAATGCACTGTTAAATATTTTAAGAAATAGGAAAGATTGTACTGAAGAAAATTGAGGAGTGGCCAATGCCCAGAACCACGCTTGTGCAGGTCACTCTGTGATGTCCAGTCATATTTAAATGCGTTGTTTACATCAGTGGTTCCCAACCTTGAGTAACCCAGGTGTTCTTGGACTGCAGTTCCCAGAAGCCTTCACCACCAGCTGTGCTGGCTGGTGTTTCTAGGAAATTCAGTCCAAGAACATCTGGGCTACCCAAGGCTGGGAACCACGGATTTATATGATTGGGTAAGTATGTGATGGGAGGAGGCGAGTGAGGGACATGTAATGTTGGTAAGGGTGATTTGGATTGGCTGGGAGAGAATCTAGATAAAGAGGGAGAGTCTGTGATTGACAAATTAAACTGGAGCCTGATCTAAAATTGTTTGGGGGAAAGTGATCAGGGAAGGGTGGTTTTGGATTTTGGGGTTTGAGAGAGAAGTCTGAGGGTGTGATAACTTGGGGAAATAGATTACATGCGTTCATCTTGATATTCCCCAAAGCCATGTCCCCAAGAAGAGGACTAAAATGCAGGCAGTCGGATTCATCTGGCTCAACAAACCAAGTACAGCAATCTTTATGCTCACCAGGAGGTCTTCTGCAAAGCTAATTGGTCTTAATGTCCCATTTGAGATCAAACCTGCCCAAAATACTATGCATTGTAATAGTCACAATAATGTATTGTTACTGGGAAATCTCTCAGCACATCTATGAGGACTGCAGTTCATCTGCAAGGAAACAAAGAAGCTAATAGAGCCCAGATGATAATCATTCTCTGTGCTACCCAAAAAAGCTCCAATATTTTGACCCACTCAGCTCCTGGCTGAGTGAAAAACCCGGTAGTATAAGTGAATGTCAAAAGGGGACAAACAGGACAAAATAGGAAATTGGTGAAAAATAGAAATAGGACAAAATAGAACTTTGGGATGAATGTTCTGTTTTTTTTCTTTTCCTATTTCCTATTTTTGACCAATTCCCAATTTTGTCCAATGTGCCCTATTTTTGCGTTAATGTGTGATTTTAAAAAAAATCTGCAAAATCTGCAACTATCTGAAATAGTTTGTATTTCCTCATGGGTTTCTAAATTTGTTAGCTTCCACGCTGGATAGCTGAATGGTTTAGGTATCTGGCTGCAGAATCAGAGGTTGGGGGTTTGATTCTCCACTCTGTCTTGATAGGGTCTGGCCTCAATGATCCACAGGGTCTCTTCCAGTTTTGAAGTTCTAAGATTATTATTGTTGTTGTTTAAATGCACTTTTCTAACTTTGCTTTTCTCACAAGGCATGCTTTTCAAAATGTATTTTGATGCACATTAAAGCTAATGGTACATTTAGGAATTGCAAAACTTTTTGGCTAACTGTGGTCTCATCTGCCCAGCTAGATCAGAGATCATGTCGGTTCATATTTTTATCAGGAAAAGGCTGCATTTGCCAAGCATCCTTATTCTTGTTTGGAAGGATGCTATCAGAGTTCACTTGGAGCGATGGAGGAATAAGGAAATATTCCTTTTTACTGTATGTAGAGAAGTGCCCCCTTGTGGTTCAAGTGAGCAGGCTTTACCTCAGCTTCTTCAATACATAACCAGAAGAAATAGTTGGTTTATTATAATTAACAGGCCAGTTGTAGGGAGACAGATGTCCAATTGCTATAACCATGACAAGTCGGGGTGAGGGAAAACCACATGCCCATTATTTCAGACAATACTAAGTTTGGTCAGGGTTCTCCTCCCCCCCCCCAATTTCTTCTCCTCCCCCATTTTCATTAGCCTGCTCTCTCGCTCTCGCTGTCTCTCTGAGTCTCACAATAAGTAATTTTCCCTCAATGCCTCAAATCACTCTCGATACCGCTGTGGTGCATGTGTGGCCGGCATGAAGTATGAGGAGGTCACAGCCAATGGGTCTTCCTTTTGCGTGGAGTTTTCATTAGATGGGAATGACCACAGAATTAAACAGCCCGTAGGCCGGCAGAACTGCCCGCTAATTGCTTTAGTGTGTGTTTTATGGTATCACCACAATTTCCCCTCGTCAATACTGGGATTTCTCCACTTAATCCAACGGCCTTCATCAGGATTAAATGAAGACACGAGGCTCCCTCGTTAGATAAAGCGCTGGGTTCTTGACATTTCTTTCTCTCTCTTTTAATTTATTGAGTCTTTGTGGCCTCTTCAGCCATTTAACCTCAGAGGCTTGTAAAGCCATAGACAGACGTCTTGGCCCTATTGGTGCACCAAACCGATATCTCTAATTACAGGAGAAATGTTGACAAAATGGTGGCTTCAGAGGCTAGATCATTAGCCATGGGGAAACCACTAGAGTTTCACTGGTATCAGGGCATCATAGAAAAAAAATTGGCAGTCACAGCACCCTACCCACAAATAGCCATGGCAGATCATATGAATGTCCAGCAGTTTTCAGAGGAGCCAGGATTCAATCCCTAGTATCTCCAAAGTGGTGTGTGTGTGTGTGTGTGTGTGTGTCTGTGTGTCTGTCTGTGTGTGTGTGTGTGTGTGTGTGTAAGACTCTTATCAGAAACCTTAGTAAGCCACTAATTACTTTCAACAATACTGATCTTGATGTGCTAAAAGCCTCAGTTGGTATAACACAGTAGTGAGTAATGATGTGTTACAGAGTTTGGAATTCTTGGTTACATTCCTCTAGCTGCACAACAGAAATGCAGGGATTCACAGAATAGTCCACCTTTCTCATTAACTGTCACTTACAGTCTCAGTAAGTCACTCTGAGACATTAGTAAGAGAAAGAATAAAGTTTCATTACTTATAATGAACAGCAAACTGACAAACATGGCTACTTTCAGCAACAGGCTTCAACAGACTCGAGAGAGAGGGAAAAGAGACACTGAGCAGAGAGGCAGGGCTCTTTGTGAATTAGAGGCAGGGAAGGAACATTTGTTAGTGCTGGGAAGGAACATTTGGTTAACATTTGGTTAGATTGACAGCCACCCCAGTTCAGAAAGGTCCCTCCCTGCCACAGATTATCTAGGCAGCATGCGAGGTTGCAAAAACTCCAATACGATGTTCTTTCTAGGGCTTTGAGAGGTAACCTTTCTTGTATTAGAATTCCCAGAAATATTTGAACAATAACCCACTGATCTGCAAGAGTTGGGATTTCCTTTCTTGTTCTAACTGTCACCATCATGGATAATGATTAGGATTCTGGGAATTGAAGTGCAACATTAAGGAGTCCATAGATTGGAAATCACCATGCAAAGAGATTGCTTCGGATGGGAGAAACAGAGTCCTTCTCAGCATAGCTTTGATTCACTCATGTGCATTTGTTGCAGAATCCTGAGACTTGAAGGTGGGTGACAATATGGCAAAAGTCAACATTTAATTTTTAGCACAATGCAATGTAGACAATACAATGAGCAGGGGGGATTCAGGAGCCTTCTTCTGCGGTCCCAATGCACCTTTCTGGATACCTCAGATGGTTGCAACCTTTCCCCATGACACAAAAATTAGTGGAGCACCAGCAACATTTGGTGATTCCACCCCACCCGTAAAAAGGGTTGAGATGGCCGACCAAGGGGTTCATTGTAGGTATTAGGAGCATTCTACTAAAATATATTGGCATTTTTGGTGTCATGCTTTTACCTTTTGGCTCAACCACTACCAAGCCCCGTTCTCACATTGCAGAGCAAGCCCTACAGACCCATCCTATGTGCAGGAAGAAGAAAAAGGAAATATTTTTCAGAGAGAACAGTGGGCGCAGCAAAGGACTAAATAAATATGCAGCATAAGAAGTATCAATTCACACAGTGTATGCTTTAGATTGGCCATACTAAAAAAGTGTACTGACCTCACAAGAGTTCCCAACCTGACAGAAGTTTGTGATACCTTATGATGGCCAGGAATAGCCCTTCCACGAGCATACTGTACCAGTTGTCTGAGGCATTCAGACCACGTGAGGGAGTCTGTCATTGGGTTCCATAGGTTTGTCACAACTCCACTTCAACCACATGTTCGAGGAACATAAGAAGAGGCCTCGTGCATTTCATCAGTTTTCCCAGAATGTTTGCTTGTGTATAGGATTCAGTTCACATATGTTGGTACATTACATATGCCCCCCCTCATACTCTACAAACACAAAGCTAGAGGATGCAACTGACACACGCACCATGTCAATTTGAATATCTCTACTCTGTGTTGCTGCAGAAGGCAAAGTGTAAGTTAGATAAATCTGGTTCATCCACATGTTCAGCTACGCAGCCCCCTTGGAAACACAGCACCCAGTGGCTTCAATGGGCTTCCCAAGTGGGTTCTTTCTGCATCATAAATACGTGTGCACCAAGAGTTGTTGTTTGCTTGCTAGGTACCTTATGGCACTGTTATGCCATCTGAAGCTGGCCATGGCAGAAATAGAAGCACAAAGCTATCAACATAAGATGTTCCCAGCAGTTTCTGGAACACCTGGTGTGCTATTGTTTATAGAGACTATACAGTACATGTCCATTTTCTCTTTCCCGGTTTTTCTGCCTGTTGCTTTAACCAGCCCGCTGCATCCATTGTTGTTGTAATGTCCTGCTCTACTGCAGAGCCTCGCATTAGCTTTAAAGTCTTTTTAAATTGCCTGCACAAAATGGGACTCTATGCGGTTTGCAGGGCATTTTCTGTTTAACTTGCCTCAAAGTGCTCCATAGAGTTGCGAGTGCATTAGTGGTCTGGCTTCCAGCATTGCTGCTCTAACCCTTAGACCCCTGCCAATCAATCTTGCTGACACCCATTAAAATGAGCTCATGGTGCTGATTTTATGGCCGGATTAAGTGGCATATCTGTCGATCAGACCGTCCAGAAAGAGCGTCACGCTGCTAATGATTTTGTTATTGATCTTTAATGATTTCCTACATTAGTACCAGCTGAATTAGCTTCATCAACAAGCTTTGGGAGAGAGGAGCTGGCAGAATAATTGACTCAGACCGGCCGTGATCACACAACCATGTTTCGGTGACTGCCGCTCCTCTTTTGTGCTAACAGGGAAAGAATTCTGCATAATTGCATTGGTTGGTCAAACTATATTAAAACAATTTCCCACCTACCCATTGCTTCCTGTCTATAACTGGAAGAAGAAGCCTACTCACAACTGAAGTAAGTAATCAGAGATGAACGTGTGGACCTCAGATGTGGCTGAAATACAACTTCCTCACTGAGGTGGTATAAAGTGATGATAGGACTTGCAGCCCAAAAAATCTGAAGGGACAAATCTTGACCATCGATACACCACTTTATTGTATATTAGTAATAACACATCATGTAGTAAGGATAAAAATGAGTGCCAAGCTGAAATAACTCACCCTTTCCCAGAAGGTTATCTGCTGTTTCAATGTCTGCATGGAAGTGGCAGTTGAGAATCATCAACAACATCTTCACAAGTGGAAGAACAGTACAAAGATACCCTCGATTGTTTCAGCACTGTTTACCAAATTCAGCAATGCAGTTGTCACATTGTTTAGGGATATGAATCCTGACCGAGCCCATTCTCAAATGGTTTAACGAGAAAGCACACTTTTTTCCCTCCTATCTGCAAGATGGTAACAATATCTTCTAAATCTCAGAGATTTTGCATAGTTGCAAGACAAATTTTTGTACATTTCTCAAAAAGGTGAACAATCAGAAAATGGGTTGTGTGTTGGCTTCCTGCATTAATTTGCAAACATACTGGCTCAGATGGGTTGTTTGTGTCTTTTTGATCACCTTGTCTTTTGGGCTTGCTATATATATGTCCTAAAGTAAGGTACGAGTTTTGTGCTGCCACATTTTTGCACAACAAATGCAGTTTAGGGGGCCAATACACAATCATAATGAACAATGGTTGCTAAACAAACAACCAACCAAACAAAAACACAACTAAATAAATAGTATAAGATACAATGTGAACAAACTTGCTAGTACTTCAATAAATAAAAGAAGTGTGTCCTTAATTCTGAGCACTAATAATGAAATTTGGTTTGTACTGATGAATCAACTCATAGCACGATTTTGCCCATATCTGTCCTGAAGCAAATCTTACTTTCAGATAAATGTGCTGAAGACGAGAGCTTTAAAACTTTGATGGCTTAAAACAAGAGTAGACAAAGTAAGGCCCTCCAGCTGTTGCTGGACTACAACTCCCATAAGCCATGGAAGGCTCACCCAAAGTGAGAAATACTATGAGTTACTGAAGCTCTGGTTCTGGCAAGTTTATTCTTGTGGTGTTTTGCATCAGACTGGATATGGAACTTCTCAAGAATGTCTAATATGTGTCTCGATTAACTCAAGGGCTAAGGCTACAGTAGCCACCAGGATACCATTTTGAGTCCATTAGTTAGTAAAAAAATTTTTCTCAGTTTTCAAAAAAAAGGAAGCAAGCAAAGAAATAAGCAAGAGGAAGCCTCTAGTCCTGTTGCAGGTTGCATGCAGTTCTCGGACTACAGTGGCTGAAATCCTGTTGCACATTTTAAACTGAGTCATATATTTGGGTCCATTCTTCTCTGATCAATAAAGAGCCCCCACTCCAATTTTCAGGGCACACACAGATGCTATGTTTTATTAAGGCACAAAATAGTTCACAGAGGCTCCCTTTCCTGGTCTGCTGCCTGGTTCCAGTTAGTCCTTTGTGTTGGGCCATGGTTAGATTCCAGACCCAAATCCATAACAGTCCACAGTACAGGCTGAGTCGACATCCCAGCAACCTGGCCTTTCTTAACCACGGCTGATATGCCCAGGTGGAAACTGGTCCTCCTGTTGCAGCTGTTCCTCCCTCTCCTAAGCTAGCTGCACCCATTGCTGGCGTTGGCAGCAGTGCCTCCAGCATCCCTATGAGGTGGGGGACGAGAGGTCGCTGTGTAGTGCAGAAGGGTGTCCAGGCCATCTTCTGACTGGTTCCAGTGCAATGAGGTCCTGGAGCACAAAGGATTCATCCACTTCTCCCTTCCCCAGGTGCACCAGTTGGTCCTCCTGTGCCCCTAGCCCAGATATGGTGGATTTTTTGAGGCCTGAGTGCCCAAACTGAAGGAAAAAAACCCACCCAACAACACCAACCCAGCTGGTGGCAAGTGGCAGCTGAAGCAGATGTGGCGGAAGCGGTGGCAGAAGCAGGAATCCCAGGCATGGAGGTGCCTCCACACCCCACTCTGGATCCGCCTCCATTTCTGCCCAACCCTGTCACTAACTATAGCTCAGCTAGCCCGCCAGTGGCAGCTGCTCTGGATCCTGGCCCCCCACCTGTCAGGGTGGTAGCACGTTGGCTGCAGCTGCCTCCTCAGGTTTGGCTGCTGGGGGTAGCGATCCAGCGACTTTCTTTTCCAGCCTACATCGTTTCTGCTAAGTGACTGCACCATGAATTTTCATATATGAAGCCCACTGCTTGAAAAATGTACTTTTACGGCACTCAAATTGCAGGATCCATGAGGGGATTATGGGAGTTGTGTTCCAAAAACATATGTTTTCCAACTTCTGAGTGAACCTGTGTTAAAAAGACAGCCTTAGAATTTCCATCCCTGGGATTAGAACACCTCTCGAAATGGATTAGCAAGCATCTTGCTTTCTTTGCCAGGGAAACACGCAGCACGCACCCTTCTAAATCTTATTAGGCCAAAACCTACAGCTGGTTGAAGTCAGCTTTACTTGGCTCATGTTGGTGGTGCTAAGCTGAATTCTACCAGCACACGCTTTGGGCACACGAACATATTTAAGACATTTGAAGCCACTGCGATCTGTGGTAGTACTTAGGAATGCTTTAATGCATAACAGATGACATCCGACTTTAAAGAAAGAAAGAAAAATTCAAACTCTTTTTAGAAGGAATGATTTCTGCCATGCATTTCCAAGCTTTTTAAACACTTCTGCTTCAAAGCGTCACAAATTAGTGTCAGGGGTTTCCTTGGTGTGCAAAATAACAGTGGCTACAATTTTCCTTAAAGGTGAATAGAGAAGAAATGAAGAAACAAGAGGGAAAGAGCAAAAATGGATTCCTCTTACAAGCAGAGAAAATAAAAATATGATCATTTTGGGTTTTTTTATATGGCTTAGTAGCTAAAATTGTCTTATAGGCATTGGCAGCTACAACCATGTTTCTAGAGTGAGGATGTATGGATTTCTGTAGGACTTTGCGGTGTTGTGGGGGGAACGGCAATCTAACATCTAATATCTAGATGTGACAAACTGCACCCACTCTGGCCAGTCACAAGCAATTGCAGGAGTTTTAGTCCAAAATATCTGCAGAGCTTAATGTTTCCCACTCCTTCTCTTGAAGGTCAGCTGCTCCATAAGTAAGGAAGATTTAGACATTTGTTCAGTTAACATTTCAATGCAAACTTACCATTTATATTTTCCAGACCTAAACATAAACCAGGACAGAGTTTGCCACCAAAGGAAACACATTTCTCAATGAAATTTGGAAAAACAAGTCCCCTCTGTGATTTTTTTTAAAATGTGAATAGAAATGTGTATATTTCAAGTCGACGCAAAAATGCTTCTATTTGGAAAAAAAAACACATACAAAAACATATTTTTCAGTGCAGGGAAATTGCATACATTTGCACAGGTGTGTGAAAAAAAAATCTACATTGTGGAAGAATGTATCCAGAAAGATGGATGATTTTAAAATGCCCACGCAAAGTTGACTCTTTTCTCTTTTTCTCTTTCTACCAACTAAACAAATATTTATGATCTGATGAGGAATTGGACAGAGTAAATTTAACATTGCAGTAGTAAGTATCTGAATCAAATGGAACTTCACAGGTTCGCCCAACCTAAATCATATAATGTTCCCACAGATTAGACACCCATTTGTGCGGATTACATGATTACATGAATTGACCGGAACTCAGGATGCTTGTGTATGACAGCTGCCCACTTGGCTTTGTTTTATGAGGAGTACAGGAATTAGCTGACCCCTTCATTAGACCACATTATATTGCTGCACCTTCACAATTTCTCTTAGATGAGTTTTTAAAATGACTAAAGGATGGAAAGGCAAGGTCCAGCAGATCAAGGCTAAACAGGGACCTCTACATTCCTTGGAAAAAGTGAGTCAGACAGGTGTGGTCGTAGCTCAGCAGCATCTATGTTGTGTTTCTTACATGAGCTAAGGACGACACAACAGTCAGAAATCTCCATGAGCCATGATCACACTTCCCACTCTGGGCTCATAAACCCTCAGTGGTCTGCATGAAGAGATTTCTCCCTGGCTAGTGTGGTCCAGACAGAGAAGCCACTAGAGCATTTCTCTCCTGGACCCAGAAGTCTTAATGCCTATTGATCAACGAAGTAGCGAGGTGTTTGGTGTGTACTCCCTGATGCTCAAGGTGGTTCACCACAACAGTTGCACTTGTACTGGGTTTGCCTGCCAATACCCTAGGACTGTGGATTGTTACCCACTTGTAACATACTGCGCCTTGGTCCTAGTTGTGTTGGTAAGCTACAGCATACATCCTGGGTACAATCCCTGGCATATTTAGTTAACAGGATCATATAGGAAGAGAGAAGAGTGTGAAGTAGGAGGGACAGAGTAGAAGAAATAGGCAAAAGGGGGGACCTGGGTCTGTGTTGGGAGCGAGCCTTCCAGAGAGCAATCCCGGTGTGTGTTGGAAGAGAGTATCGAGATGACCCCATGTATTTTACTACCTCCAGCAACAAATATCCTCCCCTTGTGGGGACACAAATACCTCTGTTCAAATGTACAACAAAAATACCATTGTGAGGATGATCCCTAGGGTTCTTTTGCTGCCAAAAAAAAAAAAGTTCAGCCATTAGATTGAAAGACTTGGGTTGTGATCACACAGGGAAACAGATCACAATTTGGACTACTTGTGTAATGGTCTGGGGCGACCTAATTCCCAGCATTCAAATGACGCATGGGGAGGGGTGCTCCAACTTGATCTCTGCCCAAGCTACACTATTTTCGGTCCAACCGTAGGGCTTCTACTTTTTGAGTGTGGGCTGGAGCAATTTCCCAGTTGATGGAAAGTTTGCTTTAAGGGAGATTGCTCCTGTTAAAGCAACTTTTCTCACTGCAATCAGGAGTATGGCTTTGCAGCAATACGATTCCAACCTATGTCTCTTACTTAGCTCCACACATGTTGTAGGTACTTAGAAATAAATAACAGATCTGTTTTAAATACTGTCTTCACCAATTGATGACTTTTCTTTCAGAGGACATTTTTTTTCTCTAAAAGATTTTCTATTATCATCATCCCCTTTAGACTTTGTATATTGAGTTTGCCAACTGGCACTGTTAACCAAACATTCTGGCTCCTGTGTAGAAGTGACCTTTTAGCATTGCATTATAATGCCGAATCCACTGATATATCTATTATTCATTGGGAATTTAAAAGCAATTAAAAGGCACTCTGGGTCATTTTGCTACTAAAGCAATCTTCTTCAGCCATCCCTTTGCAAACAGCAAAGTTTTCCCTTGCACTTAAAATACATTAATGACCCATTATGGGGACAGAATCTAAAACATATAGGAATGCCTTTGGAGATTTTGAAATAGATATAAACAGTATCATTTTGATGTGTTCATTAAGAAAGGGTTGATATGGAGAATCAACTAGATACTGTATCTTTCTGCTTGCATTCCCAAGGGGTGTGCAAAGGAAAGGAAGTCTGACAAAAGGCAGCATTTGCTTATAGCTATTAATAATCTGAGGTCCTTTTTTGTACTAAATATAACAAGGATAAACTGAAAGCCACCACACTCTAGGGGAAAAAAATTGAACCAAATTTGTTTCTTTAACAAAAAGTGGTAATTTGTTTTCAGCAAGTGATGTGATTCAACAGAGTTGGAACAAAGGATATCTCCCCCTTCCCATTTGCTGATAAAATATTCATTTCTATACTCTTCAGATAAGCTACAAGATCATATTTGTCCCTCTCTGCCAGGGTTATATTTATGCTTAGGCAAAAAAAAAAAAATGCTCTAGAGCAGCAGTCTTCACCCTTTTCAAAACCAGGAACTACCTGCTACATCAGATTTAATTGCATTGGGAGGGATGTCCTCCTTTACAAAACAGTCCTCTGATCAAAGGCATCCTTTATTGCAGTGGTAACCCAACCTTGAGTAACCCAGGTGATCTTGGACTGCAGCTCCCAAGAACCCTTGCCAGCACTGCTGGTAGCGAAGGCTTCTGGGAGCTGTGGTCCAAGCACACCTGGGTTACACAAGGTTGGGAACCACTGCTTTTCTGGAATGGCTTGGAAGTCAAACTCAAAGGTGAGCAGCTGGGCCTCAGAGTAAGCTGACAAGAGCTAGCACATAAAAAGCCAATTGAATAGAGACACAGGTCAGCTAGCATTACCTTCCCCACTTACTGTGGGGATAAAATGTATTATACTTTACATAAGTTGTGTGTAACTTGCCACGGCTAGTAGCAGCTAATTGATGAATACCATGGTGCAAACTAGTTGAGCAATTGGGGATGTGACCAGGCATCCCCTCATCAATTAGCCACAGTCAGCTACAGCAATTTACACAAAACCTACCTCAGCAGGATTCTGGCCAAATTATAGCAATTACTGTATTTTCGCATTCGATTCTATGCACACCAAATCAAGCATCCATTGCTTTTGCTCCAGACTAGCCCCTCTATTTTATTTCTCCATTTTTTAGTGTTTAAAAACGTTAGAAAGCTAAACAAAGAAAGAGAAGAACTAGACAATGTAGAGAGATGCTTACAGAATATAGCATTTCCATTAGCCTGATCCACAGTTCCAAGATAATCTGTCCTAAAAGTTTGTTACCCAATAGCTTATTATTTATACACATCAAAGTTCTGGTGGAAGTTTTGACTCCAAATATCTTATATAGTTCACATTTTAAAGTGTTCCTTTGGAAATATGTGGTTAAATGACAATGTGATAGAAATACAGTACAGTACTGTATTATATTCCTGCCTCTCAAGGTGGAGGAACAGCCATCCAAAGATATGTTCCTGTACTACAAGGGAAAAAAAAACAGTCTGAGAGCATATATTTAGAAATGCTTTCTTTTTCATAAAGAATATGTTTAAAAGTTATTTATTAAACCCAAATTTTAATATGGGAATAGGACAGAACATACAAAAATGGAAGGACACAAGGAAAACTGAAGTGGAGTAAAAAAATAATTTTAACGTACTTTACTTACAAACATTTTCTAAGTTACAAAGAAGAAAACATGAAATAACATGAAAACACAATTCATAAATACAGAACTCTGTGCAGAATAAAAATAGTAATTTACACAAAACAAACATAATTTTTATCTTCTTCTTGGCATGTTCCTTTGTTTCATGCTTGGGATGATATCTGTATACCTGTAGGAACAGCAAAAGGTACCAGTATAAATACATCTGCTCCTACTTACTTTCTGTTCTGGCAGTCAGACTTCACTACTAGCTGAGTGTCAGGGAGGGATGAAGTTGCTAAGGTATAGCACAAAAATTTGACCCTCTGGTTGCTTTGGGAATTGTTTTCACCACTTGTGAATAAGGGAGCTCATACCCTCCTTCATCATGTTGGCCACTGGGAACCAAATAATTTCTTGCCCACAATGTGCAGGAATGTAAAACTGGAAGAATATCTCGCTGCATCAGACTATGGGTCTGACCAATATCCAAATAACTGACAGAGAAATCCCTCTGGGAAAATGACAAGCAGGTTATGAAGGCAACAGCTGATCTCTAACCTCAGTGAATAGGTAGACACACAATATGGTAGCTCTATATTGATGCCAGCCTTAAATATTTGCCGCATTCGCTATGGCAAGTATGCCATTGTCCTCCGGAAAGCAGGAGCATTCCAGTTATCATTCCAGACTGAAGATACAAAAGTGGACAGAGTTCAAGTGCCAAACAATCTCTACCACCTCCACAGCTCCAAAGCTGAAATAAAGTCTGGGGCTTTTTTGTCAGCAGAGAAGGGCACAAACTGTCATGGCAACTGGACATCTTCCTTATTAGGCTGAATTGTTTCGCTACTTGTCCAAGTAGTTTCTTCAGTCTGAGGAGAGTTGGTAAGAGACCCCTGATATATCCTCCACGTTGGTATCACTTGCCCCTGGTCTGAATAGGCTCGTTAGATGGAAAATGGACAGGGGGGAGATAAGTGAAAATCCCACTTCTGCAGTCCTTCTCAACCCATGGGTTGTCATGGGTTGTTAATAGTCATTAACAGTGGTCTTTCTGATGAGTGAAGTCTTGAACTTTTTGGGGGTGTATCTAATGAGCCTAGTCAGACCAGGAAGCGGGGGAGAGAAACCAACATGGAGGATATATCTAGGGGTCTCCTACTAACTCTCCTCAGACTGAAGAAGCTACTTGAATGAGTAGCAAAAGAAAGAAGTCTAGTTTCCGTGACTCAACTTCCAGATAACCTCATGTGGAAGACTGAGAATCTTCACAAATATGTTGGTTCAGTGGTTCATTTCCTGGCTGAACAGCGAATCTGTGGTTCAGCACCCTGCCCCTTCCAGCAGGAACCCATTCAGCAGCAGCTCCCTGCCCCGCCTCCTCTGTGCGCTGCCTCTGAGTGGGCGCCTGCTGGAAGGGGCAGGGCACCAAACCACAGATCAGCTGTTCAGCAGGGAGATGAACTACACTGAACCACCTGACCAGAAGTTTGTGCCCATTTCTATTTGGCAGCTTCCTGAGACAGACCAGGGCATGCTTCTTTTCTCCCCCAGCTGGTTCCCATTCCTCATCTTTCAGGCTGCTGAGTCCAGATGGAATACCCTCGGTGGCCATGTAATCTGATGAATGAAAACATGCACTGAACCTCATCCATCTGTTTAGTCAAGAGGATTGATCTTCTGCCATTTCTTTCAGAGGCACTCTGGTTTCTATATTGAAACAAGGAGTGTTTTTTCAGATAGTGGGTGTCTGAAAACTTGATACCCTTTATGCATCAGATATTGGGCTCTTTTTGCTTAGAATTAGAGTAAAACATACACCTGATGCAGGTTATTGTAGTGAAGAAACTATAGGGGCAAAAAAAGTTCTTTTCAATTTTGCCTAGGGATAATATTTTTCATTGCAACTCCATCCACAAACCAGTTCCTTCCTCTGCAGGCTTCATTATGAATTTTTGCTAGGTTTTTCTTCTAATTTAAAACTTAATTTTTGCTGGAATCTCCCAAGGATGGAGGGAAACACCAAGTGGAAGATGATGTACTGTAATATCATTTTCCTAGCTAGCAACTACAGTATCTGCTTCAGCCCCCTTCAACCAGTACTGTTTTGTAGACTGTAATTCTTACCTGCTTGCACAAAGCTGTGTAGCTGAGCCCCAAACCTAATTCTGTCTAAATGTGCTTTGATGCTGCCTTTGTAAATGATGTTTAACAATATAAACACAACACACAACAAGAATCTTGAATCTCTAACAGTGGGAGAATCATTCCACTGCTTCAAGGCATGCGGAAGGCATTTCTTTGGAAGAGAAGTCTTCTGAACTGTGGGCACCCTTGTCTCTAAATTAAATGACTCCCCAACAGGATGAATGTACTGCTAAATTCTTGCAGGCAAGAGTATATTTATTAGGAGAGTGTGTGGCCAATTTGTTTGTGCAGTCCACACTTTATAGTGCAGGCAAGACATGAAGTTACCATGGGCTGGGGGGTTGGGAAATACTTTCAAAAGCTAATGTTCCTTGCCTGGATTACAGTCTGCTTCTAATAATGCAAAATGTTGTGTATTTCAGGGTTCAGATTATGTATTCTTGGTGCTCCCAGCTATCAGCTACTGCAGGTTGCTTATGACCATTTAACCAAAGTTTTAGCAAAACAAAGACGTTTTGTGCTATGTGATCAGAACTCACAAGTCCAGTTATACATGTGCAGCATAATTTGCCACAACTGAAATGTCTTGTAAGGAAAATGTAGCTGCAAATACACACACACAAGGTCTTTGGCACAGGACAGTCTCCTGCTTGCTACCAGTGCTGTAAAGTCTTTTTGGACAGCAAAGAGTTGAGTGGCATCTCCATTATTTACATGAGGGGTACAAATCATGAAGATTTGAGCCTTTAAAATGCCACAAGGCTCTGTCAATTCATTTCAGATGTAGTTTTGTTTGCTTGTGGATTGCTCCCAAATTTGTAGGCTCCTGTTCTCACATAGAGGTGGTTTTACTGAAATGGCCGCCATTTTGCATCACTTCTAATGGCTGCCTCTGTCACTTTCCTCAGAGGTGACACAAGACAGTGATTCTCTACAAGGCAAGGAAGACGTTTCCCACTTTTTCTTCCATATATGGTAATTCCTTGTTATTGCCACCTGCTGGAGAAACTTATCATATAGCTCACAGTTTTCTTTCATTTTTCAACTGCCATGGCTGCGCTCTGTCCCATGCAAATGATATTATCCCTCACACCTATGGCTTATTTCCTCTCACAACTGTTAACTGAGAGAACAACAGCTCCACAACTGACACTTTTTTTGCCTTCTCCCTGGATATAATATATAATATTAAGAGACAAAACCAATTCTAGACATTCTGCTGCTGGAAGTGAAGAATAAAATTGTGTCTCCTTTCTTTCCCATGCCAAACTGCCTGGATTTTGTTTTTATTCAGTATTGTCGGATAGACCTTGCTTGGCCTCAAGGGCACCACATTACTGCTATAAATAAAGGTGACCCAAAAATCCCCCTGGAAAAAAAAATCATTCCACCAGTTTTTGGGTGTTGTTATTGGTCTTTTGTTTGTTTGTTTGTTTGCTTGCACACACCTCAGTCACACTAATAGTAGTTTGAGTACAATTATAATCAAGAAAGTGTTGGGAAGAAAATGATCACTGCTCCCCAATCAAATAAGCTGCTCCCCAGATCTGCTTTGAAGAAAAACATGCTAGCATAATCAGATTCTGGAGCTCTCACTTCTTGCCTAACAAATACAAATATTTGTAAATAATTTATTGCTTCATAGCCAATCAATCTGTACACCTAAACAGAAATTAAACTACTCTTAAATATCTTAAACCCTTAACAACCAAGATCAAGAACAATTCCCCTTTATGTACAGTTTTATTTCTGCTAGCTGGCACAGACTACTATATATCCTGTAGGACTGCTAAATTCGTTAAATGAGCCATGGAAAGACAGAACTCATTGCCTGCTTCACAGGCACTTCAGGTTAATTTCACATGTCAATAAGTGTTTGAGAATGCTTATTTTATTATTTTATGCTTTCCCAACTGTTTATATGTACTTATATTGGATGCCAAATTCTACTGAGTGGTTCTGGTCTAACTTGAAGCCTTGTACTGGATTATATTCATGAGGGTTTGGGGTTTTTTTTATGATGGATCTTCTCAAATTCAAGTACATCTTCTGCCAGTAGTTCTTAATTCCCCAAAAGTTGAATTAGGCTAAGGAACAATGACTGGACCAAAATCACTAGTGATCTTTGTGGTTTATTTATTTAATTAATTTATTTATTTTATTTAACTTATATGCCGCCCACACTACCCAAAGGTCTCTGGCGGCTTACAACAATTAAAATACAGTACAAAAAGATAAAACAATTAAAATACAATATATGCTCTAAAAATTGCCATCAGGATCCACAATTGCTGTGAGAACTTGATTAAAAAAAATCAGTAGAACAAGGGAAGGTGGGGCAGGGGGGCAGAGGATAATCCTCTTCTATCTGTAAAACCGGTCAGTCACAGGTGATCTGCTTTCCTCCTTAATGTCTACTTTGGCACTTAACAATCATAACAAAGGGTCAAGGGGATGTGGTAAGGTGGAAGTGGTCTTTGGAGTTCTTTATCCCCTGCTGCATAGTCCCGATGACTTCATCGTCCAAGGTCACAGCTTTGGACTCATCAAGCCTCAATGCCAGAGACATTGACCACTGTATTTTTTCCAGACTTGGAAAGCATTTTCCCGTTGCTTTCAGTGCCTGTCCCAGCTGAATTTTTGCGCAGGATGTTGTTTCGGCAGTACATCAGGAAGCCACATTGGCGTCTGTAATAGCACGAGACATCCACCGCCAACAAGACCAACAGAAGGAGGACGGCTAAGACAATGGCCAGGATGCTGCCTGTCCCCAAACCTTTGTCAGGAATATCTTTTTTAAGAGTAACCTTTTTCGTAGTGTTGCCCAACTCATTGATGGCTGTTATGAGAAGTTCTGAAATATCCTCTTGTGATGTTGGCATGAACTCAAAAGACACCATATATGTACCTTGGTCCTCTTCTACCACCTTGACATCATCACCTTCAAAAACCTTTCCCTTCCAGGAAACAGTGACGGAAGGAGACGGATAGGCCAAAATGGTGAAGTTGTATTGAGTGGGATTCCCAATCAGGGTGGCCGAAGATTCAGCCATAGGGAGCTGTATCCTGGGAGTAAATTTAACATTGAGAGAGACATTTGTGAAAGCCACTTCATTCCGCTCTTTAATGCTGGCTTCACAGCTGTAGACGCCAGCATCTGAGGGCTGGACGTTCTCTATCACCAGTGCTCCTTTTTCAACTGAGATTCGTCCATCGCCAGTACTACTGAGAGCTTGATTCTGAAAGATCCATCTGACCGTTGGTGGTGGGATGCCTTTAGCCTGGCAGTTGAAATCAACCTGGGTGCCCTCAAGAACTTCCTTCACAGGCTCCATTTGGGTCACAAACGTGGGTCTCTTTTTTTTCCCAATGATTCCTTTGGTTCTTGATTCTCAGGAGACTAACCACCAGGCAAGGCCTAGTTTTACTGCAAAAACTAGTTTTAGTGGATCTAAACACAGATCATCCCACTCCTAGTCCAACAAGGACAATGTACTGCCTCTCATATAAAAGAAAGATAATCTTCTCAAGAATACCAGTCTTGGTTCCAGCTACCTGCTCCAGTGCTATGGAAAGGAATGATAAATTCTGATCCTCAACTAGTTAGCAGGATCACTGCGTATCACTGTGTTAGTTTAAAGGCCTTTCAGTTAATATTGCACACTGTAGCCCTCCTCAGTTAAGGGAAATGCCCCAAAATAATAAGAGTGCTTGTTAAAATTTCTGTGTGTCTGCTTGATATGCATTTATTTAGCACTTGCTCTGAGGAGTTGTTATATTTCATATCGCTTATTGTCCTGGTCCTGTTAGCATATTGAAAATGGAATGTTTCTGATCAAGTGCAGAATATTTGCTTTAATAGTACTACAGCTTGATTTCATATTGATCTTTCTTATTATAGTGCTAAATTTCAGTTTGGCTGTGAAGAACCACGCAGATGGAGCTGGAATCTAAAACTATACAGTATGTCCACCACAACATCAATGAATATATCACTATATTATACTACCAGTCCACACTCGAGGCATATTGCAGCCTCCTGAAACTCACACTTTGTGTTCAATAGCACAGTGTTGTCTACTACCTCTCAAACTATCAACTGCATCCCAAAGATTCTAGAATTTTGCAGAAATAAAAATTATATGTTTCAGATTTCTTTATTTTTTAATGAGGAGTTGATACCCTGCCCTTCAAATAGAATTCCCAATCAGGTCTTTAAACATTACCAAAATGGTAACTTAAGAGAGTCCTAACATGGTTGAAAAAAGCTCACAAAGAATAGGCTATCACACAATTTGATGCCACCTTCTTTAGAAAGGAAAAAAAAAAGGTAAGGGAGGATCTATCTTCCCAATAAAGAAATAAAAAGGTAACTGATGAGAAACAGAATAAGTCCCATGCAAAAAGAGAGATAGACCTCAAATGGATATTCTGGAGTCTGGTATTGGGACTTCAAAGAACTTCCCTTTTTAGCAGCTGGTTGTTCTTTTCTGACACTGTGGATGTTGTTAGAAAAGATGTTGAAATAAATTAGCTTCCTTTTACCAATTTTAACCAAATATTTTAAGTGTTGTAATTTCAATATTGTAATGAATCTAACTCTGTTTTAATGTTTGCAATTTTAAGCTACCACGAGTCCCACCCAGTTCTGGGATAAAGCTAGCATATCAATACAATACATACGGTAATAAATAAATTATGTGAAGGAGATCAGCAAAGTTGCATCTCACTTTAAAAACATATTCATTTACATTAGCTTGATTTCTATCTGGATTGTCTTAATAGCTGAAGTTTCCCTGTGCATCTCTGTGGAACCACTACAAATGCCTTGGGTTGGGTACATTTTAGAGTATTCAAAATCAAGATGATAGAACTAATTTTCAAATTTTCTAAATTTTCAAATTTTCCAGACTCAAGTTACTGCAAGTGCCTGTAGTATTCCACAAGAACAGAGGTTTGAGTTCATAACTCTTCTGCTTCACATTTTCAGTCCTGTTCCCACTCACTTCAAATGACATTTTCCCAACTGGTTTCATCCAAATGTCCATCAGATGAAAAAGGCATCACATAACAGATACCTCTCTACCACCTACATCCCACAGCCTGAATTAGGAATGGATAATGACAATCTTCTCCTCGGGATGTTCTTGATCTCCCAAAACTACCCCCCCCCCAGTCCTGGTCACTATGCAGGATTTGACAGACAATTAAAATACAAAAGAATACCTTGTGGAAGTGAAAGAGTTCCATACAAAGAATTGGTTTCACATGCAGAAAGCCATTGACTCTAGGAAATGTCTCTACAGCCAGGTAATCCCATCTCAATCTCCTACATTGTTCCTCACCAAAGGCAGTTTAGAAAGCAGGGTATAATTTGAACAGAACTTGCAATGATCTTTTGGGGACTGTGGTTTACCTTTTCTGAAGGAATAGGGACCACAAATGACATCCCTATGCCATTCGTCATTTTGAAGAAGCCTTTAAGTCAATAGTCAAGCAACAAACAAAACACTTATTGCAAACTATTTACAAAACTTCTCCAGTATTCACTTCGCCTCATGAGTTTGGTTCAAAGTGTTTTTTCTCAAGAGATGGAGAAGGATTACCTTCAGCACCCCTCTCACCCCTACTGTACAAACCAACTTCAAAGCTTACAGACCATCAGCCTCCCTTGCTTAATATCTCTTGCCACTTAGAAAAAATGCTTGAATCCAGTCCTGGCTTGAACAATGGTGTTGTGGTGGGGTCAAGTCCTCTTAATTCACCTTGGTCTCTCAAGCAGCCTGCAACCTGGTTTTGGCTTTATCAGGCTCCTCCAGATCATCCAAGATGATTTCTTTCAAGTAGTCTGGAATATAGTCAGCTAGGCGGTGGTTATGTCTAGAAACTACAATGCCAGTATATATTGCAGAGTTGGGCTCTTTTCCACTCTACTCAGGACATCAGCCTTGTCTTCCATCTCACCCTCTTCCTCCCCTTTCCATGGAAAAAAATAAAACATCCTTTGAAAATAAGCCCTTAATGCATTTGTGGAGCAAAAATTAATATAAGAACCTGTCTTATTTTCGGGGAAACACGGTAGTAGAAGAACTAGTTCCTCTTTTCGAAGTGAACAAAAGAAAAATTACTTAACTGACTTATATTTAAATGGACTACACAGAAAATTATTTGTCTGACATCACTAGAATTTTCATATACCAGATTAGTTTGGTATGTGAAATTGAGCAGTCTTTCCCAGGTCCTTGAAGCAGAGAAGCAGCAAATGCTTAAATTCAGAATGTGCCCAGCTACCGTTTAGAAATCCAATTTCTGAAGCATCAATTTCAGATGCAAAGAAGCTTCCTGAAAAAGACAGAGCATTTATCATAGCTATCAAAAGTAGAAGAGAAAAGATGGTTAACTTATGTTCCTGTAAAAAGAGAAAAACAGGATAATGAAGCCCAAGGCTGCGATAGCTGCTTCGTGCTTCCTCTTATCTCCTACCCTCCTTTGAGGAAACATTCTGACTCCAGAAGAAAGCGGTCCCAGCTAGAAAAAAAATTTCATGGTGCCTGGTGATTCAACGGCATGCTGTTTCTGAGTATGGACAGTCTATTCATATCTAATAGCCGGATTTCACTAACTTGTGGCAAGAGAACGTCCTGCTTTCTAACTTTGAAGTGGCAAAAGTGGGCATATCTCCTGACAGTGCACAGTAATTTCTATCATTTTTCCAGTTACAAGGTTCCTCCGGAGCGGCACAAAGCTTCTGGAATGGGGCTTCTTTGCCTGCCTGTCCAGAGAGACGCAGCAGGGAATCTTGGGAGGATGTCAGGCAGGGCTAAAGGCAAGCCTTTGCCTGCGCAGTCCTCTTTCCATGCCTCTGGTTGCTTGAGGGAAGATCGCTGTGTTGAAGTTAAGCGGTTTCACTTTTGCCACTCAACCCGACCAGCTGTCTTTGCAGAGCTTTGGGGGATTTGGGCTGTGCATTGGCACAGCCCTAAGGTTTTTGGGGAACTCAACTGTATTATCCCCTTTGTGTTTGTTCAGTCGTTTAGTCGTGTCCGACTCTTCGTGACCCCATGGACCAGAGCACGCCAGGCCCTCCTATCTTCCACCGCCTCCCGGAGTTGTGTCAAATTCATGTTGGTTGCTTCGATGACACTGTCCAACCATCTCATCCTCGGTCGTCCCCTTCTCCTCTTGCCTTCACACTTTCCCAACATCAAAGTCTTTTCCAAGGAGTCTTCTCTTCTCATGAGATGGCCAAAGTACTGGAGCCTCAGCTTCAGGATCTGTCCTTCCAATTATCCCCTTACCCTGGAATAAGACACGGGACAGCTGTTATGGAATAAAACATGGGCCACAATTTATTAAATATTCATCTTTATTGTCTATGAAAAAGGGGGGGGTCCTGCTGTAGTGCGAAATCAGGTTCTGCAGAGGGGTTTCAATGGATCCCTATCAAACTACGGTCTACCACCTTTTGATAGGCCAGCGCACCTCAGCCAGTGTGGGATAGGCAAAAAATCCCCACTTCCAGCAAAACCCACACTAGCAGAATGGGCGGGCAGGTGGGTGGGATGCTGAAAAGGAAGAGGCCCAAGCTCTTCTTTAAATATGCAGACTAGGGTGTCTGCAGTTGAAGCAGCTCCCATTCTAGCAGAATGTGCACAAACCTTCAAACCTGAAATTCCCATCTGATGCAGTGCCATGTTTATGGTCTTCTATAACTGATACTCTGCTAAATAATAACATCTTAGTGCACAAGGAAGCCATCCTGTCAATGCCCCCTGACTTTCAATGTGCACCTCCCGCTCTTATTGGGTGTAGCCCTCTATAGAGCATGGTGCTGGAGTAAAATTGCCCCCTTCCACCTTGCTGTACAACCTAACCATAGTATCTTCTCACCTAGCATTCTGCCATTGTATTGCTACCTTGGTCAGGTCACTTTTTCTTGTACGTACCAGTGCCTGAACTTTAACGCATCCACTAACGTTAACACTGATGTAACCCTAACTAATGCTGCCTCGTATCCATCCGTACAGATGGCAAGCCATTGACAGATAATTTATAATGTTTGGGATATGGGTACCCATGTCCTAGACCCAACTCCTTCCTTTACTCCAGCCACAAAACGGCTTCCTAATGCTCAAGGAAGAGGTATGACTGTTATATCCCCAAGTCAGGACCTACAAAGCCATTGTTTACAACCTGAGATAGAAGGAGTTGATTTGGCCAGCAGGGCTGACTGAGAAGAGTTTTCTTTTCCCAGTATCAGTGACCCAGAGCCCAAAACTACCATTAGGCTTTGGGGATATAGAGTTAACTTATCAATTGACCAGCAGCAAAGATGTATTCATTATTTGGAAGGATTATGACTTGTTTTTTAAAATAAGCTTTGTGGTTTCCTGGTCAGAATATTTATTAGGACCAACCAAATTGGTGGTAATAGATGCCCATCTAGCAGCAACACCAGACTGTCTTCACTAACCAGTCCATCAGATGGCAACAGCTTCATATTCTTGTGTGTGTCCCTGCGATTGACAGTTAAGTCACAATGTACTGAATAGCAATCTTTAGTCTTTGTTGATAGTGGAAAACAAAACCTTTTGCAGGATGTTCTTGGTCTCACAAGTGCCCAACCTGACAAGAAGGGATCTTGTCACTGAAAAAGAATTCTGTGCTAGAGAAAAATAAAACAATTTGTAGATGACATATAAATACAAAAGGAGGTCTCTTCCTGCCAGACACTTCAAGGGGAACTAGTCTTTCATAGGATTTGGAGACTATACTTGTAATCAGGTTACAAACATGATTACAGCTTGTAACATTATTGAGCAACAACTTTTTGTCGTGAACATAGAAAAGGAAATTGGATTACATGAAATTGCTGACTGTAGAGTTGTCTCAAATGATTCCAGAAGGAAAGAGAGAAGTTGAGGGCATGCAGACTTGCACAAGGAAGGTAATGGCCACCAACCATGGTAACCAACGACAGGTGAAAAAAAAACACACACCTCAGCATTGTCAAAGGGAAGGAAAACCAAAGTGAACAGCCACAGAACCTGACTGAGAGAGACATTGCAAACCATTTTGAAGATACAGTCTCACCACAGCTGTAAATTAACATGAAAACAGAACTGATGCGGAGTCTGAATTTCTACAGTTGCATATGTTGCAAGGAAGCAGTTTGGTGGAGTCACATTCATAAACAGTAGGATGAAAGGCACAAGTAAAGGCTGTTTTGTACCTTATGTATAAACAAATCCAGGTTTGCTAGACAACACCTATCTTAACTGGGGGTCTTCTGTACTAACCAAGTGGTTGGTTCTGACCTCAGTCTTTCCCATCACTGATAGCAATGGAACATTTGATTCTTAATTCAACGGTCTTTGCATTCACCTTGTAGCCTTCCTCTGAACTGTAACTTCTCCTAGTTGAGCTCACTTTCAGTAGCGCTATGGGGCGGTATATAAGTCCAATAAATAAATAAATAAATAAATAAATAAATAAATAAATAAATAAATAAATAAAAATTAGCTAAGAAGAATTGGGCTCAGAGCCTCCACCCTCATCCTCAACTCCTGTCCACTGTGTGTGACCATCCCAGGCAACTGCTGATTTCTATGGACTGCGGAGCAAGACAGGAGCCAAAGATAGGCTACAAGGCATGGACATTGTAAGCAAGCAGACAATGTGGCACCAACATACCCAATGGCATGTTGCTGGTTAAAAGTTAAGCAATGTGGGTGAAAGCAGGGGTGGCCCCGCCAGCTGAAAGAGAGGTTACTTACCTGTAACTCTGGTTCTTCGAGTGGTCATATGTGAATTCACACTAATGGGTTAAGTCTGCACCTGCACAGAGGCCTCAGAATATTCTAGATCTAAAAGTTCACTAGGACCACCACCCCGTAGCCCATGTGGTCCACCCATCCTAGCGATTACCTCGGTTCCCCAATGCTGTTGCTGCTCAAAGACAGAGACAGACATGACGGACAGAGGGGAGGACGGGCAGGGAATGTGAATTCACAGACGACCACTCGAAGAACCAGAGCTGCAGGTACGTAACCTCTCTTCTCCGTGGTCTCTGTGAATGCACACTAATGGGTGACTAGCAAGCTTACCTTACAGGTGGAGGGATGTCAGGGCAGGACTGAAGAACGAACCGCGTGTCCAAAACCTGCATCCGCCTTCGCACGGATATCAAGACGATAATGGGATGTGAAGGTAGATGGAGTTGACCAGGTGGCAGCCCTGCAGATATCCTGGACTGGAACACCTCTGAGAATGGCAGTAGACGTTGCCAATGCCCTGGTGGAATGAGCCTTGACATTGTCTGGAAGAGGCTTCCTGGCAAGTGGGTAGGTTAGACGAATGGGTTGCACAATCTTGTGCCTTTGCAAATTTTTGAAAAGTCAACCATTTGTAGGAATAGAGATGATTTGTAGCGGGTTTCTTGGAATGAGAAAGGATAGTGTTTATCGAGGTAAGATTCTCCAAGCTGTCAAATGTAGGGAGCGGAGGTCGGGATGGAAGGTCTGTCCTCAGTGCTGCGTGGGGAGGTGAGGAAGACAAGGTAGACGTATTGATAGGGAGGTCATGGAAGTCAACGTCTTGGCCAGTTACAGGGCTATTAGGATTGCATTGGTTTTGTCGTGTCTCAGCTTGACGATTGTTCGCAGGAGTGGTATTGGAGGGAAGAGGTAGAGGAGGTGGGAGGGCCATGGTACCATAAGGGTGTCCCCTAGGGATCCCAGGACAATTCCTGCCCTTGAAAAATAACTGTCACACTTTGTGTTCGTTTCTGTTGCGAACGTGTCTATGTCGGGTTGGCCCCAGTCTCTGCAGATTTGGAGAAACACTTTTCCTGATCTAGAGACCACTCGTGCATCTGGGAAGTTTGTCTGCTCAGATGGTCTGCCCAAGCATAGTCCTGCGTGGCAATGTGTACTGCCATAGGAAAGATGTGATGGTCTAGGCACCACTTCCAGTATTGGATGGTGAGGTATAGGAGTGGAAGTGAATGTGTGCCTCCCTGTTTGTTCATGTAATATAGCACCGTAGTGTTGTCTGTGGTGACCTGGACTGCGGTGCCCACAGTGATTGGCAGGAAAGCACAGAATGCCTTGGAAATGGCTAATAACCCCAGATTGTTGATATGAAGCAGTCTTTCTCGTGGGGACCATGGTGCATGAACGTGAAGGTCCTTGCAATGCGCCCCCCATCCAACAGGGCTGGTGCCAGTTGTCACCTGGGTTGTCAATAGGAAGGGTGTAAAGGGTCAGCCAAGGAAGAGGTTGGAGGGCATAATCCACCACCTGAGCTGGTAAGCAAGCTCACGAGTAACCTGTAGGCGCATGGTAGGCACGTCGAGAAGTGGGTTGAAGAGAGACAGGAACCTAGCCTGTAATGAGCACATTTTCAGTCTCGCGTGCTGGATGACTGAAGTGGTAGAAGCCATGAGGCCAAGAAGTCATTGTGCTTGGTGGGCAGTCACAGATGCATATAGGTGAAAAAGATCCACAAGGGCGTGTATTTTGACTGCACGGCCCCAGGCAGGAAGGCTCTGGCATGGTGAGAATTGAGCAAAGCACCTATATAGTCTACCTCTGAAGGAGATATGAGTGAGAGTGTGCCATCCGTAGTAATTGAAGCGGTGATGGAGGAGATAGAGATCAGTGGATCTCTATCTGTGATAGAGTGTGGAGAGGTGATGATTGAAGTGGGAAAACAAGAAATGGTAGCCGAGGAGAAAAGGGGTAAAATAGAGGTTTGTCTTGTAGAAGAGAGCACGAAAGGAAAAGGGGTGGAGCAACAGATGTCAGTATGGGAGGAAAGTATAAATGATCAGGGTGAGCTTTGGTTTGGGGCAGAATTAGAGGACTGGAAGAAGAAGAGGGAAGAAGAGAGATGTGCAGAGTTAGAATTTAAGAGAAGTCAAGGATTGTTTAAAGATTTCCCTAACCTAAAAGTGGGAGGGTTGCTGCCAGACCCCCCCCCCACCTAAACCACCGGGCGGAATGACATTCGAGACCCAGGAGTGGACTGTCATTGTGTTCCCAAGGGGACAGGGTTGAGGGAAGCAAGTCATACACCCAGACGAGAGATTTCACACCCCACCGAAGGAAGATGCCTGGACCCAGCACCCATGCTGCAGCACCATCTGCACGGTGCGGAGTGCACCTCTCCGGAGATCTACAGATCAGGAGCGAATGATAGGGTATTGAAATGGTAGGTAGTGTGTCCGAGAAAGAAGTGAAGAAATTTTCAATGGTCGTGTCTGATGGTTATGTGGAAATACGCATCGCTCAGGTCGATAACTGAGAACCAGTCTCCCTGTTGGAGCAAGGGAAGAATGCATTCTAGAGTCACTATCTGGAAGCGACGTTGAATAATGAAGTAATTGAGGTCCTGAAGATCTAGGATGGGGCGTGTGGGAATTGTTTCTTTTTGGGACAAGGAAATACCTGGAGAAGAAACTCGGGTCGGAAGAATTTGGAGTGACGGGTGATATGGCTACCTTTGAAGTGTGGTTTCGCCCATCCAAAAAGACATCCTCAGTTACCCATCTGCAGTCACCCATGATGCACTTTCAGCTCTGATTATGGACTGTCTCTAATGTCTGTCTCTGGCTCCAGTGTAAGAATATAATGAATGAAAAAAAGTGTTCCCAGTTGTCACTGGAGGACATTACTGCCCGTTGCCATTCCAGATAAGTCATTGAGAGCCATTTAAAAAATAGTAGTGCCATTAACCACAGGTTCTCTTGTCTCTGAGTTTGATTAAGTGAAGGATGGGGATTGTCCCTTCTATTTACTGGGTTCAGGGTGGGTGGTGGAGCCAAGAATCCTAGTCCAAATGGGCTTGGCAATCATTCTGGCCTCAACAATGAGGGGCAGGATGCCCACCGGGATGGTAGGTAATCTGGAAATCTCTCCTGGGTGGCCCTTGGCTGGTCAAGGCCCTTGCTTTCTTCTCCTTCTGGTGCTGGTGTTCTCGCTGCCTCTTTCTCCACCAGAGCTGGAGCCCAGTGATGGAGGGTTTCTTTGGCTGCAAACAAGACTGCTGCTCCTTCCTAGACTTCCTCTTTTGCTCTCACCCCATAGAAAGGTTTGTAGGGGAGTTGGGAGAGGGGTTGATTGTGTTTCTCCCTCTCTCCCTCTGGGACCCTCATCAGGGCTATCTCAATAAATGTGGCTCAGGATCATCCTCTGGTGAGTCCTATAAACTCTCAAGAAACTCTCTAGGGTGTCTCCACAGTCCTCTTCCTCCAGGGCTTCCCCTTCTACCCTTTTGAGGGCCAGTAAAGGGCTTCTGGCTTTCTTCATTCATGTGGGGGTGCCGTACCCAAGGTTGCTAAACTGTTGGCTTAATCTACAGTAGTAGGGCAAACCCTCCTGGATGACGTCACAGCTGCTTCCCAGGGGCGTGACTACCCATTCTTCTTTCTCATAGGTGATAGAGAGCTTGCTTAAAGAACCTTTCCTTAGGTCAATCATAATGACATGATGTCACCATTGTCCTATCTGAACTCTGTAACCTATCTGTATACTGTCCACCATCTGTGAGCTTGTAAGGTTATTAAAAGCACAGTCCTCCTGGGGGCAGGGCAGAATTCATTGGGAACCCATTCGGTGTTATTCTGCCTCTTCTACTAGCTGCCCACCAGGAGCATTGCTGGCAGATATCCCTGTGTGTGTGTCTGACTTCTTTAACTTCTATCTCTAAGAGACTATTTGCTATCCTAATTATCTGGTGATCATCACAAAGCCCATCAGCCTGCTCATTTTGTGGCTCCAGCACATTTTGGCATGCCTGCTCTTTGCAGGTACTGTCTGGGCGGTTGTGAAAGAACAACTGAATAATCTGTTGAATAACATTGTAAGGTCCTTCACTATTGTTTTTCCACCCATATCACGCATGGGGCTGAAGGACGGGCATCTGACGTCCAGGTGAGACCTCCAGCCTCTACCCTCTGTTGCTATGGCAGCTTCTCTGTGCAAAACATGCAGCTCTGTTCTTCTCATGATCGATTCCCCGCTTTATTCAGAAACACAGTTTCCATGTCCTTGTGACAAATGATTCTTGTAGATTTCAAACTGTTTTCTTCTTTGAATTTAAAAAAAAAACAACCACTGTCTTGTTTTATTGAGAGTACAGTATGATGAAGCAGACCTTCCTCTGCAATGCCACTGGAATTCAGATGCTTTTGCTTCCACGTGAGAAACAGTAAACTGCTTTCAGGCTCAATGCAACGAGGCCCCCAATGATGAAGAAGAGAAGAGGCAGAAGAAGAACACGTTTGAGAAATGAATACAGAACACGAAGAGAGCTAGAAAATGCAATAGTGCCATCTAGACAGTGGATGAAAATATTGTGCTTGAAACACAATATAGCACAGATAGCCCTCCATGGCCCTCACCGGGCACCGTTCTAGGTCAGATGCCCTAGACAGCTGGACTAAAGACTCTTTGCCAGCTAGCTCTGTCTTGGGCCAGCAGAGGTAGAATTCTAAGCCCTCGCCCCACATGCTGGAGCTACAGAATCAATCTCAATGTCCAAAAAAGTCAGTTTGGTCATGGGGCCTTTGGTCTTTTCCAAAGCCAGAGGGATATCCAGGTCCTTTGTCAGCTGATAAAAACAATCTAACAAGAACTGGTAGCGATGTGAACTTGTCTCACCTAAGAACAAAACAAATTAAAGATAAAAAAAATTAAGATAAGATAAAGATAAGATAAATTAAGATTAAGATAAAAAAATTAAGATAATGGACTGCGTTGTCCATTGTCCACACTAGGAATGTACTAAACTTCTCAAGAACTGCCCAAGAGACTGAGCAGCCCATGAATGGCACAAATATTCTTTAGGAATTGCATGCTTCATCTATGTAAAAGCCTTAATTATTTCAGATAAAGGCCTGACTAAATTTGTATGTGTCTATGTAAATGAATAAATTTCATCCATGGATACCAGGAGAAAGCAGGGCTCACAATTTTTTTTACTCTTCTCACTTGTTGCCATAGTTTTGAAAGGTAACCTCATTACATCCTTTTTACCACCAAAAAAGGAGCTCACATTCCAGGTAATTTACCTTAACTGTAATTCTTTATCTCCAAACTCTGTAATATACATTATGTCCCCTATCCGAGGTAGATTGCTCCTCTTTTTTCTACCGCTGAGCGCTTCTTGTTTAAAGACTATCCTGTCCAACTAGGGCCATTTAGCCTAAGCAACATACTTTGTGAGCAGCAAGCCTTCTGTGTAAAATATTGGTCAAACCAAGTCAATGGAAGAGTTCCTGATTTTTTTTTTCCTGAGAAAAGGAGGGGTGGCATAACTGCAGAATGCTTTCTTTGTCTACTTCGATGCCATCATTCCTTGGGTGTCCCTACATGTGAACCTAGTTCTTAGTTCACAGATCGGAAAGAAGCAAACTGCTTCATCACAGGGAGATCATTTGTGAGGAAAGTCTCCCTGCATTGGGAAAGGATTGCTAACAAATTGTCACCATGGTGTTTTCACAGCCTTTAGAGGGACTGGCCAACCAACCAGGTCCCCAAACCTCAACTCAAAACTCTGCAGAAATCTTCCCCAACTAGCTCCTTTGTTTCCTGGCAAAACATGCAGGCAGCCTACAACCCCAGCCAGACAAAAGTTGTTAATTATTACAGTAGTTAAGGCAATTTGTTAAAAGGAGGGGAGGAAGGAAAAAAGGAGGGGAAGAACCTGCATTCAAATACCACCAGCATTATGGGGATAAATTATTACTCACCTTATATGTTTAAGCTCCTGAACAAGCCTGCATAGGTAATATCTGTGATAATTAACATCTTTAGGGCTAATGGGACTTGGGTCCATTGGATAAAAGGTCCATTGTTATTAATAACGACAACTCCTGGAATTTCTGCCATCCAGGCTGAGGTTAAAATGACCAGGAAACCTTCGCTTTAATCTGCCATTAGCGTCAAAGCAGCAGTTATACCCAGGAAATTAAACTACTCACTGTAGTGAAGTTTTAATGTCTGTGGCTGCATTTGACATCTCGTGATTTACAAGGCCTAGTAATTCCTTTTCTCCGGGACATTAGGCTTTTAGCTGGTCTTATGTTCCAGTCTGTAGCACCAATGACTTGCTGGGTCAGTTGGTTGCACAAGCAATGCTCTGTTCGTAGCAACAGCGACAGGTAGACAAATGAGAAAGGGAAAAAAAGGAACATTCCAGCCAACGTTGTACAGAGGCTGACTCTATATCTGGGGATAGGAAGAGATACCAAAAGAAAAGGGACTCTAGATATATAAGTCCAAGATACTGTATATTTACTATAGATAATATAGGAAGGAATAAATTTATAGAACATCTGAGGGAGTATTGAAAGGATTGCAGATATCACATGATACACCCAAGTCTTCTTGTTCTTGATAGAAGCGGGTTTTTTTAGAGGCAAGATAAGGCAGCTATAGCAAAGAATCCATTGTGAGACACTGGCCTTTTTAGATATCTAAGGAAAGCTTTGGATTTTAGCTTGGCACTCTTAAGAGAAGATTGTTGCTTCACGAAGATGTACAGGGCTATAATCCTCCTAAGAAGGAGTAATTTACCGTCCTTCAAAAGCTTCTGTTGAATATTGCCAATAAAACTTTGCCAGGACAGTTAGAGCTCATGGGAATTGTAGTCCAAAATATCAGCAGGCTCCCTACCTCTGAGATTCCATATTTCAGGTCAGGTCCGGGATGAATTCTTTCAAGCACACGTTTTGTCAGGAGATCCATGATATCTCCAGTTAAGGCACTTTGAGATAGAATAAGTACACAAGGGGGTGTTGGTAGCAGGTAACTCCGAGTGTTGGTAGCAGGTAACTTTGGAAAAGGGAAGTCATGGAAACAGGTGGAACGGAATGTGAGGAGAAGTTAAGTTAGCAAGAGGAAGTGAGAGAACAAAGGAGGGAAGGAGAAAAAAAGGAGAAGGGAAGAAAAAGGTCATGCCATGCTGAACATATATGACCTGCTCTGATTTGAGAAGCTTAGCAGGGCCAGGCCTGGTTAAAACTGGATGGGAGAATACCAGGCATTAGGAGGTTGGGCTAGGGAAAATAATCCTACTTGAAACCTTAAAGAAGAGAGGGTCTGCCTGTTAGAACTGATAGTACTGGGAGGGATGGACCGAAGTTCTCCATTGTGTAAGACTGCTGGATGTATTCCTATAAAGGAGCAGCTGGTTTGGGGGAAGGTCTAAAAACTTCCAGAATAAGTTGTCCCAGTCTACAGCAAAAGCTTCAGTTGTTTCTTCTTTACTTTTTTATGCACAGAAGTACAAAGTCTTCCATTTATGGCACAGTACCATCTAGGCTAGATTGGGTCCTGCACTAATTTTTTTGCTGTTAGTAGAGGAAAATTACATCACCAGCAACTCAACTCAATAACCGGAAAATCCGAAGCTCAGGACCATGAGGGTGGGGGTGGGGGGGTGGACAAACCCTTGATGAGATTCATGCTCTCTGATTAGTCCATGAACTGTTTGCAAATGTGGTCTTTGGATATATTTAGGTTCTTTGGATATATTTAATGCAGAGAAACATAAATATATACCTTGTGGACAGAGATCACTGCCCAAAATTGAGGGTGAAATTTAGAACAAGGAGCTGAGCATACTGAACAAGTGCTACTCACTTGAATCTTGTGGACGCTCCAGGAAGGTGTATTTAATAACAAGAGGAATTCTAGAAGACACACAAAGTGCCTTAATCAATAGTTATTGATGGGTACGTTCTAGTAGACGTTGATGGATTAAGGATGTCCCTGTCCAGTTCTGAATCCAGCTGGCCTCTGAAGTCTCACATGCCTTCAGGATTTATATATTATTCCTGCCCTCTCCTTAAGTGTTTTGTTTTTCTCACTGTCCCAAATGGAAGCTAGACTGAATGGGAAAGCAGTGATATATGAACATAATTCTGGATTTCGAAATAGCTTTGGAAAGTAACCTTAACATAAATACAGAGCATAAACCATCCTTCTTTGTTCACAGCTGCATTTGTAAAACGGGATAAAGCATAACACCTTTCACTCCCTCTACATTCCCCAATGACTCTCAAACTAGCTAAAATGCACCAATCATTCTGCAGAGTGGAACAAAACTCCTAGAAACCCTCAACCAGCTCAGGAGAGTTGGTGGAGAATTCTGAGAGTTGCCGTTCACAGAAGAGATATTTCCAAGTTCGGTTGTTCCCTCCTGCCGACGTTACACAAAATGCCGGTAAGAAGGAAAGTGCCGTCTATGGTATGTGCTCATTTTGGGCATTAGTTTACAGGAGAAGGCATATCATACCAACCTTATATGCATTAAGCTTCTGATAAGATTTTTAAAATAGCTTTTCTACTAATATCTTTTGCTGTTTCACACCTATCTTATAATTTAAATGAAATCTGGATATTTCACTGGTAACTACTGGGCTGTCATGTCACGTGTACAGCTGGATTTACAGTTTGGCCCCCTCCACCCCCACCCCCCAATTGCATTGCAAATCTTATCCCAAGCCCTTTTTTTTTTTTTGCAAATTAAAAAAAACTGAAGAAGGTGAATTGGACAACAGAACTGGAAGCCATTTGTTGTTATGGATGGATCAGATATCAGGTGGCAAAAAGCTGAGCCATGAATGCCCTTTGCTTCCATTCTTAAAGCATCTTGAATTCCTACACAAGCCACAGTATGCCCTTAATCCCACAACAAAATCAAGTCAAAGAGCAATTAATATTCTGATACCTGTGGCCAGTCGAAGTGATATAGAGCTGATGATTTCTTTTTCCATTTTACTCCAACTGTGGTTACTTTTGTCTCTGCATTTTTTCCCTCAGCCGTCCTTCTCTGGGCGGTGGTTTTAGGGGCACCAAGGTTCACTTTTGTGGGTAACCTGCGCTGATAGCTGTTGATTTAATTAACTCAGCCTTCTCAGCTACTTGACCGTATTGAATGAGGCAGGGCTGAATGGCCTATAACTAATTCCAGCCATAAAAAGCTTTTCTCATGTATGAGAGACCAGAAAAAGGAGGGTTAAGGAATAAACTAAACGAGAACAAACCAAAGTCCTCAAAATGATATGTTTTTGAAGAAAAACCATTTGATTATATGAGGGTGACAAAGTCATTTTTAAAGAAAATATTGTAAATATGGTGGGGAGATTGATTATTACAAATTTAACAACTCCTGTCCTATCACCAATTGTGAAAAGTTACTTTCTTTTACTACAATTACCATAATTCACCAGCCTGCTAGATAAGATAAAAGGCCTGTCTAGTCAGTTTGAAAAATGCAGGGCTAGCCAGGTGCCTCTGAGAAATCCACAAGTGATGTAAGAACACACTCTGTATATGCACACTGTATTCTTCAGAGCTGGAAGCCAAGTTTTGTTGAGTTTCAAACTTTCCTCTTTTTTGTTGAAGTTCTGCTGGTGCTTGTGGATTTCAATGGCTTCCCTGTGCAGTCTGACATAATGATTGCTGGTGTTGTCCAGTATTTTAAACTCAACAACACTTGGCTCCCAGCTCTGAAAAATACAGCGTGCAAAAGATCAACGAATTCTACCCAGCCACAAGGACAGGGGATCACTACACACAAAAGACCAGCTAATGACACCCATCAATCACAGTGACAGATAATCTCTCCTCCTTATCACAACAATACACCCACAACAAGATACACTCTCTTGAAAAGGACAATAGCCTATCTCACAGCCATAAATACTCAACTCCCAAGCAAACTATACCAGAGCACAGAGTGCTGTCCTCTGAAGATGCTGGCCACAAAGACTGGCAAAACGTTAGGAAGAACAACCTTCAGAACATGGCCAAAGAGCCCAAAAAAACCACAACAACCATTAGATCCCAACCGTGAAAGCCTTCGCGAATACAATATCTATAATGTCTGTTTCTGTACTTTGTCTTATAGTCCAAAAAGTACGCTCTTCTCCCCTGTCCTGGATCAATTCTGAAGCAAGAGTACTGGCATGTGCAAAGCCTTTTTACTATCCCTGAGGACAACTCTTTGTTCAGGACCACCCAAAGGCACTGCTACCTGTTCCAACTCTAAGACGCTGGCCCCTCCTTAGAAGCACACTTCCAGCAATTGCTAAGACAGCATCCTTCACCATATCTGAGGTGGTAGACTAGAGTGAGAGACCCAGGATAGGCCATACAGTGTGGGCCCCTTTGCCCTCCAACAAAGGACAAGATATGGGGAAATCAAAAGAAAGAACTGCAGGGACTACATCACCTATCAACACCTGAAAACACTTGCTTTACTCTGTCTAAAGGTAGGGCTAGCTCTGTATATGTTCCCATAATCAGCAATTAGGAGGTCAGTGCAGAATGACCTTCAACATCAGGTTTCTTAGTCTAGCAAAGACTGCGACAACACAGTGAAGAAAATAGGCTTCAATTCCACAGTTTTTGAAATTGGGTTTCTGCTGGGTGAAATTGCTGTAGTCGTCCAGATGAGAAACAATTTGCATGAGTCAGCAGGGGCAGAGAGATGTGTTTTCATGGTGCTCCAACAGCAGAAGTTGCCTTGGACAAGGTGTTAATTGGCAATTTCCACCTCTCTTGTTTTTGCCCAGATACTTTGTTCCAGTACTGACTTTTACTGTGTTTTTTTTAAAGGAAAGAAACTGTCTGGAGATAAGAAGCACTCGGTTGAGGGGAACTAATATCACACTGGGTGCAAAAGTGGATAAAAGCAATGTCATAATCAGACAAACTTTAAACCACTCCTGATGACTGAACAAATACAGGTGATTCCCCACTCAAAAGAGATTATTCTACAATGTGTCTCCCTGCATTCAGCTTTACATTGTGCAGTTGCTGAGTTTTATTTCAAATTCATCTGTGCCCTGGCGGATGCAAATTGTAGGATAAATGGCCAACACAGTCCCACCTACCCCCACCACATAACTCTCTTTAAAAGAAAGACTGATGCCCCCATCCAAAAGCATCCAGAAATTGCTTCTATCCCCTTAAGGTAAACTCTTTCAGGTCTCCCTCGGTAGCTCAATGTTATGTTTATTTGCTGGGCTTTGCCTCCGCCTTTTAAGAAAGCTTGTTGAAATCAACATTGATTTGTTATTTATCCAGCTGACAACAAGACAGCAAAAAAAGGTAATAATTCTAGGCACTGGGGAGATTGAATTCCTGTATCACTGTTAGCTACATTAACTTGCTTCCTGGATCTCAATTCAATTAGGACAGCATTCCCTAGCATTAATAAATCAATACGGATGCCATTTTGATACATATATTTGAATGTCTTTCATTATATACTTCAGGGGCCAGGATTAGAGTTGAAGCCGAAGTTAATGGGACATGACATGGCAGATCAGGTTGGGTAAGAGCAAGCTTCGGAGCCGTTAGCTGTAATTGCCTCCTTGTTTGCAAAAGATTGCTCCAGTGGTACACAAGAGCTGTTTAAACTTTGGTTATGGCACAGCTGGGTTTACTTGCCAACAGAACAGGAGAGGGAGGGATCCGGCCTGGATGGTTCCTGTAGCTTTAAAAGATTCATTATTATTATTATTATTATTGTTGTTGTTGTTGTTGTTGTTGTTGTTGTTGTTGTTGTTGTTGTTGTTGTTGTTGTTGTTGTTGTTGTTGTTGTTGTTGTTGTTGTTAATGAACAAGTGAAACTGTTCAGGACATAGCTGTTAGAAAAGTGAGCCAGACTCTCTCCATCTCCTAGTCAGCCCATGTAATCCATGTTCTTGGCTGGGAGCATCTTGATTATATTTGGAGCCCCAATTTATATAATCGTTAAAATTTTTGATGTTTAAATGCTTTTAAGATGTTGCTTGTTATGTTTTTATGTATGTAAGCTGCCCCGAGTAGACCTTGTCTAGAGGGGCGGGGTATAAATCCAGTTAAAGTAAAGTAAAGAGTGATAGCTTCGTTACAAGTCGGACAGGATAAAAATGTAAATATTTTTTTTAAAAAAAATTACCTCTACCAGTTGTTTAGAAAATGAGACATTGACAGAGATTGGGAAATCTCTTCACTACCACCACTCCTGTGATTTAATCCTTTAAAAGTACTTAGGATGCAACTACATAAAGGGAAAAATGGAATGGAAACTGTGATGCCACACCTGGGAAGGGAGGACATGGGCACTCAATATCTGCAGCTTGCTAACCACCTGACAGGGTCTTGTATTAATTTTTGCTCCAAAATATGCATTAGGGCTTATTTTCAGGGGATGTTTTATTTTATTTTATTTTTTAATGCACAACAATCTACATTGATTCAAAGACAGCCATGTCATCTTCTTCTGGTTGCTGCACAATTGTGGAGGGTGGCGGTTCACTTAACAAGGGCTTATTTTGGGGTTAGGGCTTATATTACGAGCATCCTGAGAAATCATACTAGGGCTTATTTTCAGGTTAGGTCTTATTGTAGTGGAAACAGGGTAACTCTTCTGTGCACCTGGTGTCTGGGTCTGCTTGTTTCCATCTCTCCTCCCCATGTGTGGGGAGAAGAGGATTCAATCTGCAGCCAGTTTTCTCACTGCCCTGCCTCTCTCACTGCTGCTCAAGCCAGCTGGAATGGCTTTAAATCCAAAGGTTATAAACCATTCCACAGAAATTCAAGAGAGCACATCATTGGAACTGATGTGTATACATCAGTTGCCAAAAATGTAGAAGCCCCAGCAGCAGAGGGGAAAGCATGGATTAAGGGGGGGGGGGGACTCCAATCTGATTCACATTGACTTTTATGTCACATAGACCAGTGGTTCTTAACCTTGGGTTACTCAGGTGTTTTTGAACTGCAACTCCCAGAAACCCCAGCCAGCACAGCTGGTGGTGAAGGCTTCTGGGAGTTGCAGTCCAAAAACACCTGAGTAACCCAGGGTTAAGAACCACTGACATAGACAATGGAAAATAATGTGACTCTGTCTCTTCTTATCCTGGAGCACTACATGATTTATCAATGTAGTTACAACTGTACCGTGACTTCTCACAAGTCTTTTCCCCACCATGCAATCTGCGTAGCATCTATAATATCCGTCTTATTTCCTGCATAATCCCGGTGGGGTGGGGACCCTTGTAACTTCACAATTCAGAAGTCAAAACAAACAAAAACATTTACTGGAACTATACATGGATTTATACAGATTCTGTTGAAACATTAGAAGATTCATCCTGATTCCACAAGGTTCATTGACTCTAAAAATTCCCCTAGATATCAACAGTGTACACTCCTTTATGAGACACTTAGTTCTCCAAAGTCTCCAATCATAATAAGTCAATCTCCTTGTCAGGTCTCTCTGTCTCCCTGGACCTCCAAAGAGTAAATTGATTAGGACATTCCTGATTGCCAATTGAGTGACTCAAATCCTTGCTATACATCTATTCCCTTTGCTGCTAAGTTCCTTAAAAAGATATGAGTCCAGTCATGCATCAATGTGACTCTTGGAGACGATAAAACAGGCACCTAGCAAAATGCAGCGTTCGTCTCTTAAAGGTCTTAAAAGCATTTCTCAATTATGAATGGCCTGGAGGGAGTCATTCCGAGTGAATATAGGGATAAATAAGGATGGAAAATAATAGCATATCAATAGCTCACCTCTTGGCGCACATAGGGATGAAATTTTCCTATTCTGCTCAAAGACTGAAACAAACAAACAAACAAACAAAAAATACATTTAGCTGTCTGAAAACATAGTTGTCCCCTTTTTTCCTTTTTGGTCTCATGATAGTGGTGAGATTTTAAAAATCCAAATGTATTCTTTCTGTCTGGAATTTGCCATCAGGGAAAATGGGACATATTTATTTCTATGAGTAACATTTTTTGTGTTTCTGCACAAATATATATATGTGCAGAAACACAAACAAATGGAAGCATAGTGCATATGTACATTGTATCATAAAGTTTGAAATCCTCCAAAAAGCAATACAGTATGTATCTTCCCTTTTCAAAGAGTGTCTCTTGTTCTAGTGTAGAATAACAAAGCAGCTCAGAGGAATTTAGTTTGGGTTGGGTGGTGTTTTTTTTAAATCTTCCTCCTTGCAGACACAAGGGTGACACACAAATATGGCTAAAAATACACAGTGAAATAAAAACAGCAAGGACCAATTCTATCATTAGAGAATGAGGTAGTTGCATCAGGCCACAGATTTTAGTTTCATTATCAGGGCCAAGCTATCTATTATAGATAACACATTGATAGAAAAATCCTTGTGTGATAAACCTGTCTGATTGTCCACAGCAGGAATATTTCACACTTCCTATAGCTGATATATTAGCTGACTTTCTTTGGCTATTGGTTTAGCACAGGGATCAGGGAACTTTTTTTTACCTTTTACCCCCCCCCAAAAAAAAAATTATATACGCCAACATTACCCCCTTGATTTGAAAGGAAGGAAATCATACATTATTTGAATTCAAAATATTATTGAATCTACACAGGCTGTGTACTGAACTAGCAGGATATATCATCAGTATCAATGGCTGCCAGGCTATGTACCGAACTAGCAGGATGCACCAAATTTAATAAAGATGTCCACTATTTTTGCTGGAACACATTGCACTCCAGCCATGGGGTGGTATAGGGAGTAGTAAGGTGTCCAACGTGCCTAGCAAGTTGCATTAAATTTTTGCTAGCTCGCAGAGGATTTAATCATCATCAGTGGCTGCCAGAGTGGTGCTAGCAATGACATGCTTGCTAGAGACAGCCAACGCAGAATTGGGGGGGGGGGGGGCTTTCCCTACCACTTTAATCATTCTATGTGTGGTGTTAAAAAGGAACAAACCAGGCTAAAGGTCATGTCACCCACCCTGGTGCCACAGCCCAATATCAAAGACCAGTGCGCTATTTTTTTTTTATCATCATCAATGGAAAACTCAGCAGTGGCCAGAGGACTGGAAAAGATCAGTCTACCTCCCAATCCCAAAGAAGGGAAGTGCCAAAGAATGCTCCAACTACCGTACAATTGCAATCATTTCACATGCTAGCAGGGTTATGCTTAAAATCCTACAAGGTAGGCTCTGCTCATTACCCCCAGGATTTTCATTTTTACCCAATTTGGGGTAATTTTCCCCTGTTTCCCGACCACTGGTTTAGCAAGTAAGCACAGGAGTCATTTGCAGCCCTAAATGTCTGCCAGCACTCTTGTCTCCAAATCACTAACAGATTTCAGCTTCTAACTTATTTATTTATTTCATAAATTTATATGCTGCTGACATTATGCAGTACACTACTCTAAGTAGTTTACAACAAACTTTTAAAAAGACAATAAACTAAAAGTACAAATAAAACAAATAATGCTGTGCCATCTGTATAGTTTCACTCTTAGTTATTTACTTAATTGTAATTGTATTTTTATGGCTTAATACTGGGGATGGGTACAAATCGCCGGTTCAGCCAGTTCGTTTACCAGTCCCACAGTTGATTTGCAGTTTGATGCTCTGCCCCCTTTGATGGGCACCCACTTGGAGGCAGCACCCAATGTACCGTCATCATCTTATGAACTAAGATGACCCAAATACAATAGGCAAGATTGGTGCATTTTCAACCACAGAAGCCTCTGTGCTGCAAAATTGGAAGACCAGCAGTCGTAAGATCGAATCCACGCAACGGAGTGAGCTCCCGTCGCTTGTCCCAGCTTCTGCAAAACTGGCAGTTTGAAAGCACGTAAAATGCAAGTAGAGAAATAGGTACCACCACTGTGGGAAGGTAAGGGTGTTCCGTGTCTAGCTGCGCTGGCCATGTGACCACGGAAACTGTCTACGCACAAACGCTGGCTCTATGGCTTGGAAACGGGGATGAGCATCGCCCTCTAGAAACGGACATGACTGGACTAAATGTCAAGGGGAACCTTTACCTTTACCTAAACTAATAAGAGGTACCCAGCTATCTGTGTCTCTTAACACAAATTCAGTAGGTAACGCTCCCTTTGTCCCATCACTGAATCCAGAAGCTAAGAAAGTTTTCAGCTGCTAAACTGGGGTTGCCCTCTTCTTTCTTGGCTTCTGTAACTGTGCCTTTGACAGAACCTTTGGTTGTAGACTTTAATGGTTAAAATTCTTTTCTCCATACTATAAAAAACAGCACCTGAAGATCTTGCTACTTTTAAAAGTTCAAGGATGGTCTCTGTGTGTATGCAAAAGTGCAAGGAGGTCAGACTGCTGTTGAAGGCACAAGAGCAGGATCAGTTTTAAGAGTTGATAAGTATAACAACCCTCACTTTCTATCTTACAAACCTACATAAGCTTTGGTTGTGTAGGTTTGGTCATAATTGAGGGATTAAATTCAGAACAAGTAGTTTGGATATAATATTCCACGATACATTTAAGATTGTAGGACCGGGTGCTGAATGAATATGAGTAGTCATATTTTCCAGACAAGTTGAGATTCTGAAGAGCTTGTGTCTAGTGGGGTGTGTGTGAGATAGAACCAAATTAGGGTATGAGAGCAATTAGGAGTTAAATTGCTCTTTGAAACTAGCTAATTTTGGTCTAAAGCCCTTTTCACTTGTATCTGTGAGACATTTTTATACATTTTCCATCGTTTATTTTGAAACATAGGCGTCAGCAGATCTTTTTCATCACCTCCGGTCCTGCAGGAGGGGAACTAATACCCAATCTAAAGCATGAAGGGTGTCCTGTGCACGAAGTGGAACTTCTCTGTAAAGTTTTTTTTTCCTGCCTTCTGAGTTAAGGCTGAAACCCTGTGCATAATGCCTTGATGAGTTAAGCCTATGCAATTTAGGATTCGTGCAAACAGGACACATATACTGCCCCCCATTGCTCCCAAAGAGCATGAAGTTTATTTAAAATATTGTTTTGCCTTTCTCCTTTTAAAAGGACCCAAGTCAGCTTACAACATTAAAAAACAGTATGTAAAGTTAATAACAGTGAGTATACAATACTGAAAGGATCAAACTGCATGACACACTAAAGAAAAAGGGAAAAAAAGAACAGTAAACAGAAACAACACCAAAACATATGCAAAGCAGTAAAGTACAAAAATTGTGTGTGTTTTTGTTGTTTTTTTAAAACCTCACTCATGCAGTCAGTAACTCAGGAAAAACCTGTCAGAAGATAAAGGTTTTTGCCTGCTTGCGGAAGGACAGCCAAGATGGGGCCAGCCTGGCTTCCAGTGGGAGGGAGTTCCACAGTTTGGGAGCAGCAACAAAGAAGGCCCTCTCACATATCCTCACCAAAGACACATGTGACAGTGCTGGGACCGAAAAAAAAGGACTTCTCCTGATGATCTTAACACACGAGCAGGCTCACAGAGGGAGACACCGTCTGACGGACATTAACCTGTGTGTCGGAGCATCTGCATCCACAAGCATTCCTAAATTGACACATGTGGTGAGGGTAGGGATTCAGGGAATAATAGATCTAGCGCTATATATCTAGGGTATACATCAGGAATCCTGGTAACTAAAGATGTTCATTCTGAAGAGCAAAAGCTTGAGTTCCCGGGAGAACTGGGAAAAAGAACTTTCTGACTCTGAAGAGGTTGCTGGACAGCGCTTCCCATCAACCCTCAATATTAGCTATCATAGTTAGGACTGATAGGATTTGTAGTCCAGCAGCACCTAGAGGGTATGCTTTCCCCACAGTTGGAATATAGCGACCATGGGCTTTATGGCTGCCCCCATAAATGTTGGAACAGTCATGAATTAGCCTCTGGCGCTTCATTAGTTAATTGACTCCGATTCTAATCAGTCCCAGGCAGTCTACGATGATGAGAATTAGTCCAACGTATGGAAGGCCACCAAATTTCCAAGTGAGGAATTAGGAAGTTAGTATGCTAAGCAAGAGGATTTCAGCAACTGTGTGGGGACCTTGTAGAAATTTAACAAGCAGTTATTGCAGCTGCAGGATATTTTTAATATAAATCTAATAAAGTTTCCCTATTTTTTTCAGTAAGAAACATGGCTGGCATGTGCTTCCATTTTCTCCACAGATTTAGAACTCTCAGAGACGGATTTCGGAAAGCTCCCCAATTCCCATACTATGCCAGCTTAAACATGATGACGGCTGCCATTTCTGAGCTACCATGGGTAGGTTCATGACCTCCAAAGTTACGCAGGATGTTAGAACTCCTCTGGGTCCTATTTAGCATGGGCATATGGGATTAAAAGAAACAGAACATCTATTGAATTAATGAACTGTAAATGAGAAGTTTTCCACCTTCTGGCTGTACATTTCCCTAAAAACAAGACGTTCGCATTAGTATAACTTTTTAAAGTATGGTCTTAAGGTGGGTTATTTGCTTTTATATGTGTCTCTAGTAGCATGTGTGCCAACGACAAATTGAAAGCATGCTAAGTAGGTGTTCATATGGTTATGGAAGTCGCTCTTGCCTCTGTGATGGAGCGTGTGATCAAATTTCATGACTTTTCGCATCTGAGATCTAAGGGTAGAATATTACAAAAATAATACTATGTAATGTACAGTACCTGCATTAATTTATGTCAGTGATTTAATTAAATGAACACACTGTTGGGTAAGACCAGAGGCTTTAGTCCAGCATTCCCAACATGGCAAACAAAACACAGTTGTTCATGTAAAATATTTGTATTACTGACTTCCAGTGCAAAAACTCTCCAAGGCAGTAAAGCTTTAATTAGTTAATTTAATTTATATCCCACCTTTCTCTCTTGCAGGACCAAAGGTGGCTTACAATACAAATTTTAAAAACAGATCCAGCTAAACCCAAAATTAATTAGAGCATTAAACACAATTCACATGATTATCACATTAAAACCAACAGTGCTGCACAATATCATGCCCACGTTGCCAGCAGGAAAAAGGAGATCAAGCTTTAAATACCACAGGGCAGCCTGATTGTCGACAATACCAATGGCAGCAGCCAAGATAGTCTACAGGATACCCTTTTGTGCTCACTACTATTCACAAAGTGACACTAAGTGTGAGGGAATGATGGTTTATGGAGTTATACCAGTGAGCTGGTGAGGACTTTTTAAAACAAAATAACTATTGGCATGTTCTGAGAAGCTGTAAAGACCCAGAAACAAGGACATCTACTCCTTCAGATGGAAATCTGGCAAAACAAATTTAAATTTGAGCCAAAGGACTCACAGCTATCTAGCCCCAGCACCTGTACACTTTTAGAAAAGAGGAAAAGTGGGCTCCAAAAATCCTGATTTGTATCCTGATTCCCTGATTCATAGAGTGGCAGGTCCTGAAGCCAGCGGAATAGCTTAGAGCATTAGGTGGACGTTTAATTGCCCAGTGGGTCTCCTTGGGCACGCTGCTCAGTCCCTGGGTGGCCCCAGAAGAAGGGAAGGGCAAATCACTTTTGAGAGTTCGTTTCATCAAAAACCATGGAAGGGATGTCCGTAAGTCAGGGGTGACCTGACAGGAGGCTGATGATGAGGACAAACAACAACAATGAAATTATGGAATTTGTTTCTTCCTGCTATAATTATGGTTGCTCACCTAGATGACATTGGATGGAAGCTAAGCAGATTCAAGCTGCCTGGTGGATATGTCTTTCCTTTAGGATGATGGTAGGTGGTCTCCAGAAGCCCAGTAGCTCTATATGCTCATCCTTGGATCTAGGAGCGCGGCCCCTGCTGTCTTCCATGTCATTCTCTCAATCGCAATAGACGGTTCACCCTCCTCGTTAGCGAACGCGTGAACATGTTTGCGTACCCATAAACTTTCCCTAATGGAAAAACAGAGCAGCTTTAGCCATTTCCACTTGAAATATTTTAGTGGTGGAAATGCTTAGCCTCTTTTCTCTGCTAGCCATCTTGTTCCATTCCAAATCACTGCCAGCAGCATAACCCTGCAATTATTTTCTTTTTACGGGAGACCTGACTTTGATTCTTCATCATGCTTCCCTACCCCCCAGTTATACCAGTGAGCTGGTGAGGACTTTTTAAAAACAAAAGAACCCCTGACATGTTCTGAGAAGCTGTAAAGACCCAGAAACAAGGACATCTACTCATTCAGAGGGACATCTGGCAAAAGAAATTTAAAATTTGAGCCAAAGGACTGGTTGCCATTGAATAAAAATCTGGAAGGGAAACAACAGAAGCAGGAATTGAGTCAGGACCCATCGGGTAGCAGGTGCAACGATCTGAAGGTGGGGAGGGTGACTTTTAGTCATAAACTTTTAAAAATAATCTAAACAGGAACTTGGCTTTTCAGGCTACTTTCTTTACTCTCTACTTCTGAACTTCCTTAAGCCTGGAAGAACTCTTCTTTGCACGTAGACTGAAACCAGGCCTCCAAGAACGTCTGCAGAAAGGCCTTTAGAATGGCCAAAGGGACACAGCCATGCGAGCCTACATACCTAACTTACCATGCATGGCATGCACCACGGTGATCAAATCCTGTGGGCAGCTTCTTCTCAGTGAACACCAGCCAGTGTAACCCTCTCGGTGCAAACCTCAGCTTAAAAAAAAATCAGTGCAGGTGCTCCCTGTTGGGCACGCATCATGTGAATCAGTTCATGACAGCAAATGCCTACACTGACCTCTTAACTTGTGGCAGCTCACAGCTGAGATGTTTGCCAGTAGAATCATGGAGTTTGGGATTTTTTTTTTCCCATTGGAGTCTGGCCCATAAGACTGTCTGTGCCCCTTAAAATCATAAATATATTTAGGGTTCAGAGGAGCAAGTGCCCTGTTTGCAGACAGCTCTGTATCCATCTATCATCACGGAAAACATGAGGCAGCAGCTGAAATGTTAGCTAGGTACAGTTCATAGATGTATAACCACTCTGCTTCATGAACTTTACAAAGTCATAGCCCAACAACTGTTTGCGAACATCCGAGCTACAGCACATGGAAACTCAGGTTATGTCTTTCTAACCTGTGGTTCCCACAATCTAGGACAGCCTTCCAAGAATGGCCTTCATTACTTGCTTGTAAGATAGGCAGGAAGGTTACCACTCCCTCTCTCCACCCAACTAAATGTCACTTACACTTAACTCATATTTAGAAGCAGTGCTCCCTTAAGTGCTGGAAGGCATCTGTGTGTTCTACCATCCTTTCTTCTTATTTTGTTGCATTCTAAGGTGTCGTATTCCATCCTTGATCAGAAGGCAAATATGAGCTTATTTTGCAAGTCTGACTATTGAGGCCTACATCCTTAAGAAAATCTTCTTGACAATAGAGGAAAAATAGTCTAATAATAGGTAATACACAATCTAATTAATGTTTAGTTTGGCCCTCAGAGCAAGTGATGTCCACTTCTTATGGGGAAAGTGAGCACTTAATTCAATGAACAATTTTTGCAATGTACAATCTGTAATTTGCCTCTCCTAAGGATTCCTGGGATTCATATTTGGCAAGGTATTTAGAATTCTCTTTATTTTAGAGGAATGCACTAAGGCTCTCTGGCAGAGCTATAACTCCCACACCAAACTATAAATCCAGGATGCCAGAGAGTGGAACCAAGACAGTTAAAATAATATCAAGTGAGGTAAATGTCAAGTGCAGATACACCTCGTGCCTTTTTTTTATGTCCCTGAAGACATTCCTCTGTGGCTTTGCTGATGTTTTCGTCCTTTTCATTAAGGCATTCTACTTTGGTTCTAAATGGTTCTGAGTATCTGTTAGAAAAGTGGAATATAAAACACTGAAGATAAATCAATCAATCAGTAAATAAATGAAAGGTGTTTTGTGGTGTTCTTCCAATCAGTGGTACAACAGACGACTCCTCTCATGGGCAGTGTGGGTTTCAGATTTCAAAGTTGTGCTTGAGCCCAGAAGCACATTTGAAATTTCTTGTATTACACACACACGCATGCACACACACACACACACACACACAATTCTGCTGAGCCATATGAAAATGCCTCTAACCACCCACAGCTCCACCACACAGTCTGATCCACCGCTGTACATGCCAAGAGGTGAGTTTCTGGAAATAAAAAAAATAATAGTCACAATATTGTTTTTACCTACTTCCTCATTTCAGTGTTAAACAGAATTAAGACTCAGATCCTTGAAGGCAGATGCCAAGCAAATAAATAAAGCTGCCTGTAATACTCAACTGTTTTCTTTTATTAGTTTTCTTGTAAAGCTCTGAAAGTCTTGGCACGTGGCTGTCTAAGTAAGGCACTGGTTCTCAAACTGGGGTCCCCAGATGTTCTTGGACTACAATTCCCAGAAGCCTTCACCACTTGCTGTGCTGGCTGGGATTTCTGGGAGTTCCAGTCCAAGAACATCTGGGGGGCCCCAGTTTGAGAACAACAGGTCTAAGAAACTGCCCACCTCAACTGGTCTAAATGGGGTTAAGCTCTTGAGGAGAAGCCTACTTGACAGGCACCTTTTCCACAGTAGAATCCACTTCCTTCCTCTCACAGTTTCCAATCTTGTTGGTTTCCAGGAAGCCTCGTCAAGAAGACACTTCTTCAAAAGTGTTTCTGAAGCTTCCTGGTTTTTTGATTTTCTTGTCCAATCTGTTTTTAAAGATTTTCTTTCTTTTCAGTGATGTCGCTCTCCTCCTTGAGGCCTACCTTTGCAGTCAAAAGTGGGAGAAGTATAATAAGTTCAACAAAGAAAGACATGACACTTTTTGTCAAGCGGGATTCAAAGCCCAGTCTGAATAAGCCAGGCTTAGGATGCTAAGCAAACTGGAGAGAAGCTACAACATGCCATTGAGTGCCTGGGGGAAAAACACAAAGACCCAAAGATTGCCACTCAGATTTCCCACCAGCTACCAACAGTGGTTGCCGTTGTGGGTCTGGAAAGCCACCTTGCATGTCAGAGAAAGATGACAACGGGCTGTTGCCATGGTAAGCACCGGATCTGTCAGGTCTCATCCTCTAGAGCAGTGGTCCCCAACCTTGGGCCTCCAGATGTTCTTGGAATACAACTCCCAGAAGCCTTCACCACCACCTCTGCTGGCCAGGATTTCTGGGAGTTGAAGTCCAAGACCATCTGGAGGCCCAAGGTTGGGGACCACTGCTCTAGAGCCAACACTGGTCCAAGGATCTTCTCTGGATCCTCTCTACCTTTTGAGGAGAGGAAGACCACCACCATGGAAAAGGCTTATTATGGGTTGTGACCACCCGCAAGAACATTCCTCTCAGAGAGACTTACCTGCCATAGAGTCCTTTTCCCTTTGGCTACAGATAGTGGCCTTTTTGTTTATTCAGGGTTTAAAAAAAATTAGCAAAGGGTGGTTTTGTTCATTCTTCACCTTGCACTGGAGCCATAATTCAAATGCCCTTCCCTGTGGCTGTCTTTAAAAAACAAAAACAAATTATGCCTAGTTGTGCCCTGCATGAGCAAGTGTCTATGCAACCAACACACACACACATACACACACACTTGCACACACAGAGAGCACTCATTTAGATCAGACATGACCTTTTGAATTCTCGGGTAGAGTGTAAATTGCATGTCGCCAGCATAAAATATTAAATCCAATTTATATTTAATTATTGATGTTATTATGAATTCCATAGTAATGGAAGCAAGGGGAGAAAAAAAATAAGAATAAAGGGCCTTCTTTCCCCTCCCCCCCCCTTCCACAACTCCGCCATTAAATAGCTTTGTTGCATTAGCCATTTCTTGAGGTTAGCTAACTCCCTCCGTTTTCTTCTGAAAGGGCATGATGGATGGTTATGGGGAAGTTTGTAAATAGTCTTCCAGATATATTTCATATAATTATAGTGCCAATAAAAGAGATCAGGAGGCTTCTTAACTCCCTACTAATTATTTTGCTCAGAAAAGGGATAAGGGAAGAAAGAGAAGGGTGGGGTAATATATGTTAACTCTTTTGACCCTTTCCTTTGGAGGCTTCTTGCTTTGATATCTTTCTCGCTGAAAGGTACACTTTATGAAAACCATCACAGGTTTCACATTAAATAGAGAAGGGTGGTTTCTCTGCTTGAGAGATTTAACCAAACATCCAGCGTTGCTCTGACAATATTTTGACAAAAGAATCGATTGGGTTGTGAAGTCCTTGGTGAGGGTTGCGACTTCTCCATGCCTTTCCCTTTCCCCACAATCCCCAGAACTTGCAATTTAAAGCTGGGCAAGACAATCAGTCTCTCCCAGGCTCCTGTCTGACTTAAGACTGGACCGCCATTTTGTAGACAAGAAAGCTTTTGTCAACATGCCGAAATGAACTCAAGGGCCTTTTCTTAGGGAGGCGTTGCCTCCTATCTGAGCATCTCGTTCCAGGCCAGCTTGATCTGATTTGTTCATAGAAACACAGTCTAGCAAATCTTTGGAATTCCTCTAATTATAGCAGAGCTGACATACAAGCAGACCTGAAAAATCACATTAAAAAAAAAATCTAAGGAATTGCCATTGACTAGAAATTGGGAAATTTTGGAGCAGCCGAGACTGGAAAAGGAGCAGGTCAGTGTCGCAGCTCGGCACGTCCACGGAATGGAATGATGCTAGCCCAGGAGAGCTAGAATCAACAGCAAGTTGTCCTCCTAGCTCAGAGCATCGGGCAAGATGATGTCTTGTGCAGCAGCAGATGGAGAGACCCAAGCAGCAGGAGGAACATCCGTGTTAGGATGTGTGGCGTTTAACCTCAAGGAGACACCTTGGAATAGCTGCAGATGGGCCTTCCCAAGGTGCCACTGTCAGAAGCTCATGCCAACATCCTCTCCAGCATGCCTCTATTTGTTGTTCTTAAGGGTCTTCCTAAATTCAACCCTGGCAACCCTGTAGCCTATCAAGATCTCTCAAAAGCAGGACCAGTATTTTGCCAAGCTTGCTCCACAGAAGCTTGCAACTGAATAGAACATGATTTCTTGAGAGGAAAAAACAATTCTTTTTTAGAAACTATGCAGCTGGAGAATCGACCTACAGACCAGAAAAAACCAAAATGGAACAAAAATGGAACAAAAACAGCCGGTTACGGGATCAATTGGTTTTCAATGCATTGTAGGTCAATGGAGACTTGACCTACAGACTTTTCGACCTGCAGCCACCGTTCCAATATGAATTAATTCCGTGAGTAGAAGGTCCACTGTATGCCAATCATAACTTGTACCTGGTTTTTTCTCAGAATAAAGATGCTTTTGCCGAGAGAGACCCGGAAAGAAAGAACAAGAAACCGGGCCTTCTTGGCAGTGGCCCCTCAGCTCTGGAACAGCCTCCCGACAGAAATTCATCTGGCACCCTCGCTGTGTGTTTTTAAAAGCCATTTTAAAACATGGCTTTTCAGGCAGGCCTTCCCTCCAGTCAATTAAACTGACCTTTACTTTTTCTTTTAATCACTCCATCTTGGCAAGGATTTATATAATTGTTAAAAATTCTGATGTTTTAAATGTTTTTAGGATGTTGTTTTCCTATGTTTTATGTATGTAAGCTGCCCCGAGTAGACTTTGTCTAGGGGGGCAGGGTAAAAATCCAATAAAAGTAAAGTAAAAGTAAAGTTTCATGAGAAGAAGCAGGTCATTAACTCTCAAGTCCTCTTTTGGCAGACACTTTATGAATTAAGTGTTTTTTTAAAAAAACGTTTTCCCCAAAAGTTACTTTTCACGCATAATGAGTGAAACCTTCGCTATATATGTAATAAGCAAGACCTAGGTACTTTCAAAGGTTAGCTTAAAAGGAATTTTTAAAAAACAAATTGAGACATTTTGACAGAGTCTCATTGTTTGTTCATTTGTTTAAAAAAGGATTTAGCTTAGATGTGAAGGGAAATATGCAAACACTACTCTGGCAATTTATTTTTAAAGCAATTAGCCTGCTCTTGCAGTATTTTCCGGAATGGGTTAGTTCAATGAATTAAATCATAGTAATGACTGAGAAACCCTTTCCATGGAGAAACTTCCTTTTTGTTTTAAAGTTTTGCTGCCCCTTTTAAAAAAAATCATAATTCCAGGAGTTTAGCTTTTCCAAAATTCTAAACATGTAAAAATTACTCTCCTACCTAGTTCTGCAAATAAAATCTGGTATTATTGTTACAGTATATCCATATTGCAGGAGACAAGGCTTAAGCTAAACAGTTGTGGGTTGTCTCCACAAAATCGTGTGGTGTCATTTATATACATTTTGTAATGGGAGTCAGTGTGTTCTGGGGAGACCCTGCAGTATGGTCCAGTGTTGTTATTGAATTTCCTGATTCTATTGATTTGAGGCTGGGACGTTTATTGTAGCTTTGAAACTCAAAATGATGACCTGAGCAATCCCCCAGCGTAGAGGGATCTTATCCACACTTTTTCCCCCAAAAAACAAGATTGTTTGTGTTTATCACAACCTTACTTCCCTGAGAAAGCAATGACTTACCCACTAATGTTCACATTTGCAGGTCTGTTCTGCCCTAGCTGGAACCTCCTTGCCCCAAGCCAGTTGGAATCAGTGGGGTCTAGTCTACTATCTCAGCACCATATCACCTCGTTCTGTTTGTCTACGCCAGGTCTATGTCCCTCCCCCAGAGCCCTATGGGCGGTTGCTGCTGGGGAGGAAAAAAGCACCTTTGGTTCAGTCCAGCAGAAGCTGCTGCTGACCTCTGATGCTAGCAAAGCAGAGATCTTCAGATGGAATTGGACGTGGGGACACAGCATTCTGGTTAGAACTAACAGGAACTATAGTCCACCATGCTCAGGAGGCCTGCCCTTTGCCAACTCTAGGGCTATCCATCCATCCATCCATCCATCCATCCATCATGTTTTTAACCTGCCTTTCTCCTTAAAAGGGACCCCAGGCAGCCTACAACAGTTACAACAGCCAGACTCTGACAAGGCTCCATTTCATTAGGAGGGGGAAAATAAATTTGATTCACATTGCAATGTGATTTTGTACACCTGAACCTCGAAGTTCAACCCAAAATTAAGCTGTGCTACAAAATTAATACCTCTCCAAATGTTGGGATGAAATTTTCATCACCAAATGTGTACAGAAATGCCTTTATTAGGGCATATTGCCCACCTAGTGATTATTCATATTGAATAGGCATGTTATCAAGGGAATAAACTTCCTTAAAATGTCTGTTTTAGGCAAAAAGGTGCTTAAAAACATACTGTATCTATTAGGAAAAATATGCAGGGAAAAATGAATTTGATTTGTTGTGCAAACTTTAGGCCAGTATTCTGTTCCTGCCAGCAAAACTACACAAGAAATTGTGCTATGCCATTGTGCAATCGTCATGCATCTCCTGCATAACCAATTCTGCAATGCGGCTGGTGCAAGCACTTTGAAGATAGGATTTCCGCCTCAATCTTAATCCAATGACCTCAGGTGCAACCTTGAGCTGTGTGCTCGTAGTTGCACAACAGGATTTGAGTTTATAGTTCTCAAACTGTTGAAGACGTAGAATGCACCACACCAGAAACTAGAAAAAGTAGAAACAGATATTGACCGATGTGCCTATCCCAATTTTCCACCTGTGCTTACAGCCCTGCTCACTGTAATTCACAGATCATCCTTTGGCCAAGCCACCCTCCTGCAAACTCAAGCTAGTGGAACACAGACAGCTGTCAATCCGTCCACTGCTTTACACTTAGCCTTGCCACACGCCTGTGAACAAGCCGTTACAGGCAGGACCTGTTTTCCTTTACCAGCCTGTCATTTTTCAGAAGGAAATTACCAAGAGCCATGCATACCCCCCTGCTACTCTGGAGGATTTTGTTAAAAGGTTATTTTATCCCCAGAGCTTGGCTCATTTGGCCTTTATGAATGAACTGCCGGAACAAATGATCAATAAATGTGTCAGTCAGGTTGAGGAAAGAAAAGCAGTTTATTCGCCAGGCTTTGCTTCAGTGCAGCATATCTTAAGGGCAAGGATCTCTTTGGGCGAAATTGCGTATTACATGCAGTTTCCTCAGACTTGTAAAAAACAAACAAACCCACACAAAAAGAAATTAAATTAAAAATATGTACAAGAAGCTGAAATCACAGGCACAGTAAGTATTGTACAAGGTTTGGTGTTCTGTTTTCATTAATGAAGATATAACTATATTACATTAGGACTATAATTGGTAGATGGGTAAGTTCATTCTTTTATCCTGTAATTGTAACTTTTTAGTTACTTATACATTCATGGGAGTGTGGTCTTATTAAGTGGGGGAGTGTCATGAGTTCTGCCGAAGAAGATCTGGAATCTCAGGGGTTAATTACAGCTGAGGAGAATGCTGAGAAATCAGAATGGCAGACAGCTGAATCACCACCAGATTCTCCCCCCCAGTAGCCAGAGTGAGGGAGAAGCTTCTGCAAGTACTCATGACACAAAGATCCGAAGCCTGCATGAATGCTTCCCATAAGAACATCAGGTCGACCAGCCCCGAGTATTAGCAGGATGAGGTGTTTAGTTGGCTGCTGTTGCTATAAAATCTGCACCCAGATGCTTGCAAGCTTGTGGAAGCAACATGTCAAACACTTTGGCTTGCAGCCATGCTCCTGGTTATCCTGGACCCTGTTCTCTGGAGCCCTGACTTTGGACTCTGACTTCTGACTATGGTTTGTGTTTTGGCGTTTTGGCATCTGCTTTGCATCTTTTGGACTTCTGATATTGGACTGGTTTATTGGACTGTTTCCTGTTGAAACCCCATGGGAACGTGACAGGGAGAGGAATATCACATGGTTCACATACTAGCTTGTGCAGTTGGTTCTACTATAAGGCCACGGGTGACTGCAAAGTACATGGTGCCCTGTTCTCCACCAATGGCAAGACAGTTGTGGCTCTAGGGAAAAGGCAAAGCAAAGGGAGCAGCTACTGAAGTGGCCACCAAGGTGGGCAACCAGAGAAGGGAGAGCCAAAGCGAGAGTCCAAGATCAATCCAAAGAGCGAAGCCAGATCGATCTCTACCGCAACCCATTGAGAGGATCCAGTGCCATTCTGCAAACATTCCTGGAGTCAGGCACAGTTCAGGAATCAAAAATAGGAGGCCCAGCCATACAGGAACACGTGACAGAGCTTGTGAACACCTTGTTTTCAGTGGCTTGCAGGTCCAACCAAGAGATTTTTACAGCCAGGCTGGAAATGCAGCTGCCAATGTTTGGATAGCAAGGAGTAGAACTCATCTGTAGGATTTGGCCCTTGGTTCTCCCTGGAAGGACCAACCTCATTCTAAGGAGAACCTTCACATACACACACTCTTCAGGAGATTCTTCCTCTTGAGGAGTCCTTTCCCACAGCAAAGCCGGTCACTTTGTAGCTTCGAGCTGGGCTCATGCCTCCATCTTCCTCTCTTCCCATGGACTGGGTGGTGGTCCCACCTCCTCCTTTGACTTGGCCCCTGGGCCCCTGGCATCCACAGGCTTGACTCCTGCCCCCCCCCCTGGATTCAAGGAGTCCTCCTACACAAATATGGTAGCTGGGGAAGAGTGTGGGGATTCTAATCAAGGTCTGTTTCAGGCTCACAACAAACAAATATAGGTGCTGGTCATCATGATTGTGGATGTATGTCTGCACTGAGAGACGTCTTGATCTGCACACCGTGTTTATTTTGTACTGGCAGCCACTGGTTTGTAGCATTTAGATTTTTCCCCCCTCAAAAAGTAACTAGAATAATTTTGTGAACTTTTGACAATCAAGAAACTAAAGATTTACTTTTAATGTCTTAGTAACAGCAATACTTTGGTGCCTTGGAATTATAGCGAATTATTTTTCACATGTAACATTCCTGGTTTTGAACACAGCCTACTTGACTTGTGTGGCGTCCCTCAGAAATAAACCAAACTACTTCCCCAGTGTGGTGTAGCGGATAGAGTGATGGACTAGGACTCTAGAGAACAGGGTTCAAATCCCCTGCTCAGCCATGGAAACTCACCAGGGAAATGGAAGTGGTAAAAACACTCCTTAAATATCTCACTTACCTTGAAAACCCTGTTAGGGTATCTCTAAGTTAGTTCTTGCATAACCAAGTTAGTTATTGTATTTTATTATTCATGTAAGTCACCCCGAGTAGACTTTGTCTAAGGGGGCGGGGTAAAAGTCCAATAAAAGTAAAGTTCCGACTTGACAGCTTATAACAAGAAGACTTCCCCCAACGGACCACCTTATTACTAAAGGCACTCCTACAGAAAGGAAGGTGTCTTACACTGAGTCTCATAGAAAATTGCCCTGCATTGAGTCAGATAATTGGTTCAAGTAGCCTAGTGTTGTCAACACGCAGCAGCTGTCCAGGGTTTGAGGCAGAGTCCTTTCCTAACCTAACTTAGAGAACCTTTGTATTCCCTAAGAGTCTCCCATCCAAGCATTAACTAAGCCTGGCTCTGCTTAGTTTCTGCAGTCAGGCAAGGTTGGGCGTATTCAGGATGAGTATGCTATTTTAAGGAGAAACCAACACTCAGTGCTTTGCGTACAGATGGATGTATTTTCAGTCCTTGGCATATTTGGTTTTTAAAAAGAGCTTTCTAAAAAAAATGCTGCCATGAGCCATTTTTTCAGCAGCCAGACATTTCTGCTGTTTTCTGCATGGCCTGCCTCTGCTCTGATGATGGAATTTGGTTGACACTCCCAGAAAGGAGGAGAGAGAAAGGGAGTGATCCCAGCATGCGTTTACTCTGGCATCTGCACAGAAGCCATCACCCCAGTCTCGTGGTCCTGGGTTACCCATGACTCTATCCAGCGCAGGTCCATCTCAGCTCATGAGAGTCCGTATGTGGTGTCAAAACACAGCTCCACCCCGCTTAGCCAAAACTGCTTCGCTGTGTTATTAATTAAAGCAAGATGCCAGGGCTGGAAGATTTATTTTCTTTTCCAGATCTTTAGCTGTAAACACAACTTGGGGAGCAGAAAAGCCCATGTCAAGTTCCATCAGACTCTGAAGGCCTCTTTGTTCCTGGCGGCCTCTGCCATTCCCCAGTCCTGCTGGATTTTGGACTCTCCCCCTCCTCGCTCTTACCCAGGAAGGAAGCGAGTGTTTTGAGATGCCTCCTTTACTTCCTCCTACCTTTGGGAACATTTTTTAAAAACATGTTTCTATCTTTCTGCCTCTTGTGGGTAGGAATTAGAGATGGCCTTTTGCTTTTATCTCCATCCACCCACCCCCTGTCGCTTCGGTTTTGGAGAAATTCACCCTGCTTTGCAGCCAATAACGGCAGGGTGTGCAAAAGCTCTTTGAAACAAATATTTTGGCATCATTACTAGACCATAATTGTGGGGGTTGGCTTAGTTTAGCTAGCTTTTCCTCTATGTGTATTTTTCTTGCCTGTTTCAATCAGGTGATCTCTAAAAGTATTACTCTACTAGGGCTAGATTAATAAACAAGAAGATCCATTAAAGAAAATGGAGGGTTCTGGGTCAAATGTGATTAAGGAATCGATGTTCGCAAATGAGCAGCCCATTCACCGGGACTGTTTTTATTTTAATATACTACTGACTCAAAAGCATTCCGTGAAGAGGACTTAATTTAATCACAGTGAAAAGGCCATTGCTCAACAGGACCATCATTTTCTTCTCCCATTATGGCAGACATTGTTGCTTGCAAAAAAGCATCAAACTTGGAAGCAGAAAGCTCTGGTTCACAAGGAGCCGTTGTGCAGTGGCATTGTTTATTTTTGTCCCTTCAGAACCACAGGTTTCAGATGTAAGTAATCGCAAGTAAAAATAAATTTCTAAGAGGTAGTTTGTGTTAGTCTGCTTCATTAGTAGGTGTGGGATTTTTTAAAAAAAAAATCTGCAGGAATTTTTCCAGCCACACTTCTGGAAATCAAAGTACTCACAGCTGTTTTTAATCGCATACAGGTAGAGAATGGTGGGCTGTGGTTTAGGGGAAGTGGGACAGGCTAAGCTCCATGCAAGCTGCAAGTGTCTGCCCATTGTGCTCCTACAAGGTGCCTCTCAAACCAGCTCCATAATGCCTTGTTGCTCCCATGAAACGTAGCCCTTCCCAGCCCCCAGAAGTTGGGCTGGGGAAAATTCTGCAGATTTCTAGGGGCCTTTGCTGAAAAAAAATCTGAAAATCTCATGTATTTTCCTTATGGTCCAAATCCTGTTGCCTCACTCCATCTGCTTAACTTAGAACTGCAGAATCCATTGCAAAATTTGCACAAAGGCAGGTGTCCTATCCAGGAAGAAGTTCTGCAGACACAGCTGTTCAACTACTGTAGTTGCGTTATCAGTTGGATGACTAGTTGGAGAATCAGACATGAAGCCACCCTAGGTGTAACTCCCCATGCGTTTCTGCTAGTATAACTTTATGTGCCTTAACCAAGTGCAAAAGGCTCTATATTACGAAAACAAAACTGAACAAAGAAACAAAAGTTTCAAGATGAACAGGCAGATTATAGTGTGAGTTTTTGTCAATTACAATCCACTTCTTCCAATATATAAAGCGAAATATTTAACCATGGGTTTGTATACAACATACATTATGGGGATTGAGACCCAGTGAAAAAAACCTTCAGAGAATGAAAATGAAATTTTAGAGTGACAAAATGAGCAGGAGCTTTGAGAATGTCAAATTCATATACATCTTGGCCTTTGCTACATAGCCCCACACTGTATATTTGTACATAAATCCATGGATAAATATTTTGTTGTGTCTGATGTGGATTGTGTTAGCCTCTAAGGCACCACGATACTTTCGTTTTTATTTGTTTTTTTTCAAATTTTCTGTTTTGCTGTTATTAAAAAGAAAAAACCCTCTGTCATCCTTTACGTGTGTACACACACACACACACAGAGTGTGTGTTTTCCCTTTGGACAAGCAATTCCTTCAAACCACCGTGACAGAGCAGTCAGACATGTGAATGAAAGCTATGCTTGCTTTCTCATGAGTAATTGCAAAATAAAAGCAAGTTAATTTGCAGCAGGTGAAGCATGGTAAGGTCACACTAGGATAAAGAGACATATTTTGTCTCTTAAGGGATCTCTGTCTTTAGTGACTGACTTACAGTATCATCGAGTTTGAGCCTAAAGATCAAACTACACTATATGCCAAATACAGAGTATACCGCTCCATATCTCCTTTTTTGCTCTGTCTAGAGCAAGTGCGTGTCCCTTTAAACTGGATCAGGACCAATGTTCATGGGCAGGAGTGATTTTTATTTATTTAATTTCAATACTGTACCATCATGAAGTACAAAACTAGTTACAAAAAAGAAACACAGCTCTACTGTTTAACATTTTTATTCACAGAATCATAGAATAATAGAATGGGAGAAAGGGCCTGTAAGGCCATCGAGTCCAACCCCTTGCTTAAGGCAGGAGTACAAATTGAAGTATTTCTGACCGATGGTTGTCTAATTTTCTCTTGAATGCCTCAAACATTGGAGCACTCCACTTTAGAATATCTGCTTTCAGCATCCTCTCTGCTTAGCATCTCATAAGTAGAAAGTGACCAATCATGTTTTTCACATCTACTTTTCCATATTTCCTATCCAGGACTTCAGTTGAGAATTTGTGTGGTTGTCAAAAGTCTAAATTGTTGATTGCATCGTGTATAAAAAGGCACCACATGTCTAGATACGGATCCCTTTCATTAATTTCTTCTACAGTCTTTACTATACAGATTAGCTTTTCAGATAACACCGCCTCCAAACTTGGTCCAGGCAATTTGCTGTCATTTGTGCCACTGACAGCAAACTTACTAAATTTGCTAACAAAGTTACAGTAACAAAGTTATTGTTTGTCCCAACAGATAAAAGACTAGTTTAAAAAGCTGTAAAATCTGTTATTCATTATCTAATAACCACCCTCAGAGTTATACACTGTAGGGCAATTTAAAAATTGGCCTTCCCCTCAGGAATATTTCAAAAAGGAAAGATGGATTAGCTAACTGAGGGGGAAGGAAATGATCCTCACTTAATGATTCAGAGTCAATTTATCTGCAGAACTGGGTAAATCAGAATCTACCTGCCCAAACATTAAGATCATCAGTATCTCAGGATCTTCTTTCTGATTTCACGTCAAGAAGCTGGTGGGAATCATTGTCAGGGCTTTTTGAATAATGTTGCCACATACTTGGAAATACTTGAATAATGGTGCCACATACGAGGACATCTGCAAGCGGGATTTGAAGGCCTTAGGAATGGACCTCAACAAGTGGGGAACATGGACATCTGAGTATTCAGCCTGGAGGCAGGCAGTGCATCGTGGCCTCTCCCAATTTGAAAAGACCCGTGTCCAGCAGGCCGAGGCAAAGAGGCAGTCCCGAAACCAGCAAGATCAGGGAGCTGGACAGGGGACAGATTGTATTTGTCTTCAATGTGGACGGGATTGTCACTCTCGAATTGGCCTTCTCAGCCACACTAGATGCTGTTCCAAGTCCTCCATACAGAGCACGTTACCATAGTCTTTCGAGACTGAAGGATGCCTAATACTAAAAAAAATTTGGAAAGATACACAAAAGTACTGTAGGTACCTTAAAGTTATGATTAAATTGGACTTTTCTTCTTTTTATGTGCTTAAACATCTGCACGGATTCATTCTACTCTCGGCTTGTGTCCAGATCAGATTATCATGCTGCCTCCTGGCATTAGAAGAACTCAGAAAGTTTGATTGTAATTGGCATGTTCTCAACCTGACATTTTCGGTCCTCCTTATGAATTACTGGGCTACACCTTTTCTCTTTGCAAGAAAGCACCTATTTTTCCCAGCTTGTTTTCAAAAACTGCATGTTAAGTGAGTTGCTGGCACGAGCTGTCTTTGTAACATTTATTGACAACTAAAGTGTATTTTTGACATAAATGTTGATAGAAGAAAAATGCAAAGAAAACAATCATTAGTTGAGGGGGGGTTGTTTGACTTCACTTGGGCAGCCATTAAAATGCATGTTTCTGCATCCCCTACTGCACATATCTTTTGTGTCAAAATTGTATTGTGTATCCAGACGGAAAAGTAAGTCAAGAGGATGCGGTTGTATTTTCTAGAAAGGGGCAGGCTGGGGCAGAGTTTGAATGCACTTCTGTGAGAAAGGGAGAAAGTTGCCTATCAGCTCCAACATTAGAACAGGACTTAGGGAGCCTAGATGAAAAAGAAATTCATGTGAACAAGAGTTTTTACATACATTTCATTTTTATTCATCAGTGGTGGGAGGCTGGAGGTTCTCATGGATCAAACCCACTTCTTCAGACACATGTACATTTCATCCTCAAAAGTTCATACTGAAATAAATCCACTAGTCTTTAAACTGCCACCATATTTTGCCTTTTCCCTCCCTCTCCTCCCTTCTTTAATTTTGCCAACATGCTAAGAGAGGCTAACACAGGATAACAGTGCTAGGATGGCATGCAGAGGTCCTGGTGAAAAGTATTTACACACTGCCACCACTTGACCAAAGAGGGACATGAAATTAACTAAAGATGAAAATCTATACGTGGGACAGGAAGCAACAGTTAGAACTGGATATGGAACAACTGACTGGTTCAAAATTGGGAAAGGAGTACGACAAGGCTGTATATTTTCTCCCTGCTTATTTGACTTACATGCAGAATACATCATACGAAAGGCTGGACTGGAGGAATTCCAACCCGGAATTAAGATTGCCGGAAGAAATATCAACATCCTCAGATATGCAGATGATACCACTCTGATGGCAGAAAGTGAGGAGGAATTAAAGAACCTCATAATGAGGGTGAAAGAGGAGAGTGCAAAAATGGTGTGAAGCTCAACACCAAAAAAAACTAAGATCATGGCCACTGGTCCCATCACCTCCTGGCAAATAGAAGGGGAAGATATAGAGGCAGTGACAGATTTTACCTTCTTGGGCTCCATGATCACTGCAGATGGTGACAGCAGCCACAAAATTAAAAGACGCTTGCTTCTTGGGAGGAAAGCAATGACAAACCTAGACAGCATCTTAAAAAGCAAGACATCACCTTGTCGACAAAGGTCCACATAGTCAAAGCTATGGTTTTTCCGGTAGCGATGTATGGAAGTGAGAGCTGGACCATAAAGGAGGCTGATCGCCAAAGAATTGATGTCTTTGAATTGTGGTGCTGGAAGAGACTCTTGAGTCCCATGGACTGCAAATAGAACAAACCTATCCATTTTGAAGGAAATCAACCCTGAGTGCTCACTGGGAGGTCAGATCCTGAAGTTGAGGCTCCAATACTTTGGCCATCTCAAGAGAAGAGAAGACTCCCTGGAAAAGACCCTGATGTTGGGAAAATGTGAAGGCAAGAGGAGAAGGGGACGACAGAGAATGAGATGGTTGGACAGGGTCATCGAAGCGACCAGCATGAATTTGACCCAACTCTGGGAGGCAGTGGAAGACAGGAGGGACTGGCGTGCTCTGGTCCATGGGGTCATGAAGAGTCGGACACGACTTAACAACTAAACAACAAATCTGACAGGTGAGAGGAATCACACGTAACAGCAGCATTTTAAAATTCTGATGTGTCAGAGTTTGTACATCTGTTTGTTCTGGCTGAATCCAGTCAATTGACAATGTTATGATATATAAAAGGAGTAACGTTGACATGGAAGAGTAAAGTTTCTTGTCCGCCAAAAGATGGCTCCGAATTTCTTTGCAGGCTTGAGTATAAAGGCAATTGTTTCTTATTACCAGAATACCCATTGTCGTTATGACAGGTGTGGGTGTATGAATTTGTGTATCTGGGTGTGTATGTAGAGAATGCTCATGTTTCCAACGGGATGTCTTGTAAGCATGGGGGGGGCGGAGGAGTTTTTGCTCTCGTGTCAACATTGTTCCAATTGGAGAAAATAGCAACTATTTGCTTACCTGGGGGAAAGTAATAAGGCACACTCAGGATCAAACAAGATGCCCCAGAAGTCTTGTTAGAAGCAGCAACCCCTTCAGTTAAAAGTCATCAGAAATTGCATGAGTTCTTCTGATCTTCCATAACCTGCGAATTATCTTGCCTTGTTTCATGGTTGGTCATTGAGGGGCAAGCAAAGGCTTCATCTGCAGCATGACTGCTCAGACATGAATCTTGCTGCCAAAACACCAACATTTTTTCTTTTAATGATGCACTGTTTGAAGTGGGAACGAAGAAGAGGAGGAGGAGGAAGAAGAAGAAGAAAGCAACACAGGAGATAAACTGAGTTATATTCTTTTAGTTTACTTTTGTGGTCACAGGGTTGTTTATGACCTTGGTCTAATAAATCACAAGCCAAAATCCACATTGATCGGAGGGAAGCATTACATTATCTCTCCTCAAGTGCCGGAGAGTTTGCTCTCCATTTGCGCATTTCCTGTGACATGATGGGTTTGGGGTGGGACTGTACGTCCAACTGCTCTGCATAAAAATATGCAGGATCCCATTGTTCCTACACAGAGCTTTCTGCACTTCCGAAAGCTAGTTCATGCAGTCATCAGGCACTCTGTGGTTTCTATCCCAGAAGACATCTGTCCGTGAGGAAAACACAGTACTCAGAATTAAAAACATCCATCATACTGGCCTTGTTGGGTCAGAGAAAGATCAGCAACCTTCCATTTTAAAGAGTAACTATATGAATACAAATATACATCTCTGTGCTCATATGTGTATTTGTGTATAGTTTATGTTTACACCATACATACATCACCAGGTAATATCTACACTGGATTGTGTCACAAGCGGTCCAAAATATGAACTATTCCCTCAGCTTTGCCTTTAAAGTGCTACCATACTTTGCTTTCCTTTCTGTTTCATTTGAGACAGACCAACACAGCTGTTTCTTTGGACAGTCTTGATACAACACATATGGAACATCGAATGTAGTCTTTCCATGGACCATTTCTTCTTCTGTCCTACTTTTAAATCATTTTTAGACTATGATAATTCTGGGCTTGTTTAATGTGATTATTTTTCAGTGTTTTGAAAACTGAATTTATTGTGGGTCATTCACATTGTATGCCACGTTGGATTCTAATCCAAGATTATAAATCTCTGCAACTGGCTTCTATATGTGATGCTCTACCCAGCCAATGGGACATGGTGGTGCTGTGGCTTAAACCGCAGAAGACCAGCTGTCGTAAGATCGAATCCACGCAACGGAGTGAGCTCCCGTCACTCATCCCAGCTCCTGCCAACCTAGCCGTTCAAAAGCATGTAAAAATGCAAGTCGATAAATAGGCACCACCTCGGTGGGAAGGTCACAGCATTCCGTGTCTACTTGCGCTGGCCACGTGACCACGGAAACTGTCTTCAGACAAATGCTGGCTCTACGGCTTGGAGACAGGGATGAGCACCGTGCCCTAGAGTCAGACATGACTGGACTAAATGTCAAGGGGAGCCTTTACCTTTAACCAGCCAGTACGGAAAAATGTGTGAGCTGGTTTCTGAGAGACTTCAGAAGGAGAAGGAAGATCTGGAAAAGATCTAAGACAAGAGGGAAAAACACACCCAGACTGCCTGTCTTCCTTATTGCTTCCCTTTCCCCATTGTATACTGGTTCAAGTTTAATGGTACAAAGGCTTGCGACCTTATGGCAGAAGTACTGGAGTCAAGCCTCTGCTCACAACCTGAGTTCAATCCTGACCGGTTCAGGTAGATGGCTCAAGACTGACTCAGCCTTCCATCCTTCCGAGGTTGGTAAAATAAGTGCTCAGCTCACTGGAAGATAAAGTGTTCCTTGCATAATTATGCTGTAAACAACTCAGAGGATGGTCTAGCACTATGGGACAGTATATAAGTCAAGACAACAAGAACAGTACTAGGCATCCTTCAGTCTCGAGAGACTATGGTCACATGCTCTGAATAGAGGTCTTGGAAAGGCATCTAGTGTGGCTGAGAAGACCAATTCAGGAGTGACAATCCCTTCCACACTGAAGACAAATGCAATCTGTCCCCTGTCCAGCTCCCTGGTTTTGCTGCTTCCAGGATGGCCTCTTTGCCTCGGCCCGCTGGACAAGAGTCTCTTCAAATTGGGAGAGGCCATGCTGCAATGCCAGCCTCCAGGCTGAACAATCAGAGGTCAGCATTTCCCATCTGTTGAGGTCCATTCCTAAGGCCTTCATATCCTGCTTGCAGATGTCCTTGTATCGCAGCTGTGGTCTCCCTCTGGGGCGATTTCCCTGCACTAATTCTCTATACAGGAGATCTTTTGGAATTTGACCATCAGCCATTCTCATGACATGCCCAAGCCAACGTAGATGTTGTTGACAACAACAATGGACATAACATACAGTTAAGCATCTCGAGTAATACCCCTTGGTAGCTTTACCCTCATGAATCTGTCTAATTTAAAGCCAAGTTTAATCTTGGCAATGATCACTACATCCCGTGGCAGTGAATTCTACAGTTTAATTAATGCTGTGAGAAAAAATGTTTCATTTCTCTGTCCTGCATCTCTTATCTTTATGCTTCATTAGATGATCATCAGCTCTGTGAAGAGGCTGGGATAAAAAAAATGATGTATTTGAAATGCCTGAATTGGCCTTTTCCATAGTCAATCAGAGCGATTCTGACGAAATCTGCAATGAACAGTCTTTTAATATGAATTCATGATCTCACAATAAGAGTTTGCATTGCCTGCAATAGCCGTTTTTATGGGTAGGCCCACTAAACCTCAGATTCTTATTCCTATCTGTTGTGGTCCAAATAGTAAGAGTGGCAGGCCAAAAAAGTAACTTTGCCAAACTCTGTGGCAGGGCAGGCAAGCCCGTAATTGCATGGGCTCATGCTCCAGAACTCAAAAATACTTCACTACATCTTGAATGGGCTACTCACCTAATAATGGATCCAGACTGAAATCATTTTAGCAAGAACGGATGAACCCAAGTCAGAATAGTACCCATGCTTTTTAGAGTTCTGTTTAATGCTGATTGAGCTGCCTTCTACTCTTCTAAGCTGCACAGCCAGAAAAAGAAGAGGGCTCGTGTTCCTTGCCAACAATTACTAATATTTCTCTGATATATATTGTAAATCTGCTTCATTTTAAATTCACAGCTAATGACTTCAGCCTCTCTTCTGCAGGAAACTCCGCAAGGTTCCGGCTTTTAAAAAGGAAAAGAGTTTTAGCAGCCAGATGACTAGTGGTACTACGAAGCAAATTCTCTACCCTTGAGCCATTAGAGACACTGCTCAGTGAAGGCTCAAGATTACCTTTAAATTATTGTATCAGCTATGAACAGGGTGGGCAGAGTCTGGGATGGGATCAGATATTGAAAGGAAGGAAGGAAGGAAGGAAGGAAGGAAGGAAGGAAGGAAGGAAGGAAGGAAGGAAGGTCTCACATATTTAAAGCATGAAAGACAGACATGCATTGTGAACATACGTGGCAAATCACATCAACAGAGGTAAAGGTGGGAATGTAAGATGCATGCAGCCCATCCAGGCTCTGCGTAGCCCACAGGCCCCCTGGACCACTCCCAACCATCTGCAACCTTCTCCCTGCACCACCAAAAAATGCATAAACCTGGAGGAGACTTTCCTAGGGTTTGCCAGATGTCAAAGCAAAAGCAAAATGTGTTGCTTGTGTTTAAAGTACTCTCTTACTATTTCATTATGGCTACACGTTGCCACCACCCCCGCCCAAAATCTGGGTGCTCAATTTTACAGACCTTGGAAGGCTGAGTGTATTTTCTGTCACGTGCTTACTGCCCCTGCAAGCAGAGCTGCAGGAGAGAGCGTTTGATTCATGTGGTTTTAAATCTCCCACCACCTCTCTCCCCAGTCCCTCGTCTTGCCCTTGGCAAGTGGGCCCTTTGTGGACCAAGGCCGCAGTGGAGCACCAGCGTCTTGACTCATGAACCTTCTTGTTGAGCAAGACCTGGCAGCTGCACTACAGCGTCCCTCCTCCCAACCCTTGCCTGCAGAGTCTGGTTGACCTCACAAGAACCCACAAGAACATCATCAGGGTTCAACTCCTCGTCTCAGATTTTGGCCCCCAAATTTCTAAAAATTTGATGCTGCTGACCTAACATTTTTCGAGGCTCCTGGTTTTCACGGGGGGTGGGGGAAGCTAAGGTCCGAAGAATGAACATCTGACAAACGTGGCCCCCAGGTTCTCCAGCGTCAAATTCTGGCTTAAAGATGCACATCTGGACTTCACACTGTGCATGCCTCCCACAGGAACTATTGGTATATGTCATTTGGCGACATTCACTTTATGGGGATTTTTTTTCTGCTGGTCCATCTCCACTCCTCCAAACCCAGAGGATGGGCAGAACAAGGAGGAAGGGAGGATCAAGTGAAGTAGGAAAGAGAAGACCAAATAAGATAGATAGAATTGGAAAGTAATCTGTTTGAGGGGGTGAGACATTAATTAGCAATTTTGGATGTGTGCAGACAACTAGTACCAGAATGACCCATTGATTTCCAGTACATTGAGCAGCAAATATCTTCCCCATGTGTGGATGACAGTCCTAGTGAATCTGTCCCACATCTTGAAACAAACTTCAAAGGAGCTATCCAAGATGCAAAATCTATCTGAGATAGCGTTCAGTACTTGGGATGGTCAAGTCTGGACGAAAACTTGAATCAGATTCACCACCTCATGACACTGGAGTCCCCGCTTCTGTTTTTTAAAATAAAAACAATAATAACTTCACTGTTTCATTTTATTTTTAAGTAAAGTTGGTCTGGCCCCCGAACACAGTTCAGATTTTTCCTGTGCCCCCCCCTTATAGAAATTAATTGCCCACCCCTGCAGTAACCCATAGGGTCCTTCCCAGCTCTGTAGCTCTAAGATGATGATGGTGATGACGACAATGACACTGGTGTGTGTAACTAACCAGATGATGCCATTGTGTTTCGGTTGTATGTTCCGATTCATATATGGAAATCATGGTGCAGTGCTATAACATAATGAGCCGCTATGGGTGGCATTGGCTGTAACAGCCTGTAGGCAGAAGGGTGTCAAAAGCCTTGCGAGGGGGGACACTCTGGTATACATCACAAACTCTCACCCTGTTGTGAGGCTAGGAACTCCCCAACTGGACAGAATACGAGAGGTCTAAAGCCCTTCCAGCCATAGATGTCACGTCTTGTTTTCTTTGCCATCCATATCCAATGCATCAGATGATCATCATCATCTGAACTATCTGATCGGGGCCTCCGAGGTAACACAATTAGTGTCCTGGTTTTAAGGGCATTTAACTGAAATTCAAAGCCAGCCCCTGCAGTTATTTGGCTGCAAAGGAATTGATTTTGGTCCTTAGCACTCTCTCATGTTCAAGAGAGTATCGCTGTAACCAGGTTAATTTGTATTGCACACATTAGTCAGGTCCTTTCTGCTCCCCGGCTCAACGATTATGTGTCTGTGCACTTTGAACGATTACTGTTACAACCCAACAGGACACTAGACCAGCACAAGAAAAGGAATCAGGAGATGATTTAAAGAGATATTGACTAACAGGCAAAGACTCCTTATGGCGGCTTGTACTTTCCATCTCCTCTTCTTTCAGCGTTCACTCTGCCTAGAAGAGAAGAGTCTATAAATGCCCATTAGCCATGGCGGTTATATAAAGCCACCATGTTCAAACGCAACATATGTTTGCATATCAATGACTTAGGAGTAAGAGCCAGAGAGAACAGTAGTCTTCAGTCCTCTGTGGGTCTTCCTGGAAGTGTCCGACCACTCTTGGAAGCAGGATATCACTAGTTATAGAACAACAAAAGGAAAATGCACATTCCCACTTCTCCACCTGACTAAGCTGTCACTCTTCACCTAATATTGTGACTGAATGGCTCAAATCCTGTTGCTTTCATGGACTAAGTTACAAGTAAACCAGGCCCATTTGAAGCAATGGAACTTAAGGAGGAGTTGCCTCACCAGATCCTCACTGATTCAATGGGCCTAACTATAGTGTGACTTAATACACCGAGCAACTCATCCCATTAACATCAAGTGACACTAAATTAATAATTGTGGTTGCATGAAATTAGATGAACTGCCAGGTAGCTCAGTGGTTTAAATGATTCCAAGCCCCCTTGAGGGATAGCAATAAAATGGCCATGTCAGCTGAGTCAAAATGGCTTTCCTCTGGTTCTTCCTTGTCAGGCCCAAGGGATACAAAGTGTGTCCGCGCCCTCTTAGGGGTTGATGAAACCACCCTCTTTCCAATGTCTTCTAAAATGAGCTGATTTGGGTGAGCCCGTTGGTATGTTGCACCCTGCTCTTTCAGAATTCCAGTAAAGGGTTCAAAAGACTGTCTGCGCAATGTACGCAGATCGAGGTCTTGAAATGTGCTCGCAGGGGAATCCTGACAGGACTGAGGATCTTCTGTTGGTGGCTGAGTCAAGAAGGACCATGAGCCGCCAACAGAGTCAGCTCAGAACCCTGTTTTTATGGCAACCATGTACACACACAGGCCCCTGGAATCCAGAGCTGCAACCGCCAGTTTTTCAGTTCATACAGGTATGAAAGCTCTCACAGGAGCCATGCTTGGTCATGGAGGTTGCCAACTGCCTTTGCGACCTTGTGCTCCTGTGGCTAGCAGTAGCACAAATAGAAATCATGATTTTGAGAACAGATACAAAACTGACTACGGATGACGATCACTCAGCAACATGCATACACACAAACAAACATATTAGCCTTATTTCCCTACTCTCAGCATTATAGATTACCTAGACATTCCTTCCTCATGCTCCATTTGCCACCCTTCAAAAGTAACCCCCATATCTCTCCAGGTTAGCCTTGAGAAGGCTGGACATGTGGGCTGCTGTGATAGGGTTTTCTATTCTTTGCCCTTCTGCAAAGTTATGCAGCAGGATTTTGATTCATCGGTTTTTATGTTAAAAAAACAATGAACATACAAAAATACTAAAACAATTAATTTAAAGTTGTTTAAGACACTTTAAAAAAATATAACACATAGAACAACAGTAAAATGTGCAACGTGTCCTCCTTTCCTGACACAACTCCTCTGTTACACAAAACAACTCTCTGTTATACAAAAAGGATGCAAGATTAGAATCCAGTCGGTTTACAGGATCGTTTCTCCCTTTCTGGAAGGCTTTCCTTTCAACCCAAAGGGAAAGTACTGATTGCAAAAGCTTTTCACTCTAACAGTCGTGGACCTGCTTGGGCAAAGTGAAATGTGCCCATGGGGAGAAGCTGCCCAGTTGCTTCTATGATGATGGTGGTGGTGGTGGTGATGATGATGAACCATCAAGTCAACTCTCGCTGACAGCAATCCATTCCAGGCTTTTCTTGGTAGACAATACAGTGTACTCAGAAGTGGTTTCCTATTTCTGAGAGTCCTCTGGAACGGCGCAGCTTGCCCAAGGCTACCTAGGCTGGCACTTCTCCACAGAGGCCCAGTGGGGGAATTGAACTCCCAACCAACGGCTCCGCAGCCAGAAATCTAACTCACTGAACTATTTCGTCAGCCCTTTGTTGTTTAGTCGTTCAGTCGTGTCCGACTCTTCGTGACCCCATGGACCAGAGCATGCCAGGCCCTCCTGTCTTCAGTCAGCCCTTACCTGCATATAAAACCAGGACAGAATTTATTCCAAATGTTTAAAAGGACAGATTAAATTAAAACAACAACAACTGGTGACATGCAACATATTCTGAGAGGGACGGTGGACTTGACCTTATTTTGGGGCCTCTGATATTAAGTTCAGCCCTTAAAATCACGAACTGGTTTCAGGGGCAGAGGCCTGTGCATGTCCAAAGTTTTGTGCCCATTTTTTTAAAAAAAGGTTTCTTTTTGGGGGGACAAAATGAGCCTGCTTGCTCTTGAAACTGAGACAAGAAAAGTGGGGGGCCTTATTTGATTGGAAACTTCTCTCTTCCTCTGTGGGCGAGTATTTAGAACACTACTGCCATCACATGTTGACAAGTAAGATGGCTTGGCTTAAGCAGAGGATTAATTTGTGCAGAAATTCAAGTTTGAGTGGACGATATGTGTTTGTTTTGGCAAGTTGGAAAGACGGCGTCGCCAACTGCAAATTCGGTGGCCCTCAGCTGACAGGACATGGAATCCAAACCACTGAAAAACAAGCTGGTGTCATCATTCTGGGCTAAAATACTAATATCTTTTTTTCAAAAGGCTGAGAACATGGGAAAAATAGCACAGGAAAAACACAGTCCAGAGAGATCTGAGTACCTGCCAGAGGCCAACGGTAGCTTGGGAGGGGGGGGGGTTGGAAGTGGCTATAGTAAGGAGTAGAATTGGCTGCTTCAGCTTCTTAACAATTTATGGCAAAGACAGGGAAAATTTTGAAGACAAGGAAGGAAGACTGACTATGAGATGGATGGGCTCAATAAGCCACTGCCTTTACTGTACTTTGAAACTCCTGAGCAGGGCTGTTAAGGATGGGGGCTATTGTGGCTATTCTTGTTAGCAAACTTTTGAGAGTCAGAAATATCTTACTGGCCCATGACAGCTGAAGTGGGAGAAGCTTCTCGCCCTTCAGATGTTATGGGCCAGCAAGGTGCTTCTGACTTCCAAAAGCTTGACGATGATGATGATTGTGCTTATCATAAAACACCCTGGGTTGACTGTTTAGTTGCGGTTCCACAAAAGAGGCAGCTTGTGTCCTGAGCAGGAAAAGACCTTTACTCCTAAGTTTTGGGATGAAGTGTCACTCAGATGAACATCTGCCCCCCATTTGGTCTATGACACGCCCATGTAACTCTAGTAGAGCTTTGCAAAGTTACTGTTTTTAACCACAACTTCCAGAATCCTTAGCAAACGCAGCGACAACTTTAATGTTTCCAACTACAGTATACGCTGTAATAATAATAATAATAATAATAATAATAATAATAATAATAATAATAATATCAGTATCATCATCATCATCATCATCATCATCATTATTGTTGTTATTGTTGTTATTGTTCTAATAATAATAATAATAATAATAATGATAATAATAATAATAATAATAATAATAATAATAATAATAATAATAATAATAATAATAATAATAATAATAATAATAATAATAATAATAATAATTTATTGTCATTGTAAGTATATACACATACAACGAAATTCACAGACACCCAGAGACCAGACACATGCACACACATAAAATTCCCAAACACTCCCCACCCACTAAAAGTCCCCCACTAAAAATACAAACATCTACACCGCAGGCCAAGTTACACAGTCCAACTAATTATTCACTACTGGTGGTCTTTAAGCTCATTATTAATTGCAATTATAGCTCTGGGATAAAAACTATTGAGAAAACGTTGTTATTGTTGTTATTGTTATTGTTATTGTTATTGTTATTGTTGTTGTTGTTATTGTTGTTGTTGTTGTTGTTGTTATTATTATTATTATTATTATTATTATTATTATTATTATTATTATTATTATTATTATTATTATTATTATTATTATTATTATTATTATTGCTGTGCATTTTCCGTCCCAAACTCTTGGCGGCGCTGCATCACAATTCATATAAATGACAGGCCCCTTTACCTCAACGTCCACTGCGCATGCGTACTTTGAGCCGGGATTTCTAACCTAACTTCCTCGCCGCTCTATGGTTTTTGCCGCCTCTCAGGTTTTCCTCCCTAGACCTCTACGTCCGGCGCTGACGTCACCAGCAGAGAGCGGAAGCGGAAGGACGTGTTGGCGTTCACAGTTTGGGGACGACACCGAAAGAATGGCGGCGGCGACGGTTAGCGGCCTTCCTGCGCCCGAGCCGGTGAGAAGCGCGGGAGCGAGGGCAGGGGGGGTCCCCGGGGAGGAAAGGCCAGAAGCTTCAGGGCCAAGCCCAGGCCCAGCGAATGTGTGGACTACAACTCCCATCGTCGGTGGATGGGGAGGAGGGGGTCCCTTTAGCCCGGCGTGTCCGAAGGGCCTGGCGGTTGGGAGAGGGAAGGCGAGAGGGGCCTGAGGCGGCCGTGGTCGTGCCCAGGCGACGGGAATGGGTGGGTGGGGGAGTGGATGGCGCCAGGCGGGAGTCGAAGGCGGCGGCGGGGTGGGGGCTGTCTGGGGAACCCGGGGCGTGTTGTTGTTGTTGTTGTTGTTTCTGAGGGAAACGTTAGCTGTATAGGAATGCGAGCAGCAGGGAAGGAGGAAGGGTTTTAAGAACGACCAGAGATAAAAGGTCGCAATTTGACTTATCAAAAATGTCTGGCTCAGCTAGGCAGATGCAGGGAATTCAAGTTTCACTGGGCACCTCGGAAGGAGAACTGGAGTGGGAACCCCACGAAGTATAGGGGATAAGAGGATGGTGAACGGCAGTCCTTCTGTTTTTGTATAACTTGAGGCATATGTCTGTTTCTTTTGGGTTCTTTTCTTGGGGTCCTCAAAGCACTGCATTGGACCCTGATCCATTCTTTGCTTCCTTCCATCTGCCCAGGTAGGGTGGACAACATCAGTGAACTGTTTTTCTCTTCTTATTTTAGGAGTTTCAGGAATTGTAGTGAACCATACCTTGATAGTATTCAGTCTTGTGGGAATGTCAGGGTTTAATGTCACTTTGATAGGTAGACGTAACGGATTCAGGTGCTGGCAGTACATCTGATTCCTTCTGTTGTGGTACGACCCGATGAACTTCGAAAGCAGACGGTTGGTAATATATGTGGGTGATATTCCAGGCTACTTCTGACAGTTCAGAAGATCAGATGACACCAGAGGAGGCGGCAGCACAGAAGAGAGAAGAGCGGCTTCGAAAATTCAGAGAACTTCATTTGAAAAGGGTACGAACTTCCATTGTAACACAAAGTTGCCACGGGTCTGGTCTCTGCTTGCTAGCTAGGGTGTGTATCTGATAAAACATCAGTTTGTGAAGCCACTTCTCTTTTAGTGGGATCTTCTGAGTCTAAGCTGAGAGAGAGATAAACATCCCCTGTCTTGAACTCTTATGTCAAAAGAGTTATGATAATGCCACTTCAGTAGAATAGATTCCCAGTGTCATATCTGGAGAATTACACACTGTTGGTTTATCTACTGTATTTGTTTTATCTCTTGCTCTCTGTCCATTTCAGATATGAAGCTGAGAAGCAGCTTAAGAACAGTGTGACTAAATACTTATAGCCTTGTCTGCTTTTGGGCTTTAAAATACTGAGGGATAAAATATGCTATACTTCCAATAATATTTTAATTTTATTCAGCATTTGCTTAAAGCAAGAAGAGAACATACTATGTTGCCTGGTGTAACAGTTCTAAAAATTATCCAGTATGTTTTGCAGGAAGTCCCGTTATGGTTCTTTTCTTTAGCAATAGCAGACATTGTGGCACCTTTTCATATAGGTGCCACAATCTAAGCTACAGAGAGAGGTAGGAAGGATGGGGAACAGAGCAGAACCCCAAGGAATTGGGTAATGTTGTGCATGTGAAAGAAAATTGCACTTTGATTTTTGGAGCAGTTATCAGTTGAAGAAGCAAAATGAATTTTTGCAGTGGACCTAAAATTCACCAGGCAGTAGGAGATTTTTTTGGGGATGGGGGATTGTATTTCATACAGCCTGTCCTCTTCCGATTATGGAATTAGTCATGCAGGGGGCAGGCAAGGGGAGCGAAAACCAATTGTGGGACTGCTTTATGCATAATTTCCCCCAAAAAGCTTTTGGCCATAGTGTGCAATTGGAAGGTGGGGTTTATGAGCATATTTAGGTGCGAATTGAAGATGGGTTTTTTGAACATATTTATATCCTCTCTTTTCTCTATCCTTTTGGTATTTCAGTACTTAGATTAGAAGATGGGCAGTTATTTCTCTCTTGGATATTAGATTCAAGTTACCTAGATGTGCTCACAGCTGCTAAAGGAGTACCTAACAATCTATTCACTGTGCTGTTGTTAAAGAATGAAGCTCGCAAGTTGAATCATCAAGAAGTTGTGGAGGAGGATAAAAGGCTCAAGTTGCCAGCAAACTGGGAAGCTAAAAAGGCTCGTTTAGAATGGGAGCTGAAGGTGGAGGAAAAGAAAAAGGTAAATAAGTAGGCAAATAATACAGATAGCATACATTTTCCATCACAACAGTCAGAAGAAATCGTTCTCAGCCTATGTCCCAGGCTCATGTAGTTCTAAACTCTGGGCCCATTTTGTGGGCCCAATTGCCTCATAATTATGTGTTTCTACTGGTCAAGAACAGGGAAGCGTTCTTTCATACAAAAAAATTAACCACTGACAACCTTGAATTCAATTAAAAAGTATTATTTTTATTAGTTGGATTTGTATTCCACTTTCTACTCTTTTATATCATGCTCTGTAGCATCCAGCAAATGCTACATACACAGTATCAGTGATTCTCATAACCCCTGCTGAATGATAGGCAGTCTTATTTCCATGTTGTAGATGTGGCACTCTTTACAAAGCATTGAAGTAAAGAAGGTGACATTGTTTATTTCTGACATGTTCCTCAAATTATATATTCACCAATTTAAAATCAGCAAAAATGAAACAATTCAGTGAATGTACAGATACAAACTTTGTGTACAAATATGCATGCCCGTAGCTTCATTCCTATCAAAAACATAACAACTTAATTCCCTAATGCTTTCTTGTGACATATCTAGCGAATTTAGGTTCACCCTCTTTGGGGGTGTTCTGATGAGACAACAGAAAAGGCACAAGTTGTCATTCACAGGTGCCAGGAAGTTAAACTTGTACCAGTTGACAATTACTGTGTGTAGGATGATACTTTTAATTATATTTTGAGAGGCATGGTATCCTCTCAGTATCACCGTGACAAGATTTGAGAATGTGTTTTAAAATATGAAAGCTTGTTTTACTACTGTATATACTAGGAGTGTTTGGCCAAAGGAGAGGATTACGAGAGGGTGAAATTGCTAGAAATCAGCGCAGAGGATGCAGAGCGATTTGAGAGGAAGAAGAAGAAGAAAAATCCTGACCTTGGGTTTTCAGGTAAGAAGGAAGAGTTTGCCCTTGCATCTTCCAGCCCTTATGTGTGAGTGGAGTGAAGGCTGTTTTTTGCAGCAGGTTGTGTCTTACGGGCTTCCTGTTTAATAGCAGATGTCTTTGCTTTGTAGATTATGCAGCGGCTCAATTACGCCAGTATCAGAGATTGACCAGGCAGATCAAACCTGACCTGGAGCAATATGAAAAGCTGAAAGAAGAAAGGTTAGTCCAACTTCCGTATTGTCCCATGAGTTTTTCTTGGTCATGTGATCTTTTTTGTACAGTAGCAGTTCTTCATAAAAGCCTATGGGTGGCTAGAAGACCGGTTGTCAAAACTGACTGCTACAGCAGCCCTCTAGACAGCATTTCTGCTGATTTCTGGTCCATCTAGTGACGACCTCGTCCCCTGTTGATCATTACCCAAATAGTATCAGTGATGACTTAAGGTGAATACAGATGATGGTGTAGCAGTAAGCTGTCTGTTCTCATAACTTCTCTTATGATCACCTGAAGGCTACTGAATAGGTTGCTGTGTGAACCTAACATCATTCACAAAGCGCAAACTCCATAGGGCTGTCTCTCATTTTTATTTTTCTTGCATTACAAGCCTATACCTGATATCATAGTAATTTATTTATTTGTTTGTTTAACCTATATGCCGCCCACTCTACCCAAAGGTCTCTGGGCGGCTTACAACAACTAAAATACAATAAAAGATAAAATGATTAAAATATAGAAGGGCTTCCATTAACATAAGATGTTAGTTAGGACTGAAATAGACCCATAGAAATAGTTTGCAATAGAAACAGGATTTTTTTTTTTGAAAACTTTACTTGGTCATGGGATACTGACAAAGCATATGGTTTACATGATGAAAAGTGTTTAGAGAATTGGATTCTATGAAGTACCCATATCTGCTGTAGCAGCAGAAGGGCCAAGCTTTGTTGTACTTGTGGGGGTGACTTTCTTCACGTGCAAGTTCTTCTGTAAGCAAGAGCTGACTTCATTCAAGGGCTCACTGTATCTCTTGCCTGTGAAAGCTCAGGCCATAGGCAGCTACATTTTCACTGCTCTGTAGATCCTGTATAGCCCTCTGGACATTGGTCGTAAGTCTTCTGTTGCTCTTGCTTTCTCACAAGCAATAAGATGGTGTTTATTGGGACACAACTTACCATTATTTGATTTTATCACAAATTCTGCAATCTACAAAAGTGAACCCAAAGGTATAGATGGGGAATTCATGTTGTAATCTTGAGTAAAGTGGCAATAACACTAGAACTCTTCCCCCACCACCTTTTTATAAAATAAACTGTTCAAAGTATATGGTACAATAGAGGCACTAGGTTCTGGGGGCTGTTTATAGTTGTTTAAATCCATGTGAAATTCAAGGGGATGTTTAAAGGTTCTAAACTCTTTGTTTTAACAAAGATCATCTCAAATTATACAGTTCTGGTTGTCGACTGGAAGCTCTGCAAGAATGGAGCCACCCTGACTCTGTTCAAGGGTTCCAGAGTAGATACACAGCTGAGGACTGAAGTAACAATCCTTTGTTACCCTGGAGTAATTGCCAAACTCTAGCTAGGCAGCTCCTACACCTGGGCACACAGTTCAGAATCAGTCAGCTATTTTGGTGAAATACTATGTATGTGTACTGGTTGATTCCAGTTCTCTGTGCTTTATAAAGAACTAAAGATAACTCTTAGAAATTGGGATTGATATAGCTGAAGTATTGGCTGCAGAGGGCCGTTTATTAATTAAGTATTCTTTACTAGATCAATATGCTGTTTTGTTTCAAAAGGAAAATATTCTGTGAGTAGACAGGCACTGAACAGAAAGCCTGGAATACATTTATGTTAGCAGATTGCATCAGTCACAGTATTAATCACTGTTCTTCCCTGCATCTTCCATTCAGTGGTGAAGAGTTTTACCCAACTTCAAACAGTCTTCTCCATGGAACCCATGTGCCATGTAAAGAAGGCGTTGACAGGATGGTTTCAGATCTTGAGAAACAGTAAGTGACTAATGTTTTCTGTAAGTCAGTTCTGACTTAATGCCATATGACAACAACCAGACATGCCAGCTTTTTTTTTTTTTTAAATTAAAATGTTTTTCAGCTACAGGAAGACACAAAAATGGCTTTTAAACAAGAATGAGAAAATAAAAATGTGATGGTAGGGACCACAGAAGTGGTGCTCCAGGGATGAGTATATGTGGACCAGTGATGATCCCTGGGGAGACACTTCTATGGTCCCCACCACAGATTGTCCAGCCTATTATAATAGCAATACCTAAATACATAGGTTTGGCTTGTGACCCTTGTAAACCTGGTTGCTCAGATGGTTCTTGTGTATTAAAAAAAAGTAAATGTCTCTTAGAAGAGGTTGTATCATGAATCTATTTCTGAATTAGAATTATAGTTAGTTTTGGGGGAGGGAGGGTAATGCTGGGACAGAGCATTTCTGCATCCAGAGCCCTCTATCTCCTTCCCCTGCTTGCTCTGATGTGCACTATTAATGCAGGCTGGTGTGGGCCTTCTGCCTGCCCAGCCAAAAGAGAATGGGGTTCCTCTTTGTGTCAAAGAAGACAACAGGCCACCACAGGAGAATTATGTTGAATGTGAACCCTCACTGCATCAACTTCTCTTGCAGAATCCAAAAACGTGAGAAGTACAGCCGGAGACGCCCTTATAATGACGATGCAGATATCGACTATATTAACGAACGGAACGCCAAGTTCAATAAGAAGGCCGAGAGGTTCTATGGAAAATACACTGCAGAAATTAAGCAGAACCTGGAAAGAGGAACAGCTGTCTAGAAGGCAGATTGAGCAATATGATTTTATCCAGGGTTTTTGTTTTAAACAGACTTTCAAACTTTTGTTTCACAAACGGACCTTGAACTTGAAAACAAATTATTGTAAAGAGAAAACTTCCCATTTAACAAAGCTACTCACTTGTTAGTTCAGAAACATTTTATGAATATAAGTCCTTGTGTTAAGTGCAAAATGATTAGTGGCTCAAAAATCATCAGTAAACTCATATTTTGCAGTTGTTCTCTAGAAAGTGGCCTTGTGCCCCCAGGCTAGAGAGGACGGTCATTCTCTGATCAGCAAGGTTAGGCACTGGACGTTTGTTTGACACTTTTTGGGTTTGCCTCATGGAGTGACTAGAAGGAAGCACCTGTTGTAGACTCCTTTCGGTTGTTGCAAAAATAGGATAAATATCAAGTCACAAATGTAAATAAAGAAATGTAATAGACTTTCTTTCAATTGGAAAGGAAACTTGCAGGTAGTCCCTGTGTAAAGGAGAAAAGGTTTGGGAATTCTGTTTTTACCAGTGCTTGGATAAAAATGTTTCCGTAGATTATTGTCAGACATTCCAACAGAATCCGTATCCTTTGATGCAAGGCAATGGAGAATGTATCAGGTGATAATCCACATAAAATGGCCACAATTCATCCTGTATTGCTTGAGGTGAAACCGCATAATTCAGCAAGAGACAAAACAAAGTAAGAGCAAAAAAATTAAAAATAAACATGACAAGGATATAGTGGCACCTTAAATACTGTTACATTTTAATGTGAGCTTTTGTGGAACAAGTCCACTTCTTCAGACGTAAGAGTGAGAATAGGGACTATACAGTGGACCCTCGACTTACAGACGGCTCGACTTACAGACTTTTCGAGTTACAGACTTCTCTGGCTGCAAAATTTAGATTCGACTTGCAGCCAGAGAATCGACTTACAGACCAGAAAAAAACCAAAATGGAATAAAAATAGAATAAAAACCACTGGTTATGGGATTAATCTGTTTTCAGTGCATTGTAGGTCAATGGAGATTCGACTTACAGACTTTTCGACTTGCAGCCACCATTCCAATACGGATTAATTCCTTAAGTAGAGGGTCCACTGTATGGCAGAACATCCATACATAGCTCTAGGATAGACAGTGATGGTTGGTACAATGAAGTTGTTAATTGTGTGTCATTGAGGCATTTCACACCTAGGAATGATTTAAGACTCTTGTTTTATATTCAGTTTGCTTTTGAAGCTTTGGTCTGTAAACAGTTATGATTAATGGCTAAAGGAGCCTCAGCCTATTTTTTAAAAAAACCTGAAAAAATGGCATATGGTAATGAGTGAAGAATCACTGACTTTTGAAGCTTGTTCTGTAAGGATTGCTGTGATTGGGAAGGAACATGGCTATGGAAAATGACAGCAGATAACTTAATTATTGTAGTATTTTGCATTTGGTAATGGCTAAAGAATAGGTGGGAACAATCCTGGATCATGCACAGATTGTCGTTGTGGCAGCACAGCTGTCATGCGCTCTCCATTGTTGTTTAGTCATTAAGTCATGTCTGACAGCTCACCAGGCCCTCCTGTCTTCCACTGCCTCCCGGAGTTGGGTCAAATTCATGTTTCGATGACACCGTCCAGCCATTCTCGTCCTCTGTCGTCCCCTTCTCCTCTTGCCTTCACACTTTCCCAACATCAGGCTTTTCCAGGGAGTCGTCTCATGTATGTGGCATTGTTGGGTCCTGTGATTGCGTTACCAGAGTAAATGCAGGGGAAGAGTTGGCATCTGGATTTGTAGCAGGGTATAACCTCCATAGCTGTGTCCATATTGTGTAACTTGTGTGTCAATAGTCGCTTGAGATTTTGGGGTCGTCTGTAAGCAAGTATAGGTATACCGTCAACTGCTTTGGGGGGGGGGGATGAAGTACTCCTGTCAAGAATGGGTTGGGAGTTTGTTTTTGATGTGTGTGAGTGGTCTTAGTTGTGGGCTGAAAGTGACAACCAGCAGTGTTTGATCATTTTCTCTTCTTGGTCAGTCTTGGCAATAGGTTGCTTCTGGGTATTCATCTGGCCTTGTTAATTTGTTTTTTAACCATATCGGATGGGTATTGTAATCTGAAAAATGTTTTCTGTAGATTTCTGGAGTTTTGTCTTGTGGGTCCAAGCCGATGCAATTGTACCTGAGCACTTGATTGTAAGCAATAAATGTAGTGGTGTGTGTACAGAATTTGAATGCATGCAGGTGGGCATATCAGTCAGGGGGTTTTCAGTACAATGTAGTGCTAAGTTCATGTTGTAGTTTCAGTGTGTCAAGAAAATGCACCTGTTGTGTGGATTGGTCCAGGCGAAGACTGATGTTCAGATGAGTTATTGGAGTCAAAGTAGACTTTCTCTGGGGCTCCCTATCTGTGAGCCAAGCGTACTGAGTGGTTTTGGAGTACAAACATTTTTTAAAAGCATTGTTCTAGGTCAGCCATTATATTCTTCAAAAAAAAAAAGCCATCTGGTTTATGAATGTGGGCTATTGTGTTCTGTATCCATGATTCAAAATACAGTACCAGGAAATGGCTTAATATTGCTGCACAATATTGTGCCCATGTTGCCCGCAGGAAAAAGAATACCAAACTTTACGTACCCAAAAGAAGTCTAAATGTTGACAACACTCAATAGCAGCAGTAAAGATGGTCTACAAGATAACCCTCTTGTGCTCACTTCTGTTCACGAAGGGACACGAAACAAGGGGCAATTTCTTTGTTTGCATGAAACATGGTATAAGCAAGATTGGTCTTTTCAATATACATGAGCCATTTTAAATGTCAAGACATATTCCGGTTGTTTTGTATGGCCGGGGGAAGACAGCTTTATTTTAAAAAATTCAACTTGAAAATCCTTTGCCGAATTTGGCAGCAAGACCACCTACTACTGCTGTACCTAATCTACAGTGGTGTCTCGCATTATGATGTTAATTCGTTCCAGCGAAATTACTGTAGAACGAAAACGTAAAGCGATTTTTAAAAGTCCATAGAAACACATTAAACCTGGTTAATGCGTTCCTATGGGCTGGAAACTCACCGTCCAGCGAAGATCCTCCATTTTCGCTGCCTGTGCAGCGAGGAATCTGTCCCTGAAAACAGCGGGTGGCCATTTTGTTTACCCAGTGGCCATTTTGAAACTGCCAATCAGCTGTTAAAAAATCATCGCTTTGTGAGAATCGTTTACCGAAGCAGGGAACCGATCATTGCAAAGCGAAATTCCCCCATAGGGAACATCGACGTCAAGCGGTTTCGTCATTAAACGGAGCACCCATCTTGCGGGTCACCACTATAGTTTCAAAATTATTTTTTGTTTCGGCTGCCCTTGTTTTCAGAATTGCCTTAAGTTGATTTGCTCTACTGCACACCATTTATAACTTATGTATTGTGGAGTGGTGTTGTTCCATTGATCTGGATGTAGAATAAAGTTGCAGAAGGTAGAGAGCTGCTAAGATGGTGTTGTCAGGTCATGAGTGAAGTTTCCTTAGAAACTCTGATATCTCTTACAATAGCTAGGTATGTTGGTGGCATGTGGTTTGAGGATGGAGCTCACCTATCCAGAGGTAGGTGATTTCCCTGGTTTTTGGTAAACAGTAGTGGACACGGTGGCGCTGCAGGTTAAACCGCAGAAGCCTCTGTGCTGCAAGGTCAGACCTGCGGTCATAAGATCAAATCACAGGACGGAATGAGCCCTATCGCTTGTCCCAGCTCCCGCCAACCTAGTGGTTTGAAAGCATGCAAAATGCAAAAATGTGAGTAGATAAATAGGTACCACCTCAGTGGGAAGGTAACGCCGTTCAGTGTCTGTCGTGCTGGCCATGTGACCATGGAAGGTCGTCTTCAGACAAATGCTGGCTCTACGGCTTGGAAACGGAGATGAACACCGCCCCCTAGAGTCGGACACGACTGGACAAATTGTCAAGGGGAACCTTTAGCTAGATGGTAGTGGAGGTTCTTGTGCTGTGAGTCAGGATTTGTTCACATATTTTCAGTGACTTTTTCATAAGGTTTTGTATATTTGGCATTTGGGCCTGTAGTAGGACCTGGTAAAATTTAGAGTAGGATAATTCTCCGTAATCTTTCCAAGTGTAGCTTGATGTATCCATGACAACCATAGTGCTGCTGTTATCTGCTTCTTTGGATGGCAGTGTTGAGATTGCTTTTGAGGCTGTGTATTGGGCACTCAGCACATCAGTCACTACACACAAGACAGAGCTACTCTCCTAAAGCAAGTCGTGTGCAGTAGAAATAATGAAAGCTCCTTATTGAACTGTTTTTGCCCTGAAGATCTACCAGCTACATGGTCCAGCTTCTTGGGCAACTGTACTAAAAACCACTGTGTTTCATTTTCAACCACAGCAACTGGGCATGACATCAGCTCCTTGAATGCCTGGCTCTCAAAATTTATTTTCCAAAGAATGCCCTCACCCAAGCAAGTGGAGCTACTTTATCATGCCTCTGCAGAATGCTCCAAAAATGGAATTACCTGAGCAGCTTTTACCACTGGAAAGGATAAAGAACTACCCCAATCTGCATATGGCAGATTTTTCATACTGATGTCACTGCCTTCGTCTTAGCTGGTACAACTTTGAAAACAGACATGGAATATTTTATGACACATCTTGGCTAACAAAGTTAACCATGTCTTTTGTTGGTGATCGTTTTTACTTCCAAATTGGTTGCATCGGTCAAGGTGAAGCACAATCAAAAAGCTGCTGGAATGTTACTGCAATTACATAAAAAGGTTGTGTGGTTGTGAAAAACTCACAATCACATGGGCTTTGTTGGTGCCTGCAGAGGGCGCTAAATTTTCATTGAAAAATTCAGGATATTCTAGTTCAGCTGTGAATTGAGGGAAAGCATTTTCTGTATTCCATTAGCCTGACACACCATTTGCCTATTTCATTTTAAATACTATCTGCTCAGATAAAAAGTAGTTTATTCCAGCATCTCTGTCCCATTCCCTTCATAATGCTCAATAAAATGCCACACAATACGGAGAATACGTTTATTTAAAGGTCTTCATTTGATACAGATGCTCCAGTTTTATGCAGATTTAAGTACTATGTATACAAAATCATCCTTAACTAGTTTCTGAACAAATTCTTCCTTAAATATATAAGCCAACCACATTTAGTGACAGCTACACAATTCATGGATGTCCTAATGCCCCACCCCATGAGATCTAAGCAGACACTTCAGCACCACTCCACTAGCATTACTCGAAGACTTTTCTGACTGTGCTGTGTTCTGCTTGAATGTCCTGGAATATGGATCACAGTAACCTTTGGAGCAAAAAGCTAATGAATCAAGAATTTCAAGATCTAGAAGCAAGCTTTTATCTAGCAACAGCTATACTTCATGCATGCAAAACTAGTTCAGAGAATTATACATGACAATGTAAGAGTCCCTGAAAGTGGATGGAGTGCAATTATGCCGATTCTGTCACGACTAAAAAAGGGTTAATTTCACCCAGTTAAGAGCACAAAGGATTTTTTTCTTTGTGCCACTTCCAAATTATGGCAACATTCAGGCTAAAAAGAAATATGAGACAACTACACAAGCCAAATGAATTACCACAAAGAGCCATAAATCACTGTTTGAAGCATAGAATCAAATATTTGGAAGTATACAAAACATAGGTTTATTTGTATTAATCAAGTTACACAAACATTAAAACACTGAAAGATACTACATTACTCACACAGAGAAGTTACCTACCTGAAATGTAATCTACCACAAAAACAGAAAAAGAATGTAAAGAAACAAGGGTTCCCCATCTTTAATTTCTGGGCATCTGTACTCCATCTTACGTCTAGAAAATAAATTTAATCTCAAACACAGCTTAAGTATTCTGTATTTAAGCCCTGAATTCTGAGCTTTCAGCTCTCATAATGCCTCAACATACAGAACACTGATGTTAGCGTGCTCTAAAAGACGTGCTTCTAGGTGAAAAACTATGGAACAGCATATTCTCATTTTTAACAGGAATCCACTGCCCAGCTGGACTCTTTTTCTCTTCTCTTCCTGGAGACAGTACTGTCTCTTTAGAAGTGAAACTTCCTGATTTCAGGCCCACTGTTTTCTGGAAAAGAAAATGTTTCACTGTGAGAAAAGATCAAAAGAACTCAGCCTGTGTATTAAAATAAAGGATAAGAGATACAATTAACTCTTCCATCAATTTTTCATATTTGGATTCCTCCCCCCCTTTTCTGAGTTCTTTTGATCAGTACCCAAGTAAATTCCCAACCAGTATTTCTTAATAAAACTGAGTATTTTTCCTTGTATAAATGTATTTTCAAGCCATGGCAATCAAGTCTTGCTGAACTTAATCTGTGACTGCAAAGTGAACTACTAAAAGTACCTGTTCAGTTTCTTTCTTAACTCATGTTTGGATTGCAGGCTGTGCCTTTCAGTGCCAATTTCCTTTTTTACAGTTTTCAGTCTGATTTCTGGACTGCTAGGGAGTGATGGTTCCTATTTTAAAAACTATGTCACTTGGCTGCCCAATTAGTCTAACCGCTGAGGTAGCATGCACACAACACTGATGCAACACTGAGCCTACCTATCTGGAAGTATATCCTAACAAGGCTACCAGACTTTCAAATAACCATGGTTATATTTGTGGTTAAATGCAGACAGGTTACTGCACATTGCCAGCATCTTATGCTTTTTTTAAAAGCAAATAGGCTATTTATTGTCTCACCTGCCTGAATTTTAGATGTTTAACCAACAAACTAGTGACTTGATGACATGCAGCCTTTATTGTAGTGCTCAAGATACTGTAAATAACTTACTGTAAGTGATGCCAGCTGGTTCTTCTGATTGTCAACAATTATACTGTATATACACTAAGAATCACTGACAGTTTTAAAACTGTGGAATACCCTTGCTAAATGTATGAAATACACATAAGCTCCAGAAGCTATAGAGGAGCAAATAATATGGTTATTTCTTATGTGTAATTTTTTTTCAATCATTAAGAATTTAGCTTTTACCAACTTGGTTCATATTTCCCTCCCCTAAACACAACTACAGCCCACAGTCACTTAATTACCACCAGATTTTCTTCATCAGTGCTCGACATCATATTCATGATTTCTATAAAACAGAAATAAAGCACGTAAAATGCGCTATGTGTCTGGATAAAAAATTTCCGGGAACATTTGTTGCACAACAGTCCGACAAGTATTAAACAGTATGAACTTTAACCACTATTCATTAACTTTATCCAAAACATATGAGGTGCAAACCAAACTGAGGGAGTTTTATTGATAGGAATTGAGTAACATTTTCACAGAATCTCAGTATTTTCAGTGATGACTTGAGTCATTCTACTATAACAAGCTACAATTTGACATAGTTTCAAAAAACTGAGCACTTAAAAAAACTAGGTCCAAATCAAATGCCAATTTGGAGCACAGTAGACTCACTGAGTCACTGAAGTTTACATTAACTGATGTCTTACAAAGTTCCCACTGATATAATGGGTCTACTCACTAGATTTATGTGAAATTTTGGCACCAAATTTATTAAGTAAGACATCTTTATTGTTTTACTTGCATTTAAAAGACTGTACCTTCAGCATCTGGAGAGCTGTTTCATATACTCACATCAGGTTCCACACTTTCCTCTTTTTGCTTGCCACTTTCATTTTCTTTCAATTGTGTAGCAATCTTCAAGCTGGCTGGCAAAACAATATCTGTTCCAAGGGCTTTTGCTGCATTAGCCTTTGCTATTTCCAGTAGTTCTCTCTTTTCTACCAAAAACAAAAGACCAAGAATCTTCTTAGGACAGTCTAATTTTTCATTTGATGATCATCATACATACCCCTCCCAGTCAGTCTAACCTGGAAGCTACCAAGTTCCCCTATTCTCACTTTCTGTGAATTGTTCATAGCCTCCCTGATTCTTAATAACTCAGATAAACAGATTCTTACTGCTGACCTTCACATATAAAAACTATAGCACTGAATTTCTAAAACCTCAAATGCATAACTATTTTCCCTGAGACTCAATACTTTTCCCAATTAAGAAAACTACAGCTGTGTACAGATTCCAGTGGAAACACATTTGGAACTTCCTGAAGTCAGCCTGGGGATACTTAGCATAGTGCAACTTTGAGAACTCAATTCTCTCTATACCTTTTTCCGTCAAGCGCAGAGGAGTTCTACTGCGAGATCTTGATCGAGAACGGCTTCTCCAGCTTCTGTAAGCCTCGGGATAGATGGTTCTTCCAAATCCATAGCATCTTCGGCTTCTTGAACGGCTTCTGGAGTAAGACCTTCTGTAGTATGATCTTCTAGGTGAACGGCTTCGTGATCTGTGTCTTGGAGGAGAGCGACGGTACCTGCTATAGTATCTAGGATGGTACCTTTCTCGGTATCGGTAGCTTCGTGATCTTGATCGGCTCCTGGAATAAGATCTTGAATACCTTCTGTTCCTCCGAGAACAATTCCTTTTAGCACGTGATCGTGATCGGCTCCTAGATCTACTCCAGCTTCTTGAAGAAGAGGTGCTTGAACTAGATCTTGAACTGTAAGATGACCTGCTAGATGATCTTGAGGAGGATCTCCTGCTACAGCTGCTCCTCGACACTGAACGGGACCTCTCTCTGGGTGAACTCAAGGTCAAGTCATCCATGAAGTCGGTCATCTCATCTGTCTTCCTGCTGGATCTTTCATTCTGAGTATTTTCAGAACCTGTGCCTTCTGTCTTTTGTTGTCCAGAAACAACTGCTGGTGGGTTTTTTTTCAGGGTAGGGGGGGGGATAAGGACAAAAAAAGAAGCAAGATTTCACCTGTGTTTTGAAGCTTTTAAGTCATAAACAACAATACAATTTACATTTCTGGCGTGCTAACTTAGAAGTTTTTTTAAAAAAACATCATAATGCATACAAATAGTATGGTCTAAGTTTTTGATTTGACAAATTATCACGAGCTACTTTCCAAATGTCTGATTCTAACTTAAGAACACATCCTGCCTACACAGGCTTACTTGGCTGCCAAGTCCATTGACTACCAGAGCAATGAAGATGTAACACTGAGACATTGTGTACACACAAATAAGATAAACAACCACAGAGCAGCTTAAATATTAAACAATCAAGATGGCCGCTATTACATAACAAGCAGCCATTTTATCTCCAACAAGATGTTTGTTCTATGAATTTGCTCTTCCTTGCTCCCCTGCCCTGACACCTTCATTGATCATTCTGAGCTTATTCAGAATGCCAGCCAAACTGCTGCTGTATTTATAGCACAATTTACACCTTTTGATTTTCTAAAAATCCAAACAGCAGCTCTTAAATCACTGGCACAGCCACAGATCAGTGATGCAAAAAATAAATTCTGCATTGAGTTCCCTTTCCCATCCATCCCAAAACAGTTTATGGGGCTGGGGAAATAAAATATTGAGATACCAACCAGAATGGACAGAACATTCCATACATTACTTACCAGCAGGTGCTGCAGAATTCTCCTTCTGCTGAGAACTTCCATCCAACAACTGGGGACTCCTATGGGGTATTAAAAGTAGGTTTTGGAGTTCTGTTTAAAAAACATCCTACAGTTTCTTTGCTTCTTCATATGATCTTCTGAGAAACCTCTGACTCCAGTGACTCTCCACTAAGTAAAGGCATTTTAAAGCTTTTAGCAATAAGCACTACAGAGCTGCTTCAATTTACCATTTCCAAACAGTGCTGAGAAAAAACTTGGCTTTTGCATCTACTGTACTATGTAAGTTGAGATCTCTCAAATCTTTTTTACTGTAATAAAACATTAGCTTCCCTTCTAAAGCAACAATGTAAAAGCATGCTGCTTATATACCGCCCCATAGTGCTTAAAACACACTCTGGGCACTTTACAATTAAATTATTTAGGTTACATATTGCTCCACTCACCTACCAACCGCCAGAGGGAAGGATGGTTGGTTGGGAGAGTCAATTTTCTAATGCCCCCCCACTCCACAACCTGGTGCCCCAATCCACTGAGCTACACTGCTACAAATTTACTAGAAAACATGTTTTCATCCCATGCATGGCTGCTGAAACCCCTCATCAAAGTCAATGAGGCTTGTTCAAAAAAGGACACCAATAATGCATCTTTCTTGTCAACACTATATACTTTAAGGAAACACTGGAAATATACTGACAATTTTCATTAAACAGGTTCCTTAAATATTACATGCAGATGCTTGCAAAATAACACCATTCAGCCAACACAAAGTAGTGCTAACCTCAAGGCTTCTGAGCAAACTTCCTGATAGTAAAGCAGCTCATTTCTTAACAATCTTGCAAGCAATCTAAGTAGGTGGCAGGACTGCTACTATGTAAGTGATTTACTGCAAACAAGCAGAACTACACACAAGATCCACCCCATACATTCCACCAAAAACTCTTTGGACAGGCTTTGATCAACCAGTAGTCACTTTTCTACATAAAGGCCTAATTCCTGATCAAGCAATTAAAATAGTTTTAAGTCCAACACTAGCAAACAAACAAGTCCACATAGTAGAAGAAACATTGGTCAACCCTAACTCTGGCAAGACCCATCCCTACAATGTTATTTTCTCAACTGCAATGTGTTTTAAACCATTAAAAAACAAGACAATTTTAGAAAGGCTTTAAAATGATTGGAGATTATTTTTTATATATTAAAAAGCGTCAGGGATAAAATATACAACCACCTTATATACTACTTAACTCAAGACTTCCATGTTACCTCTGTACAAGTTTCTTCAATTTATTGCAACTTAAATTTGTCCTTTTAGCAAAGACCAAAACAATGACCAAATACATGCTTGATCACCTTCACACCTATCTTACTTCCTCCAGAGCCAGGACTTTTGGGGCTGTCTACATAACTATTACATGTTCTCCTGCGTGTTCCCTTTACCACGAAGGGTACAACATTTTTATCAGGTCCTCCGCCATATAGATCTGGAAATGTAACGAAATAAAAGTGTATCCTCCTCCTACTTCTACTACTAAGTATCCTTCTCAAAGCTCATATATGGAATACGTGGGAACTGTGTCTATGTTGCTCCCTAGATCTCCATGGAGGCTATCCTGGACAGAGGGAAGAAACAATGGGGCGCGGGCCCGGAAAAAGCATCAGGGCAGAAACAAGTGTGGACAAGGAAGCGATCGTTGCTTTTGTAGAACAGTCTGGGGTTGGTCCAAAACCGGGTTTCCTAAAAAAACGGAGCGAAAATTCGGGTTTCGCCTATAAATAGCCCACCGCAATCCTGACCTGATTATAGCCTATGGGAGGCTCTCAAGCAAATGGAGACTTCTGCAAATCCAACCAGAGGAGAATAAGAAGATTTACGGGTCCGCCTCGCAAGGGTGTGGTTGAGGCACCCGCAGGCTTCCCCTCCTCCCCACCCGAACTGGCTACATTTCTCTAATTTAAAACCAGGCGTTTGACGATTTAAACAAATCCATTTGTTAATCATTTAAGTCGTGATACTAATCAATTTGACTTTTGGGGGAAATCACGGATTTTTTATCCACCCTAATTTTTTGCCCTACTCTTCCCTCAAGGTCAGGAATGCCAAGCCCGGTCCTCTTCCCCCCCCAAAAAAAAAATATTTACCTATTTATTTAATAAATATTTCTTCCTCAGCCCATGTTATCGTCGAAGTCACGTCACCCCCAAAAAAGGGGGGAAGCAACCCGGCGTGGCTGTTTATAGTCTCTGGTTCTCCTTCTCACCCAACGTGGAAAGACCCGTGTTTACCCATCTATTTTTAACTCTGAGGCAAAAAAAAAACCCAACAAAAACAAACAGCAGGCCACTTTCCCGCTTTCTCCCCCCCCCCCATCAATGGGCAACGGTCCTCCCGGCCTTCTCCTCAGCTCGTCCTCCCGTTTCCTCCCACGACAAAATTAAAAACGGCCTCAGACTCACTGGTACCAGGCGGACGGATTCTGGCTCTGTGGAGGCGCCTGAGGAGACAGGCCGGTTTCGTTGGTCACCGCCATGACGGAAAGTCAGAAACGGGGAGGAAAAGAGGGCCGGAGGGATGCTCGAGAGTCTCCGTGGGATGATATAAAAAGCTAAAATAATAATTTTTTAAAAAATAACAGCTCGACGGGGCTCCTTCCAAGGAGATGCAGCCAAAAAAACGTCCCCGAGACCGATAAAAAGCGTTCGGAAAACAGCCCGCCAACAGCCGCCGCCAGGTCAACCCGCTCGCGATGGCGTCCCGACACCAACTGAAGGAGCGTCGAAGCTTCCAGAAAAACAACTTCGCCCGGCGAGGGGAGGGGGAGGAGCACGGGCTTTGTTATGTAACAATGCCTACAGGGCGCATGCGCCGCAAGGGGGGCTGGCGAGGCGGGAGAACGAGCCAGGGCGGGGGCCAAGGACCGTAGCCATAGAAACGAGGAGCCTGCGCCCTCCCTTTTTGCCTAGGCCGCAAGAAGGATTCGTCAGTTAACAATGGAGGGGAGTCCCCGTGCGATCCCTATCAGGCTAAATCCAGAGAAACAAAATTAAAAAAAAAGACATGAACATGTGGCAGCTTCAAGACTAGCTATTATATTTTAATGTAAGCTTTCTGGGCAAGGCCACTCCCCCCCCCCGATATATGTCTCACAAAGTGGACGAGTCTATGAAACTCATACTGTATTAAAATATAATACAAATACAAAAATAGGCAATCTCCTTATAGACCAAAAAAAATCATTCAATTCACGAGCTTTCGTGGTTTAAAACACCACTTCATAATACAAGTCTTTAAGGCGCCACGTGTTGTTCTTTTGTCTTTTTCGTTTCATTTTGTTTCTTTGGATTTTACTTGATATGTATGCACAGACTAATGTGGCTACCTCTTCCTAAAACTTCAGTGGTGGGATCCTGAAACTGTGGGATCCAGTTTCATTTGGCATAGTTTTTTTGTGAGCTGCTGCAGCCCATGAAAGCTTATGCCAAATAAAATGTTAAAGGTGCTACAGACCTTCCACATTTTTGTTTTGTTTTTGCTGGAACAAGCTAACATATCATGCAAAATCAGGGAGGAAAAAAATAATAAAAATAAAAAGACAAAAACGTTGTGGCACTTTAAAGATAGTTATACTGTATTTTAATGTGAGCTTGCTGTTATTTGTTCATTGTAAATAAGTGAAACCTTTTATTTTTTCTCTCTCTCCCAATAATGTCTCAGAGTTAGTTTGTTATTGAGACTAACTGCGATTGAGGGGAAAGGGGTGAACTAAATTGTGGTATTTGAAGCTAGTATGCTTTGTGAAATACTACACTTCTGAGCAGCCAGAGGAATATAACCAAAATTTTACAATTGCAACAAAGGAAACCATATGGCAGCATTCCCCAATCCTATGCTCTCCAGATTTCAATTTCCTGAAACCTTGGCTTCCATAGTTCAGTGGATGGGCAAGAAATAAAGGCAAGGGTAAACAGGAAGGTATGTATATAATTAGAAATTATAAAGTTCAGGTTGCATTTAAGAGTCCGCAGATATGTGCAATATATGCTACAAACCCACAAATCTGCATAGTTCTAATTACAATCTTATGCCGAGCAAACCACATTGAATTCAGTTCGGAATTGTTTATATTCTTACATGCCTTTAAAGTGAAACGGGATAAATTCATGGCTCTTAAAACTATCAGTGGGTACTAGTCAGGCTGTTACTCTCTATATTATCATCTCCAGTGTTAGTTCTGCCAAAAAAAATAGCCATATGGTTCAGAGAAGCTCTTGATTTGATCCCATATGATTGTATTCATTTCTTATGAATGCATATGATTTTCCTGGTAAATACACTAGGCACACTGGGTAGAATGGAAAGGGTTGTTCCAAAGACCTCACATAACCTGGAGAGATTTCTCCAACTACCATATAAAAATAATAGATAAATAGGTACCACCACGGGTGTCTAGTCGCGCCGGCCACGTGACCACGGAAACAGTCTACGGACGAACACTGGCTTTATGGCTTGGAGATGGGCATGAGCATCGCGCCCTAGAGTCGGACACGACTGGACTCAATGTCAAGGGGAACCTTTACCTTTACCTTGGTTTTGTGGGCTAGAGTCCACAAAACGTTGTGCCCAATAAAATAGAACTCTTAAAGATAATGTACTGTATAACTTTGTTAGTCTGTGCAAGCCTATCAGGCAAAACCCAAAGAAACAAAACGATATACAATACAGGAATGTTTTTCCAGGATACATCTAAGCTTGAGAGGGGAAAAGTGATTTTTCAAAGTGTATGCATCAAAGTGTATGAAGTGGCATATTCTGGGAGGAGGACGAGAAACATACTTCCAAATAACTACAACAGCGAAGCTTTGCACGACTGCTCCTAAGCAGCTGCCATATAGACAGCAAAACAAATGACGTCCAGCCCGTTGAGCTCACACCCAAAATGGAAAAAGCGCATGCGCTCCCACGTTCTTCAACACAAGACGCCAAACCTTGGGACGCATGCGTACTTCTGCTGGCTGGACACCAAAATAACAGAGGGGGCTGCTATACAGAAGGCAACCAATGCGCATGAGCACAGGTGGGTTTTTTCCTCCCTCCCTTCGTTGTGTAGAGAGCTAGCTAGACGTTAGCTTGCGCGCCTGCGCAGAACCTCTCGCCTCTTTCGGCCTGCCATCATCCGGGTTCCTAAACCGGATTTGGGTTTTGTTTACTTTTGTGGCGAGGAGGCGGAGCCGGCTGAAGGAAACTGGCCGAGGGAGGCGGTCGGGACGCGGCTTCCCGCTTCGAGCAGGTTTTTTACCCCCCGAGAGGCCGCCGGAGGGGCGGGGTGAGTGGGACGCCATGCCGCGGGGCAGGGTCCGGGTGGAGGCCGGCCGTGAGGGGAGGCTCCCCGGCGGGAGGCGCGGGGTGTGTCCTCCGGGAGGCGACCGGCCGGAAGAGCCGCTTTGCTGGTCGAGCCCCGCCGGGTCTTCGGGTGGTGCGTGGAGGGCGGCGGCGGCTGGGAGCGGGAGGTCTTGGGCCGCCCGTCGGTCTGCCGGCCGGAGCCCAGTCTCTTACGCTCCCCCTACGAGCCCCCCACCCCGTGGAGACCGTTGGGGGGGATCTCCAGGTGAAACGGGCCAAGGATTTTATATATACTGTATATCTCTTTCTTTAATGCCGGCTTTCAATGATGTAAGCCGCCTTGGTCCTCCTCAAGGAGAAAGGCAGGGTAAAAAGATTGCAAACAAATAAATAAAACTCACTAAGTAACAGGGGGACCTATTGGTTCATGTGTGCCAAAAATTAAAATCCCTAGCTGCTGGTTTTTGCCATATCCGCCCCCCCCAACCATCATCCCAAAAGGGAAGCTGCAAAAAAACTTGCCTGGTTTGCAGCCTTGATGTGGTACCCAAGGTTCAGAAGAGGGCAAGAAGGAGCGGATCCAGGTGGAGGAGGGCCCGATTCTGCTCTCCCAGGTAGAGACACTGCAAGGAAAATGCCCTTGAACCTCGGGTGTGTCAGCAAGAGAGAATAAGAAGAAAGAAGAAGATAGGCAAAATATTGTGACACTTTGTATTTTATTGTTTGATTTTATATTGGAAGCCGCCTAGAGTGGTCCATTGGTCCAGATAGGCGGGGTATAAATCAAATAAATAAATCAAATAAATAAATAAATAGACCGACAGGTTCATTTCAGTGTGAGCCTTTGTGGGTCAGAAATCCATTTTTTTCAATTTTACTGACCTCTGGTACAGCGTGTTTCTCAGTAAAATAGATGATGCCGGTAGGATCCATCCTGATCCTAATGGAGTCTCGAGTTCAATGGTATTTCCCTGGTAGGAGGTGTGTTGAGGGATGCATCCCAAGTGGGGCATTGCATTGAACCATCTGTAGGCCGCCTAGTTGGTTCTGTTCTTCTTCTGGAGTGTGGGTGGCACAGGGACAAATGAGGTAAAATGCAGATGTAGGGGGTGGTTTGGCCAGGGATAAATGGTAATACCACTTTAGATTGTATTACTTGAAAGCAACTCCCACTGCGCTGAGTGGATCCGACTTCTGAGTTTGCACAGAATTTCCTAGTGTGTGCTTGCTTTTCAGTGAACTCTGTCCAAGTTAATGGGATTTATTTCCAAGCAACACCGGGCTGGAAGAGCTTTATTGTATAAGATGTGGGGAAATATTGACCAGGGGTCTTATGAAGAAGGAGCTCTGTGAGGAATACCTGTAGTCTTTTCACATCCACATAGGGTTTTTTCCCTTTGTTTTTATTTATGTATATAAACATAATACAGTGCTTACACGCATACTCAGTCCATCCTGTTTCTACGTAACAATTTTTGAAATCAGTGACTGAAGTTAATACTTTAAAAACCATACACTTAAAAGCAGAGAAAGAAAAATGAAATTCATTTTCTTGCCTAGGTTTTTCAAAGTAGTGAAATATGTCTGGGTTCCTTGAGAACATGAGATGCTCAGAATGTGTTGATTGGGGTGAAAAGCGAAATACAATTGCTTCAATTGCTGCTGGGGTCCTGGTATGTATTTTTTAACTCTCTTATTCACACTTCTCATCTCTAAATTGCTTTCTTATCTTTGATGCTCATAAGTTGGTTTAAAGCTCCTGCGTCTGTAATAGTTTCACAATATTTTTATCCTGTAAATGTATGAATGTTTAAAATCTCTTTAGCTTAATTTAATGGAATAGTTCTTTGCTGAAAGAGTGTTGCATTTCAATTAACTGTGTTTGTTGCAGCAAAGCAAACAGAGCCTTCTGTGGCACCAAGTACTGTACTGTACAATTTTTTATCATAGCATAAACTCTTGTGGATTAGAGTCTATTTTGTTAGATGCATGAAGTGTAACCATTTGGGAGATTTATAGGTAGCCTTGTATACAAAAAGAGATTGTAGAAAGTGTGGATTTTATTAACTGTTTCCCTATTAGTGGGAAACTTGGGTCCTGCAGATGCTGGTCTGAGTTCTCCCAAATGTGAGTGCAAGATTACAGTACAATATTCACCACAGTAGTAATTGGTGATGGTAGGATTTTTGTAGTTATGCCATGCAAATTTTCCTTTTATTGTTTAAAGGAATCCAATACTTCCACATTAAATTTGCTAGGAAATTCTAATTCAGCAGTTTTACACTGAAGCTTCTCTTTTGAAGTGTTTATGCTGAAGTATTGTTACTTGAGGTCAGCAGCAAGGGGGTACTTGACAATGGGAATGTTCCACTAGATCCTGAAGGTAGTATTTTGGAAATGTTTGTTAGAGCTGTGATGATAGTGTGCATCAGCATTGTATTGAGCATCATATTGAAAACTCTTGTGCTAATACAGTTTTTTACAGGATGGTGGATTATCATAGATGCAGCGGTGAAATACCCAGATGCAAAACAGTTCAATCATTCATATCATGCCTGTGGAGTTATAGCTACGGTTGCATTCTTAATGTAGGTATCCCACTCCAGCATTACAATGTTATTTTAAAATTTGTTTTTAAAATGTGAATGAAAATGTGTAAGCTGATAGATCAAGGCTATCTGCTGATCTTTGCTTTGAATAATAAAATGAATTCATTATTTATGTCACACGGCTTATAAACTACAAATGCAGGGCCTAGGCTAAAGTTTAAAAGTACTTTGGCTATGTTGACATAAGGTGATTATTGTCATCTGATTATAGGCGTGTTTACTCAGAAGTCACTCTGAGTTCAGCGGACCATGTTCCAAGTAAGCAAGCTTAGGAGTGTTGACCAGCTGTTTTATTTGGCTTCGGAGAATCCATATTTGTCCTTAAAATTTTTTCGTAATTTAAAACTCTTCTTCTATATGGGAACTTTTCACACCTTTCAAGAGAACTTAGAATAGCTATGTACTGAAAATGAAAACAGATGCCTGTTAACAGAAGTCATGTCCATACAGAACGTCCAGCCAAGCTTTAAGATCATTTTATATATCCCAGAATATCACATCTGCAGTCTGCTTGTAGTAACAGACATGTTCTAGTCACGTGACCTGAATATCCTTCAACATGCAAAATGGTTTGGTCTCCATGTTTGCAGATGCATTGTTGGGGTAGGAATCTCTGCTAGCTATGAACAGTTTATGTGCTAACTTCAAATGGTAGGAATGTAAAGTTTTTAAGTCTGTATGATGTTTGTACCATTTGTAATTCTTTTGACTGTGCATTGAAATATAGGTATATGAGTGAGTAACAAAAGCAGCATTTCATTTCAGATTGAGTTCCAGTCCATTGACAACAATACTTTTTTTTTGTCTCTGTTCTGATTGTGGAGTAGTTTTCATTGCTTTTTTAAAGAGCTGACCTTAGATTTATCACAGGAAAAGGATAAATAATTCCAGCTTTAAGTATTTCACAGTGAGCTCGGCATAGCATGGCAATGAGAGACCATGCCACATATACGTTTGTGTTTCTGCCAAGAATTTGCACAGGGATATTAGATAAGATGTTTTCATAGATGCACCCGCACATGCATGCGGACCTCCTGTCAGCTATGTTGGGATAATATGGCTCTTTCTTTCAGTGGGGTAAAGATTAGAGTAAGGGCAAGAAGCCCTTGCAACACTCAGCAGAACTGGGCAGATGCCCATTACCTAAGTGTGCTGAACTGTTTTCTTTGTGTAGGATCAATGCTGTCTCCAATGGACAGGTGCGTGGGGACAGTTACAGTGAAGGCTGCCTTGGGCAAACAGGTAATCTTAATGATTGAAAGTTGCTGCCTTTTGTTGCATTCAGCTTATGACTCACCACAGTGAGCCTTAAGTGAAGCAATTTCATTTCCACTGTCCTTTTAAACCCTTTCCTTCATACGCTGCTCTGGTGTAACCTGATTTTCCTCTGCCTCCCAGGTCTTTCCTTTCATTGTTAGTGATGTAGATAAACCATTGTTTCTGACTCTGCTGTATTATTATTTCCCCTCTGTGTTTATGCAGAGTTATGTACTTTTTCATAATTGGCTACTCCTATGAAAATCCATGCAAAGACAACTTTAAAAAAATTGCAGAGGCCTGTATACTCTGAACGCACCCGTTCAGGTTAGAGATGGGGACAAACCACCAGTTCGGTTGTTTGTCCAAACAGGTGTTTGGCATTTCTGAGCCCTGCCTCCTCTGGAAGGTGCCCATATCTAGTTCAGGTACCTTTTTTAACTATAAAAGAGGTGAATAGGATAAGTAGAGTTCTTTATTTTACAAATAAGCAAGTCAACGTGTGAGACTTAAATGAGAGACCTTTGGCCCTGCAGGCCAACCCCAATCAGAATCAAAGCAGATGTGAGATTGTGGGACCTTCAGCTTAAAATATACAGCAGGTCAAAACAAAAGAGTGATTGTCAGACTCCACTGAGAAAATCAGTCTGTGTACAGATACAACTTGGATATTTCACATCCACTGCTGTAATTTCCCTCACACAGCTTGAAGCTAGCTCCTCTCCTTTTTAGCACTCAACACCCCACCTCTTGTTGGAAAGCATACTGGTTGATTCTGCCCCCTTGTCTCGCTTTTCTCTCCTACACTTCAAGCTGTCTGCTTTTTTTTTAAATTGAAGCATAATTCTGTCACTGGGTTGCTCATTTGACACCTTGTTTCTAGGTTATAGAAAATCACAGTTGTAAGGAAAGCTCTATGGAGCATGGGAGAGAAATTCACTTGGTGATATCACACTTATAATGGCTGGCTAAATAGGAGGAGCAGTTGTTCTCAGAAAAAAAATGTGTCTATGTACAAACTGCAGGGAGTTTCCCAGTAAGCTTACAACTCAAAATATTGGGTCTTTATGGAGTTTCTCCAGTTAGCAGGGGTTTGAACTTAAATCACCCTGGCCCCTACATGCGCTCAGCGGTACCAGCCTCTCAGAAATGGATAAGGATGGCAGTAATTAGTAAATATTTGCTTCACAAGTGTGTTGAAGAACATGATGTATCCAGTTTGTATGTCTTTTAAAACTGCATTATAAGAATGTTCAGCCGTGCAAAAGGCATACAGTCTTGCCACTGCACAGAGCATTTATTAAGCTTTAGTGGGAGAAATGTGTGTGCCTTATTCTGGGACCAGCAGCAAATGAAAAATGGTACTGCTTATTTTTTAAAAAAACTGAAAATACTCTGTTTTTAAGGTGCTCGTATCTGGCTGTTCATTGGCTTCATGCTGGCATTTGGATCCCTGATTGCTTCCATGTGGGTCCTCTTTGGAGGCTATGTGATCAACGGTAAGGTAATGGTTTGGGACAACCATGGGTCTGAATGCATTAGCGCAAAAGTGGTCATCGTCAAGAAACAGAGCTTGGAAAAGGTACTTCTTTGGTCTCCTATTCCCAGAACTCTCCAGGCAGCGTAGCAAACTGACCATGCTGGCTGGAGGGTTCTGCAAGTAGTAGCTCAAAAAAGAGTTAAGTTTTCCAAGTTCTGCTTCTACATGTTGTTGAATGGAACCACTGATCAGCTTTGGCCAGGATAGGCAGACGTGAGAGGGATTACGTCTAGCAACATCTGGAGAACCACATGCCACCCACTGCTATCTTTGCATGTGAATATACACATTAGACTGTAAACCTCTTAGGGAAAGGGCCCTGTCTCTTGCTCACGAAGCCCTTATAAAATTGCCATGTACAGTTGTGGTGGTGGTAGGTTGTCAAGTCAATTTTAATAGTGACCGTTTTTGGGATTTCCTAGGTAGACAGCTTAGGAGTGGTTTACCATTCTCTTCTTCTGGGGGGGGGCACTCTGGAACTGCAGCTTGCCCAAGGCTACACAGGCTAGCTCTTCTCCCTGGGTGAGGCACAAGGGGAGAATCAAACTCCCAACCTCTAGCTCTGTAGCCAGATACCTAAGCCACTGAGTTATCCAGCTAGGATGTACCTTAACGGCACTGCAAAAATAATGTAGAATGCCATATATGTTGTTATTTTCTCCAGAAGATGGGCCTGAGGCATTTCTTCCCTGATTCCAAACTATGTTTGATACAGTGCCATATTCCTTTTTTCCTTTCTCTCCCCACCAACCTCTGCTTTTATTTACAAAGAGCTCTGTTCCAAAGTCTTACGATGCAGCATGCTTGCTATAGCTAGAGAGGTTTGATTCTTGGTAACTCTTGGATGGGAAACAACTGTGAATGCTTTTCTTTGTATACCACTTTCTACATAAATGCAGTATGCCTAAAGTTATGATTCAGTACGAATTTAGTGGGGGTAGGGGTAAGCCTGTGGGATTTATTTAATGTGCCTCATATCCAGGTATCCAATTTTCAGTGCTTTCATCTCTAGGTTTACTCAGAAATACAACCACTGGATTTTATTCCTGAGTAAGCTAATTTTGGATTCCAGTGTCAAGGCCAGGACTTGAAAACCTAGGAGGCAGCTGAATTCTGTGTATTCAGCTTGGGCGTTTTTTGCTTTGTCTAGAATTTTGATTTGTCTATGGCCTGTTTTCTTTGGCTGTTTAAACACGGAGAGTATTATTAAATAGATTGTTCTAATCAATATTATGATTGTTGTGTTGTAACAGTGAACTACTTTGAAAACCATTATCAAAGAAAAGCTATGAAAGATTCTTATTGGAATTTTTTAAAAAAGTAGACTCTGCTTGCTAAACTCTGATGGAAGTGACATTATCAGAAGCCATCTGGCAGCAATATGTAAATTTTAAGAATTTAGCCAGGTATTTATTGGGGGGAGGAGAAGAACTGACATCTAGAAATTGGGTTGAAGCTTTTCTACCCTTTTCAGACAAACCAGAAAAACTAGCAATCTACCCAGGAATAGCAGTCTTCTTTCAAAATGCATTCATTTTTTTTGGGTAAGTATGCTTTGCTTTCTTCATTTCTTCTTTTTTTTCCCTTTTGCCTGTTTTAAATATAACGTGTATGAATGTTTGGTAGGGCCTACCAAGATTGTTGGAGATGGTGGGTAACTTGTTAATAATCAAGGACAAAAGTCAGTGGTGAAAATGAAACAGGTACAGAGTACTTTTATCAGGTTATGCGTGGGAGTGATAACTGTAAGCAATAAAAATGTCAAGATGTTTTTAGAAAAATTAACGTTTCTGTTTACATAAATGGCTGATTTGTATCTACCAAATTATTATCACATAAATCAAATAAGTCACAACTTACAAAATAAAAACCAATAGTAAACCACACCCCAAAAAGGCAAAAGGAGCATAAAATAAGGAAAAGTAACAATAGAGTCTCTTGAAATAAGAAAATCTCTTAAGGTGCAGGTCCATTCTACAAACAACTTTCATTTGTGCCAACATTATAAATAACTGACAGAGCTTTGTGAGCTGATTTTGAGCTTAAATAAAGCTGTTGCTTTATTTATCTCTGCGGTATGTCTAAATTCAGATTTACTTGTAAGCTGTTACATTTGTAAACCATGACAACAAAAACTAATGTGTGTGGTGATATCAATATAACACAATAGAACAGTTCAGAACTGCTACAAGGTTGTTTAAAAGAGTCCTGCAAAAAATCATGTTGATGCAGGCAAATAACTTTTAGACTATTAAGCCATAAAGGTGATTTGAACTTGACATAAGTGATATAGACTGAAATGCTAAATCTCTAAATGCCAAAAGTGAGGTCTTTGCATTCCAGAAAAATCTGCCCCCACCCTCCTGTTTTCTACATTAAGTCCTGGCTGGGCATTCATTTAGCGGCAGACATTCAATCCATTGAGGACTTAAGGCTTTTCCTTTTACCACCACTGCTGTGTTTTACTATTCGATTAAAAGTATTAGAGCCACCCTAAACCATGAGAAAGAGCGAGGCTCTGTGGGGCGGGGGGAAGGGTTTTAATTGTTGTCTAAAATACAATGGTGCCTTGCATAGTGATCGCTCAGTTTAGCGATGAAATCGCTTTGTGATGCATTTTTTGCGATCGCTTTTGATGTTCCCTATGGGGGAATTTCCCTTTGTGATGCTCGGTTCCCTGCTTCGGGAACCGAGCATCGCAAAGCGACGATTTTAAAACAGCTGATCAGCGGTTTCAAAATGGCCGCCAGGTAAACAAAATAGTCACCCGCTGTTTTCAGGGATGGATTCCTCGCTTAAGAGGCAGCGAAAATGGCCGCGCTATGGAGGATCTTCGCTGAATGGTGAGATTTAAGCCCATAGGAATGCATTGAAGGGGTTTCAGTGTGTTTCTATGGGCTTTTAAATATCGCATAGCAATGTTTTTGTTCTGCAGCGATTTTTGCGGAACGAATTAACGTTGCAATGCAAGGCACCACTGTATGTGTCTGATATACCTTTTGCAAAATACGAAGGTATCTTGAAGATACTTTCCGGTAAGCCAGTTCAGCTATTGCTGGGACCAAAAAGGGAAAGCAGGTTAACTTTTCAATTTTTGCCTGATGGTTACAGGATAATATTTTCAGAGAAGTTGCTCTGTTCTTCGATGTGGCAGCCTTAATATTTGTTCTCTTTTGTTAACAGAGGCTTGGTCTTTAAGTTTGGTCGCACAGAAGATTTGTGGCAATAAGTGACCGTGCATCTATCCTGCTGTTTTTAACTGCCCACTCCCATTTTGTAACATTTGTGCTCTGGTATCAGTGAAGATGAAGGTTGTCTACCCATTAAAATCATGAAACATTTCCCCTTTTTATCACTCTGGCTGTTTTCTACTTCTAGCTTCTGACATTAAATATTGTAGCATGTGACTAAGATATATAATTGAGAAGGGGGACCCTATAAAAGTCTCCTTTCACCAAATGTTTTTGATATAATAAATATTGAACAATGTCAGTGTTCCTTTTAGAACTCTTCTGTATGTGGTTTGTCTTCACACTATAATTGCTATTTTTGCATATGAACGGAAGTGACTGATGGTGTGTGCAGTCTTAATGAAAGCGTGCATAAAGCATAATAGAGGGTGGTGTCATGATATTTTCCAGATTCTATAATGTAGCACAGCCTTCCCTTCATATATAATAGGCTACAACATATTAAGGTGATAACGAGGTTTGTAATCCATGCATCCGGAGGTATCTGATTAAGAAAGGCTCATGTAGAGGGATAGTGAGCCTTTCAACTGTTTGTGGGGTTCTGTGCAATTTTCAAGTTCCTTAGTGTGAGACCAGTAGGTGGAGCACCATTGAGAATGGCTGCCTTAGAGGAAAAAAAGAGGGACAACAAGCTTTCTTAAAGCAAGCAGTAAAGTTTATTTAGCCATGCAAGCAATTGTTCCATACAAAAAAGTTAATTCAGAACTTCCTGCAGATAAACAGACAATAAGTCTCACTTCTGAACATTCTTCTGGCTTGCTTTACTCTTGATGTGTTTAGTATCCGACAGCTAAATGAGGGAACTAGGAACAAGGAATATTGTTACATGAGAAAACCAGCAGAAAACATCAGCAAAAGTCTTGTTTGCTTTTTCTGTGGAGCGCTTGATCTTTTAATACTCTATTCCTAAATGTGTTTACTTAGAGGAGACCCTGTTTGGTTTCAGTGCAACTCGTAAATAAATGACTTACAGGACTTGAAGTCTTAAAATAGTTACTGAGGTTGTACTGAAATCCCTGTCTATGGATAAAAATAGAAGTTTATACAAATTATCTATAGGACTGAGAATTCTTTGGAATGGATCCCAAGGGCGTAATTGTTTTAGAACAAAACAGTGAACAAATATGAAATTTCTGCTAAGAATTATGGATATTGTAGTCTAATGAGGGTGCTGCCTATTTTCTTGGAGATCTCTGGATACATAAGGCTATAATTTCTCAGGCCCCTTATGGAGATTTCATGAATGTTAAACCAAATTGAGTCTATGACAGGGAAACTCTCATTCACCCTCTGCTTGGTTCTTGTTATGCTTTTTCTTCTGAGGTTATTTCTCTGCTACTATCAGGAGGATGTGAGCAACAAAGACAAACCCATTGGCCCTCTTTTCCTTGTGTATCCACTCTGAATTTCTACCAATGTGTAGAAACAAAAGACCTCAAGGGCTCTTCATTGAAATGTTGACCTAACAGTTCCTAATCTGAATAAGGACAGAAAGCTAATGTATCATTGACACTTACACCCCAATAAGCTTGATCATCAAAATAGTTTGTTGCATGAGGTTCTTTCCATAATTTCAATCTCAGGGAGAAACCTAAGAAAAATAAGGGTTTTTTTTAAAATGCATATTGAAAACATTGGAGGTACACTTTCATATAATTTACAGTTTTTTTAATATAAGAGATGGCACTCAGAGAGACAGAAATGGAAAAATACACTATGAAACAAAAACTATTAAAACTAGAAACATGGACTAGTACAGTATGATATTGTCTTAAACACGGAGCAGAAAGGCATTTGTATAAGCGTCCCCACAGCCGCTCCAGTAATCTCCCCATCACACCACCCGTTGTACAACCAGTAGGAGAATGACCATGTGCAGGGGAATCGCTGTCCCGTGTAATCACTTGCATGAACTCATTTGGCAGGAAAGGGACACTTGGAGCAGAGCTTCTGAATAACTTATCATTTACAAAGATATATATGGGAGAAGGAGGCTGGCTGGATAGCTGAGTGGTTTAGGTATCTGGCTGCAGAGCCAGAAGTTGATAGTTCAGTTCCCCACTGGGCCTCCCGGAAGAAGAGCCAGCCTGGGTGGCCTTGGGCAAGCTGCACAGTACCAGGACATCCCAAGAAGAAGGGAATAGTAAACCACTTCTAAATATTCCCTACCTGGAAAACCCTGAAAAGGGTTGTCATTAAGTCAGAACTGACCTGATGGCCCATGATTATTATTACAAAGGAAATTAATTAATTAATTAATTAATTAATTAGTCACTTTTCTCCCAATTAGGGGATAATTATTGTAAGATACTTAAATTCAGGGGTTAAAATCAGAACTCTAAATTGAGTCAGAAAAGATACTGGAAGTCAGGGCACCCTAACAAAGCTGAGGCATAATGCAGTCAAAAAAGATCAGTCCCACTTGACAATCATACTATTTATGACTGACAACCAGTTTCTGAACCATTTTCTGAACATTCAGCAGGTAGCCAAAGTTTACATCGGAAGTAACCCATTTAAAAAGTGCAGCCAAGCTTTGTGCTGCCACATGAGCACATGGCTAGTTTATGATCGAAAACGGGTGAAAAGCATTTTGGGCCACAGAATCTCCTAGTGACAATGCTAGATCTGTACATCTTCTCAATCATAAATCTGAGGAGACCTGTGGCCCGTTTTTTGGGCTGGGGAGTTAATTTGACTCCCCCCCCCCCACAACCCACCTAAAGCTGTACCCATACAAAAAGAAAAGTAGTGTCTGCAGATTCATCCTACACAGGAAATCGTGAATGATCTATGTAATACAGACCTGTAAGGAGACCTCCAGTCAGACCTAAGGCCATACTCAGGCAGAGGGCACCACCTTCGATCAAGGCCGAATAACCACCTCTGAAATTCGCCACAAAATTCACATTGGTCACCAACCAGCAAAACTGTGCTGCAGAAGTCTACCAAAATAACTGCTGTTGTTAAATTCCAGACAGATTTCTCATTTTATACTGTGCATGTGTCTGTAATATATTGCCTGTTTATCCAACCATTATATTCTTTGTGTTTCTTTTCGGCCAGAATGGGCAACCTTTGGCCTTCCAGATGTTTTGGACTACAAGAACCATCATTCCTGACCACTGGCCTTTGCTGCCTGGGTTTCTGAGAGAAGGGCCCAAGGGCCCCAACCCCTGTCCCAAGCTTTACCACCTGAGTCAATAGTTTTCAAGAACTCTGGCCAGTATCTTATTAAGTATTCTACGTGTGCAGCCATCGGCATCTTTTGATGCTGTGGTGGCAATCTCATTATGTGCTAATCACATGACCAGGCGCACGCCCAGAGCCTGGCTAAATCGCCCTGGCAGCTGCTGCAGTTGAAATTCTGCACTGAATAGGAAATCTAGACCAAGGATATTGGTCTTCTCATTTAACGCCGCTTATTATTTCCTAGGTGGTTTCATTTCTCACCCTGCTTTCCTCCAGGGAGCACATAGGGCGCTCTCTCCTGAACACTTTATCCTCAGAACGACCCTGTGAGATAGGACAGGTGGAGAGAGCATGGCTAGCCCACGTCCCTGTGTGAACTTCATGACCCAAGTGCGGATTTCCTCCCAAGTTTCCTGAGCCCTCGTCCGACACCCTAATTACTGCACAATATTGGGCCCTTTTCCATACCAGGTCGTCTTCCGAAGAGACCAATGTTTGTCTGCTCTTCCTGGCCTTTAGACTGAAGAACTTCTCCTAAGCTTCTAAGGCAAAGGCTCCCAACCGTGGGCAACCCAGGTGTTCTTGCGCTGCAACTCCCAGACGCCTCACGTTCAAGAATCTCTGGGTTACTCAAGGTTAAGAACTACGGCTCTAAGGAATTTTGGGGCTTTCCAGAATAGAGCCAGCTACAGCTTCAAGGGGTTGGCTCAACAAAATTTGACTAAACCCCTTTCCCTATATTGCTTGACCCCAGGCCAAAGACTTACGCCATCTGAAAGCCACTGAGCTAATCTATGCTCTCGTGTGGTAGAACATTTGAGCCACTGTTCCATCCAAAATGGGAGGGGAAAAAGTCAGGCGGTCAGATATGTGCCTATCAAAGTCAAGAGAGTTGTTAACGGATCCAGAATGCCTACTGCCTATCGAGGGTGACGTGCTGGCAGATTTCCAGCAGGGGCTGGGCTAGATAACCTTTGTGATCCCTTCCACCTTTATGATTCCATGGCCACGATCCACAAAGTGCTGCCTTCTGGATGTTGCTGAACAACCACCTCCATCACCTTGAGCCATTATAGCTAGTGGTGAAGAATAGTTGGCAGCTGCAGACCAGCAACATCTCTAGACAGTTACTTTAGGCCAGTCCTATTTTATAGAATATACCAATAATAAGAAGAGACAGGCTCAACGTACACGGACAGGTTCTCCCGGGAGTCTATTGCGATCCAAACAATGTGGACGATCCCTCCAAGTAAGCTGGGCAAGCCAAACGTATATTGAACTCCGCAGGTATCATGAAGCCTGACTGCTGGCTCAAGACATTTCTGGGTTTGGTGGGGAGGAAGATGCAAAAAAGGAGGAAAAAAATTAGTATTTAGATTACAAAGCAAGAATTGCAAACTGTCATTTGGAGATGGCTATGCAGGACTGAAGCCACCAACATGAATTTGACCCAACTCCGGGAGGCAGTGGAAGACAGGAGGGCCTGGCGTGCTCTGGTCCATGGGGTCACGAAGAGTCAGACATGACTAAACGACTCAACAACAACATGCAGCCACAGAGATGAGAAAATCTCTCTCTCTCTCTCTCCACCATGTCGAAGACCACAACACATCAGTGATTGGAATGGGGAAGGATTTTGCTTCACTTTGCTTTTGTTAAAACTTTTATCAAAAATCTGAAGTACTGTCAGGCTCCGGAGGGAAAGAATTTCATTTCCAAAAATTGGAATGTACAACAAATTAAAACAGATAGCTCTTTGACTGCTTGGTTTTGCACCCCTTTGTATATTTACCCATGCTGGAGGTCTATTATGCTTGCCACCTCCCCGCACCTGAGAAAATTCATTTTTAACAAATGAAGCTAAGAAAAGGTGCATCAGCATCAGTTGGATTTGCTCAGTGCAGAAGGGGACAGCATTTCACTTTTGTTTTGAAGAATTTACTATAATTCTACAAATATCCTTTTAGACATAAGACATAAGACATAAGAAATTTATTTGTCATTGCGCTCACAAGTGGGTGCAACGAAATGAGGTGCTCTTCCCCAAGGTAAAACTGGAAAACACTACAAAAAAAAGTTAAAATATACACAACTTTCACCATCCAAATATAGATACCCCGTTTTCTCTCAGCAATTAAAATCCACCAAAAACCTATGGCCCCACATTTAAACTCAATACTGCACTTGGGTAAAAACTGTTCTTGAATCTGCTTGTCCTTGCTTTCAATACCCTGAATCTCCTTCCTGATGGTAATAGTTTAAAGAGCTGATATCCCGGATGAGAGGAGTCTTTCAGTATGTTAGATATCTTCCTCTTACATCTGTTCTTATACAATTCTTCCAAAGAGGGGAGTGAACAACCAATGATGTTTTCGGCCGTCTTGATCACCCCTTGAATTGCCTTTTTCTCTGCCACTGTGCAGCTCGTGAACCATACACAGAGACAGTAGGATAATATGCTCTCAATCGAACTCCGATAGAAGGTGATTAACAAACTCTCAGTCAATTGTTGCTTTCTAAGAATCCTTAGAAAATACAACCGTTGTTGTGCCTTCCTGATTAACGCAGCGGTGTTTGCACTCCAAGTCAGGTCATTTGTTATGATAGTCCCAAGAAACTTACATTCAACCACCTGTTCCACACAAACTCCATCTATATACAGTGGCTGAATGTCTGCTCTTTTTTTCCTATAGTCCACTATGAATTCCTTGGTTTTTTGGATGTTAAATAAAAGATTGTTTTTTTTGCACCAGCGGGATAGCTGTAATACCTCGTCCCGATACGCAGACTCATCATCCCCAGAGATAAGTCCTACTAGTGTAGTATCGTCTGCAAATTTGATAATCCTATTACTGGGATGGTTATTGGTGCAATCCGATGAATAAATGGAGAACAGTAGTGGACTAAGGACACAGCCTTGTGGAGTGCCAGTGCTGAGTATCTTGTCAGTAGAGATGTAGTCATTCAGTTTAACCCTTTGTGGACGATTTGTTAAAAAATCCAAAATCCACAGACAGATAGAATCTGGAAAATCAAGATCTTTAAGTTTGTCTATTAATCTGTGGGGTATAATGGTGTTAAAAGCAGAGCTAAAGTCCGCGAACAGCATTCTTACATAATTCCCTTGTGTTTCCAAGTGGGATAAAGCCATATAAAGCACAGTATTGATCGCATCCTCGGTTGATCTATTTTCTTTATAAGCAAACTGAAGCCCATCAAAGGGATGAGGAAGGCAGGAGATAATATATTTCCGAACTAACTGCTCAAAGCACTTCATTAAGATTGAAGTTAGTGCCACCGGCCTGTAGTCATTCGGACTGTTTGTAGGCAACTTTTTAGGCAGTGGAACAATGACGGAAGCCTTGAGACAGACAGGAACTGCGCATAGTGTCAGGGATCTATTAAAAATTACAGTCCATATCCCGGCTAGCTGATCAGCACAGTCTTTTACCACCCGACCAGGAATTAAGTCGGGTCCAGCTGCTTTTCTGGAGTTAACCACTTTCATAGTCTGTCTCACATCCTGCTCATTCACAATGAAGGGGGGACTCTGCTGAGTAAATGATGGCAAACGAACAGTTTCAGTTTGATCGATCTCGAATCGAGCAAAAAAGTTGTTCAACTCCTCAGCCACCTCCACACCTCCGCCTGAGGAAACCTTTTTTGCTTTGTAGTTTGTTAGTTGTTGAACCCCCTGCCAAACTTGCCTCATGTTATTGCTGAGAAAGCAGTCTTCAATTCTCCTCTTGTATTCGGCCTTAGCTTGCTTAATGCCTCTCCTCAAATTCGTTCTTGCTGCACTGTAGTCTAGATCATCCCCAGACTTAAAAGCCTTATTTCTAGCATACAACAGGCGTCTAACCTTCCCGGTCATCCAAGGTTTTTGATTGGGATAAACCCGGATACGTTTATCTACTGTGACCGTGTCAATACAGTGTGCCATATACCCTAACAAATATCCTTTTATTCAAGACCGAAAGGTTTGCAGTTTAAACTTGGAATGCAGGGGAAATGAAACTGACAATTTTTTCCAACCTTGCTAAATGGTAAAACATAAGAATTGCAACCAGGCTGAGAGCTTGGAGGTCTTCACAGAAAATGCATTAAGAACAAGGCTGGAAAAGAGTGGCACACACTTTATATGAGCCCAGTGGTGCAGGGGTTAAACTGCAGTATTGCAGTCAAAGCCTCTGCTCACAACCTGAGTTCAATCCTGATGGGTTCAGGTATCCGTCTCAGGCCTTCCATCCTTTCGAGATCAGTCCAATGAGTACCCAGTTCACTGAGGGCCAATGTTGTTGTTTGCATAATGGTGTTGTTATAAATGGCTCAAAGAGTGCTCTAGCCCTATGGGATGGGATATAATTTGAAAACAACATCAGAAACAGATCCAAGACTTCCTGTAAACAAAGCCGTCTGGAATCCAAGTTCTAAACTATCTTAGATGCTCCCCAAAGCATGATCTGTGTTCTTCTCTTTTTCAATATCCATACATAGAAGGGCTTAACATGGAATCTATTTACCTTTAGAAAAACAAATCCAAGCACGGAGGTTGCCCCAGCCCCGAGACCCACAATCATCGCAATCCAAGGGTAGCGGAGGGTGGACGCTGAGAATCCAAGAGCAACCCCACCGGCCAACGTAGCATTCCGGATGTGGGCCTGCAGAACATAGAAATCAAAGAAGCTGGATAGCAGCGTCGTACGGTCTGGAAAGGACTGTGTGAAGGCCTTTAAAAGGTTGTGTGGTGTTTTTTTAGTATTGCGTCCAGAATCTCCTCAGCAGGTCTGAAAATTAGGTAAATATGACCTCAGATGAACAACAACACATGACATATTATGCCGTGTCATGACCTATTTGACAAAAATAAAGCCAGAATGGGGAAGCCATGTGTGACAAAACAGTCACATGACTATAGGCATGTTTCCAGACTGTATATGTCCATCCTGTACCATGTGTGCCACCACTTAGGTATTGGCACCAGGCATCCACCCTCAGCTGTGTGCCAAGCCTGTCCTTTCAAGGGCATCATCTACCGTATTTTTCGCTCCATAAGACGCACCTTTCCATAAGACGCACCAATTTTTTAGGAGAAGAAAACAGGAAAATATAATCTGTTTTCTTCGCTCCATAAGACGCACAGACTTTCCACCCCCCCTGTTTTGTGGGGAAAAAGTGCGTCTTATGGTGCGAAAAAATACGGTAAGTAGTGTTACCAGTCCCATCTGAGTATTTATAAGCTGGCCACTTCCACTGCCAATCCCTTTTAGTGGGCCAACAAGCACTGTAAACACCCCCCCCCACGAATGTGAAACAGCCAAAAGCCAAATAATTTGCCCCAATACTAGGCCATTGCCTACATTGTCCTACATGCTTTTTCCCCAATTCGCCATTTTGGATCTTGACTATTGCTTGGCTTTGACTTTATCCTTCCCTCTGGTCCCTCGGTTGATTTTCATCTGCTGCCCTAAGGCACAACCCTTATATCAGTTTCCCTCACAACATACCCAAGGAATTATTATGTTCAAAGGTAACTTTGCCACCAACCCATCTCGATGGAGCTTCTGCTTCCATGGACAAGCTCTTTGTAACGCCTTCAGTCTATGTAGGCCAGGAAGACAGCCCACCTCCTGAGACATCCTATGAAGGTCCACAAGCTTCTGTCCCCTCAGGAGAAAAGTCACCTATGTCCACCCCACGTCTCATCCTCTTCTAGAAAATGGCAGAAATCCTTCCCACCCCAGGATTCTCGGCAGCCGCGTCTGTGCTCTCTCCAGTCCCTGCTCTAATAGCTCAAAACCAATGGTCGTGGGCAGGGCCCAAAATCCATTCTGTCACACCAAGGACGTCGTTCGCTTCCTTATCCTCTCCTGCTTCGGTGTCACATCTCCTCAAGTGCTTGCCGTCTCCTCTTGGTCTGCTTTCTCCCCATTCTTACCTCCTCTCTTTTGCTCTTCCAGAAGAGTCTGCTCAGTTTCATCCTCAAACATTTCATTTTTCCTGAGGAGTCCAAGGATGGACCCAACCGGGCCTTAGGCAGCGTTGCCTTCTTGTCTAGTAGGGCAAGCAACTGGCACTTGCAGAAGGTGTCGGTTTCTACCCCCTCAGGCAGGTAAACCCACATGCCATAGGCTTGTGGGGTCAGTCTGCAAAAGCTCCGCTGACATCCAACTCCCTTTTCCTAGGCAGATGCTAATGCAGAGTCCTGGCCTACCCCTCCATCTCCCCTCTACATCTCCACAGAAAGCATCCCTATCTGCTGACCCCGTTCATGAGCTCTTGCTCACGGGCTTGCAGGGACTCTGGGTGCAACAGCAAACCTAGTGGTTTCTCAATCATCCTTCTGCACTATTCCCCTCTGTGCATACACATACATTCACACACCAGAGGTGCCTGGGGATTGATCTGTCCTTTAGAGCTAACAATGCCAGTACAAACTGCCAATTCTGAGGAAGAAGAAGTCTAAGAGGACTGACCCACCAAGATATGGGAAGGGCACAAATAACTCACGAGAAAGTGGCCTGCCCTGCTCTAGATCTCCTCCTCAGTTTACTCTCTCTCTCTCTTTCTCTCTTGTTTATTCATTCTTTCTTCTCATCTATAACTATTTAAAAAAGTCTACGTTGACCACAACAAGACCTGCGCCCGGGGACTCTTGTCCTTGCGGCACCACCGACGATAAAAAGGCAATAGCAGATGGTGATACAAATTAGGAGGAAGGGTGCATCTGAATCCACTCCGTGTTTTAATCTGTACTTTACAAGAGTTATCCAAGATGCTGAAGCATTTTGGGGGAACAAGAGTTCAGCGCTGTGGATAAGCTCCTGAAAGGAGCAGGATAAAACCCAGCATGGATTCACAGCTCCCCAAAACTGCCACCGATGGATGACAGGCATGGCCAATGAAGAGCTTCCAAAGCAAACATCTCTCTTCAGGGTGCAGTAGGACCCCTTTATCCACTGAATCAGTACCCATTGATTAATATTTTCAGACTGTAGATAAGTTAATTTGTTTTAATGTTCAAATATTAAAAGAAAACCCCCCACAAATATATCTTTCCAACCATGAAGTTTCCAGAACTGGCTACTAGAGGGAGCTAAGACCAAGCTCTGGATTCACTCTTAGCATAGCATTCATTATAATCTTTGTTTTTCAGCATCCGCAGGACTTGGAATTGTTCTCCCGTGGATAAGGGGGTCCTACTGTATTTAGTACAAGGGAAGAGTCCGACTAAAGGATCAGTGTCACTCACCATGGTGAGCTTTCCATTTCTGTTGGTAGCCACTGAGATTGAAAAGGCAGCCACTGCACTGGCAGCCATCCCAAGGTAAGTGTTGATGAGAGCGGTCAACCTCTTCTCTGTGCTTGCGATTAGAACAGCATTGAAGCTGGGCCAGAACATCCAGAGGAAAAGAGTCCCTGGGAATCCAAGGGAGAAGGAGCCATTATTAGTGCACTTTTTTATTCCTTCATCCTTTCTGGTTTTATTCACTACCCCTCTCTCCGTTAGAGGATCCATACCTACCAACAAGCGGTCAAGCCAACCTTGTAGATTTTTTTAGCCCCCTCTCAAAAATGACGAAGAGAGAGGCCACCGTTGTGTCCATCGCAAAAAGTGCTATAAAGCAAGCAACCATAGATAACTATGGAACTGCTAAATTGTACCGTTTAACCAAAATGATGGTTTAAAGGTGCACAGAAAACGCCTCTCTCTGTTTCTTCTAACAAACTTATTTCTAACGTTATCAGCCACATTGTTCTTGAGGCTGAATTGATGACGCTCGCTGATGACTCCTGGCATGAGGAGACGCCTCATGCAAAGGATGGGGGATCCTGAGTGACATCCCATTGTCATCCGTCTTCTTGAAAGAAACTTAGAAACAGCTGTCAACTCAACCAGAGAACATTTACTCAGAACGATTTGCACCTTATTTCCACCTCAAGTCTCTATTCTATTAGTCTTCATGTAAAAATTAGCTCCAGTCTTGTCAGTCACCTATGGGTATCCAGGAGTGAGGTTGCCTCCACCCTACCCAGGAGAGGGTTATGTACAAAACTGGCCAGCAGGTGCCATTGAGCCTGTTATACACTCTGTGTCATCACAAAGTCGAGCACTCACTTTACAACCTGCGAGTCTTCTCGTTCCCACGTGCCCTGGCAGTAGCATGGGAGGATCCGGGAAGAGGCTTCCCAAGAGCAGGCAGGCGCTCAGGCTTCCACAAGCCTGGAAAAGTTCTCCTCAAGAGTTGTGTTGACTGTAGACAAGGCCACGTGGGACTCAAGGCTGGCAGAGTGTTAGCAACTGCTGCATGTTTTGCCTGCCCGCCTTTTCTTCCTCTTTGCTCTGGGTGGCCACGTTACCTGGTTGGTTGGGTTTCATCCATTTCCCTGGATTCCCCTCATGCCCTTTCCCACAATCCACTGGCCCTCGATCTGTTCTGGCTCCACTCCCAACCTTGCCTGCCTTGCCTCTCTGACATCACGGGGATCCGCCGTGTGACATCACAAGGGCCCACCCCTTAGTTTCAAGTGTTGGGCCATGAAATCTCAGAGACCGAGATGCTGCTGACCTGACATCTATACCCACCTTATTTCTGCGCTGTTAGGCTTAACTACTTCAGAAGCTCCAGCTAATTACGATCATTTGTCATCATGTCAATTCCGCGTTATGGTGACCTTTGCCAGGATTCTTAGGTATCAAGTCCTCCAACGTGGTTTACCATGCCCGTCTTCTGTTGGCACTCTAGGACTGTGCAGTTGCTCAAGGCTTCACGGGCTGGCTCTTTCCCCAGGAGACACAGTGGGGAATCAAACTCCAAATCCCATAAGCCAGGTACTCTAACTCAGTGGTCCCCAACCTTGGGCCTCCAGATGTTTTTGGACCACAACTCCCAGAAGCCTTCACCACCACTTCTGCTGGCCAAGATTTCTGGGAGTTGAAGTCCAAAGACATCTGGAGGCCCAAGGTTGGGGACCACTGCTCTAACTCATTGAGTTATCCTTCCAGCTCCATACCTTGTCTTGATTTCAAGGCCTGACACTGTATACGTCTATATTTCTCTTCTGCCTGCAGAGGGCTCTTGAGGTCCAAGTGTATACACAATCCCAAAGAGATAGGGGCCAAACCAGACACCTCAGTGGCAAGGCCAGGATCTTTCCCAAGGGCAGAGAATGAAAGGAGTAGACACCTGCCTTTAAAGGCAAAAGAAAGGTGAATACAATCCTCCATCTATGGGTTGGCTCCCCGCCACGTCTTCCTCCCACCACTTTTCTCTGTAGCTGCAGCTACCGCATCAGAAGTGAATCTGGTTGAGATAACATGCTTACAGTGGGGGCCTACAGAAAGGGGATGATTCACCTTCCTTCAATTTTGAGCAACCTTTTTCGCTTTTAAATTCGATCCCTCTTCCACCCCTTTCTTCATGTCGGGAGCCGTTCACCATTTCAGCACACAAGTCTGCCACGTCTCATCAAAGTCAATCTAGCCTCAAAGTTTCTAGTTCATATTTCAGAATATGGCTTCTGTCTAAAGATAAGGAAGAAATTAATTCAGTCCGAATTCACATGTAAACTCATCCAATTCGCAGGTCCTTAACCAGGAAGTGAATGGAAATCCACGTTGACTACTGAAATTTGCATTGTCTGAATTTCTGCGAAGGAGTCAGAAAATGTGTATGACGATGCCTCCTTCAGGGCACAATGTCACCAAGAATGTGTGCATTGGTTACATGTATTATTGACGGCGTGCAAAGGCGAATACAAATTTTCATGCAAACTATAGAAAACATGAGCAAAAGGGACTTAACGTCTGAATAATGAGAAACACAGAAGAACCGACGTGGAGGGATCCATCCAGCCCAAATTCCACCAATGACTAAGAAGATTTTCCTCACTCCCTTTGAAACATATATAAAAGTTCAGCCTATCAATCATCCACGGTGGGCCAAAACAAGAGTTGGGTCAAGGAGATGTGTAATGGGATCTCCTGTTGCAGTATAAAGTTTGAAAGGGGACAACAGGTGCAGGGTGCTTCTAATTTATGGCAAGCGTACAGCAATGGGCAGGATGATATCTGGATAAACCATAGCAAAGGGGAGACTATCACGTCATCTGCTCGTCGATCAGCAGGTTAACGGAAGCCGTGTTCTGGCTCAGATGATACGCACCCCCAGAAATAAGTGGCCACAGAAATTTATGTATTCTTCCTTCCTCTCTCCATGTGTTCCTGGCGAATGGATTTGCACATTCAGGCAGTTTTGTTATTACTCTTCTAAATTTGTCGAGGTCAGCTTTACTTTGTAGGGGTGCTGGGGGATTTTTAATGAAAGATATAATTGCTTTTGATTGCAAGTACCTGACGAGTAACAAACAAGCAGGAAAAAAAATGATAAGGGCTTCATAATGACCTCTTGAGGAATCTGACGAAACAGGCTAACTCAAAACAAAAGCTGGTAATAGAAGCTAGACTGACTTAAAAACTTGGGGGGGGGGGAAACACCTTTGGGAGAGACAACTAAAGATGTGGCAAGTCAAAATGGTTTTGGGCCCCTTCTGGCAGCCACAAGGAAAGCATGTAGACAACTGGTACGACATGTAGCACAGACCACTCACAAGCCTATCGGTTAGAGATAAAGTGTCAAAGTAAGACTGAAGAGATCTGGGTTCAAATCACTGTCTGAAGCCTGATTTAAGGTAAGGTTCCACCAGCAATGCAGACATGGAGACAAACATCAGCCAAGTCCCCGCGCTCTCCCACTGGAACAGCATTAGATCTGGAACCGTGATAAGGTAAAGGTTCCCCTTGACTTTTTTTAGTCCGGTTGTGTCCGACTCTAGGGGGCGCTGCTCATCCCCATCTCCAAGCCATACAGCCAGCATTTGTCCGAAGACAGTTTCCGTGGTCATGTGGCCAGCACAACTAGACACGGAATGCTGTTACCTTCCCACTGAGGTGGTACCTATTTATCTACTCGCATTTTCACATGCTTTCAAGCGGCTAGGTTGGCAGGAGCTGAGACAAGCGACAGGAGCTCACTCCATCACTTGGATTTGATCTTACGATGGCTGGTCTTCTGACCTTGCAGCCCAGAGGCTTCTGCAGTTTAAACTGCAGTGCCACCACGTCCCTTGGAACCCTGATAAAGCAGGGTTTTAATCCTGACTGTGCAGAGTAATGTTAAGTGCATTTTGTGAACATGCTTACAATCTCGGCTGCGGACCTTCATGCAAAACATGCAAAGGCCTGAGAGTCTTCTGGGTGGACTGGGTGGAGATCCAGGGCGTCGGGCGTAGGTGTGATCCCTTCTTTCCCAACACCCAGTGAACCCTACTTAGATTCAGACTGAACACCTGAATGTGGCTAAGATCTCAAGTGTCATATGCTGTCCTTTCCTGCTCTTTGTCATATGAATAAAATATCGTGGTTGGTCTAAGTGGAAAGTGTTGCAAAATTTTGAATTGCTAGTCAAATTTCCTTTTGCTTCGTGGTAGAAATACAGAGACACACAGAGGTGAATAACTATAAATCCACCCCTTTCTCATTAACACACACTTAAGGTCTCAGTAACTCACTCTGAGACCTTTGGAGAAGAAAGAATAAAAATGTTCCATCACCTACAGTTATAAACAGATCAACAGCAAACGAACTGCTTCCAACAGACTAAAGAAAGGGAAAGGAACACTCAGCAGAGAGGCGGGGCTCTCCTTGAATTCAGAGGTGGGAAGAAACGATTGGTTAGTGCGGGATAGACTGACAGTCAGCCCAGCCCAGGAAAGTCCCTCCCGGCCACACAAACCACAGACTTTATATGAGGCTGTAAAAGTTCCAACAGAAAGGTCCAGAACTGTAGCAAAGAGGCACTGAGGTTTAATGGTTAGAGTGCTTGCCAAGGCTTTTGGAGATCCAGGATCAAGTCTCCATTGCGCTACCTCATTGGGTGGGTTGGGCCAGTCACCACCTTGCCGTCTGAAATACCTCACAAGATTATTGTTGTGTAGAATACGGGGGATGAAGAATTGCCTCTTATGTGACCTGGAGCTGACTGGGAGGAGATTAGTGTCACTCACTCCAGGTGTGTATTAGAGAGGGAAATTTTCCATGTGTATTGTGTTACTACACCCATGCAAATATTTCAGTTAATCACAAGTTACACCCTTTGCAGCTTGGGCCTGTGGGACAGGTCCTTGTGAACACGGCTCTAGGGAGGAGACGCCTCTTTTTCTGTCGAAGCAGAAAGCGTGCCTCAAAGGCTGTCGCTCTTCCCAGCGCACACCGCCTTCAGCCAAGTTAGAACATCAATCAGACCGTGGCTTTCTGCCAGGGAGGAAATAAGGACTGGGTGGGATTGCATTTTACAGCTCAATTTGCTGAATCTGACCCACTGCGTCTTCTTTTTTAAAAAAAAAATGGAAAAAATGTCAATAAACAAAACTTTGGTTAGTCTGGGCATTTTAAATTGCAAACTGTTGCTCTGTCTTTTCCCCCTGTCAATATTTCTGTATTTTTTTCAACCAGAAAACTGAACTTGGAGGGAGGATGACAAAGGGGCGTCCAGTCCTTGCCGGCTTCCCTTCTTGCAGCTTAAGCACTGCCTCCCTGCAATGCATTACGCAGGTGTCCTCCCCACCTCCATGCTTCGGATCTTGTCTCCCCACCAACACCTTGCAACGTTCTGCAAGAGTATATGACTCTCGACTTCAAAGCAAGCCCCTGTGTTTTAAATTAAATTTTCAGAGGCAGAAGACTGCTTCGGGGAAGAGGTAGGTTCTGAAGGATTGCCAGGGTGTTGGCGAAAGTCTACGGAATTAGCATGCCTCTCCACCTAGAGAGATGGAGAAATAAATCTCAAAGCAAGTAGTGCCACAGGCAAAGTTAAACTGATTTCTGTGTCTGAAGTAGTTTTAAAACATGATTTTTTTCTCTCTCTCTCTGAAATCTCAGAGAACGGGATGCTGCTCACCTGGCAAGCTGTCTTGTTAGTGATGGACCGGTTTCTAGCCAATCAGTGCTGTACACAGCCAGTTTCTGCTAAGTATCACTAGCACCTGTTTCTGAAGTACCCCATATAGATCCTCGTCTAAAGAGCTGAGTAGAGAACCTTCAGCAATAAACGTCCAGGATCTGCCAGTTACTCATGGGAAGCAATGACTTAACAACCAAAACATGACTTGTAATGTCCCCCTTCAAGTGATACAGGCATCCTTTCCCTGGTACCGCAGAGAATATGGAAATATGGAAGTCAAATGTCAGTTACTGAATAGGAGATGATGGTATGTCCAATGTCCCATTGTTTGGCTAATATTCAACATTGAAATCTGTATTCCTGGGGACGTATTGGATTTCATTTGTACTGAACAACAACATTGTTTAATGGCTTGCCCCTGCTTGAAGAGACTAAAGCAAAATGCTTACCCAGCATAGCAAATGTATCAGAGACTGGCGTTGACTTTTCATTCTCAGCTCTTGAGTCTGGCAAGGGACGGCAGAGAGCCCACGAGACCATTACGCCAAAGTAGGCTCCGAATAAGTGGACATGCATCAGACTTGTGTAACTTTCAATCTGTGGGTGACAAAAAGAGATCAATTTTAGCCAGGATAGGACACAGTGAGAAGAGTCACTCTGATAAAAAGAAGTGATTCATTCTCATCATTTGTTACAATAGTTAAAAAGTAATTTGTGCCAGTGTTCGTTGCCATGTGTGGAAAGTAACTCACTGCATTATACAGTCCATTCGTCGTTGCTTTTATGTTACTTCTCTATTTTTTTCCCTTGGTGAGGGGAAAAAGCTCCTTGATTGATAGGGGATAAAACCTAAAAAATTATTGTCAAAATGTATCTGGAAATGCCTAAAAAAAAGACTTTTAAAGGGTAACTTCTACAAGTACTGTAATTGGAATAGAGTAGTAATTGTATGTTACACCAATAAAGTGCCTTCATTCCCATGTACGGTGGTGCCTCGCAAGACAAATGCCTCGCAGGAAAAAAACCCGCAAGATGAATGTTTTTTTTCCATCGCTATGGTGCCTCGCAAGACCGCTTCTTCTATGGCCATGCTTCGCAAGACTTTTTTTTTTGGAGACCGATGCCTCGCAAGCCAAAAAAAAAAATTCATTCATCTTTCGAGGTTCCCATAGGAATGCATTGCAATGCATTCCTATGGGAAACCACTTTCCGCAAGACGATTTTTTCGCAAGACAGCGCTTCTCGCGGAACGAATTACATTCGTCTTATGAGGCACCACTGTATTTATATTTCTTTTCGACATGCAACTTCACCATACGCTTCTGAAACCCTTCAGTACAGGACGTACTCTGTGCTATTGTGCGAGCTGGTGAGGGAAGAGCGGTTATTAAGCCGTGAATTGAGTCCAAATCATTGAAAACAAAACCCGAGTTGAGTCCAAGTCGAGTCAGCGGTGCAACTTAATTCCGACTTGACAGTGAGTCACCTGACTTGAGTCGCGATCTCTGTTTTGGACTGGAACACCCAGTTGTAGATAAGTGCATGGGCCTACAGGAACGTTAAGGCTAGGTCATGAGCCTAATAATATGGAGCCCACAGCTTAGGAAAATTACCTTCTTTTTTAAACTGCAGTTGTTAGAACCCCCAGGCAGGATTCTGGGAATATCAATGCCAAAACAAAACAACAGTGACAAAAACGACAACAACATTCACTTTCACACCATGTCGGAAAGGTTGATCTTTACCTGCAGGACACTCACGGCGACCCATCGGTTCACAGCAAAAAGCGTCGCCTCCACCCAGGCCATCCAGATCAACTGCATCAGGTTAACTTTGCCAAGGACCGCTCCCGTGGAAATCATCACTGCAGTTGTGCTCATGACGGCTACTGTGATTCTTCAATGAAGCAAGGAAAAGAGACAGACACACATAGAGTCATTGGTGCCCCTGTGGAACCTAGAAGGAAATATAACTAAGGACGTACATGAGAGAGTGAATAGGGAAAGGAGCTAAGAGGTTTACAAATAATATTTTAAAATGCCTGTGTAGACTTTCATGGATCTCCACTTACCGTATTTTTCTGTATATAAGACTATACTTTTTTCTAAAATCTTTAGACTAAAAATTGAGGGTCATCTTATACATGGAAGTAAGCTGAGGAGAGAACAAAAACAAGTGGAGGAGAAAGCTGGGATCAAAGCGATCCTGCAGCGCTTTGATCCCTTTCCCCCTCTACACTTGCTAAATCCCACTTAGATTACTTAATTTTGGATTAGAAAAGTGGGGGAGGGTCTTATACATGGGGGCGTCTTATACAGAGAAAAATACGGTATTGTCGAGATGACCAGATAGGAGGGCTATAAGTAAGTAAGTAAGTAAGTAAGTAAGTAAGTAAGTAAGTAAGTAAGTAAATAAATAAATAAATAAATAAATAAATAAATAAATAAATAAAGTGACCTAAGTACATCAGCCTTTGTATACAAAAATGCAATGTTGGACACCATTGTTCTGCTCATTAGCTTACAATATAAAGTGTGTCATGAAGAAGGAAGACGGAAAAAGGGCTCCTGAGCTTTAGCTGGGACACCGCGTTAGCACAACTGTTTCCCTCCTGGAGCTTAGATTCGATGGTATTCTAGGCGCCTTCCAAGTCCACGATTCTATGATTCTAAACAATTGGAGCAAACGGGTGGCTAGGCAGTTCTCCCACTGCTCATTGACTGATTGATCTGTACGTCTCTCCCACACTGTTATAACCAATTCTGCCACTCAGCTGGCTTCCCCAACTAGAAGTGAGATGAGGAGAAAATTACCCACAGCAGTCAGTCCCCTCCTATAAGTTTCCCTCCCTTGACCACTACAAATGCCACCCACTTTCCCCGTTTGCCTCCTCAAACAGAGTTTCAGAAACAAAGATTTGTCTGTGTAATCTGAGACTCTCTCCACTGCATGGGACCTCGATGACATTTCCAAATGAATGGCTTGTTCCCTCTTTCCTTCCACCTAATGAAAACATGTTGGGACAGTCCATCATCCATGAGCTTCCGGCCAAGGAAGGAAGAAGGAGGGATGCTGGTGACTCATGCGCTCCATAATTCATGGCCCCGTGTTAGCTCAGCGTCAGTCTTGACTTGTCCGAGATATTCTGCAATCCCAAGGGACTGGCCACTTAGTGAGAGGAGGGAAAAACCATCTCTCTAGCACAGGGGTGTCCAAACTTTCACCTTCCCTGGGCCACATTAGAAGATGAAAATTTGGTTTGGGCTGCACATACATTTGGTTTGGGCCGCATGGGGGGGCAGCCCTAGCCATCCTCCGCAGTCCCACTCCAAGCACGCTTACTGGCAGCTGCGATCTCAGACAGCAGAGGCTGCCAGCTTCGACTCCGGCGGCTTTATGGGGCCGGAAGGGGGTCCACCTATTGACGGGGATGGTGCAATGCAGTCATGCAGCCCCCCTGTCCCCTCCCCTCCCACTCCTTCCTTCCTTTCCTCTCTCCCCCTCCACTGTTGTGACATGCCCCAGCCTCATTCCGGCCGCAAGCGCCAGCAGTGTATCTTGAAACTTTGGAACCTCTTCTTTAAAAAATTGCACTGGGCCGCATTACAAGCCGATCTGGGCCACATGCGGCCCTCGGGCCGCAGGTTGGACAAGCCTGCTCTAGCACTAGGAAGCTGCTGGTGCCCCTCGTTCCTAAGGGTTCACCCAAGCCAAGCCCATAGTCAACAAACCACAAGCAGAGGTTGGAAAAGTTCCTTTCTCTCTTTTTTTTGGACCCTAGGATTTCCCATAAAGCAGTGGGATTCTGAGACCTGTAGGCCAGGAAAAGAAACTTCCCCAACTCTGTCTTCCCCCTGTTGCACAAAGAGCGTTGTGGATCAAGCCAGGGGTGGGATGCGGTATCTCATCCACAAAGTGGGGGAAAGGGACCTCTTCACTCAGGAGCTGTTTCTGCAGTTTCTGAGCTGCAAAGATGGGCCTTCTCAGAGTAGCGCCCTCTCCTCAGAGGCCTGGTTGGCACCGACGCTGGGTTTCTTTTCATACCAGTTGTAAGAGCTCGGTGCTTATGATGGCTGCAGTACTTACTGGCTTATGGGTGAGAGTGTTTCAATCTATGGTTTACAACATTGCCAGCTCAGGGTCTAGTCCACATGAGCTTTGAAACTCACGGGGAGACCTTGAGCCAGTCCTCGTCACTCGGCCCTTGTCCGACCTCACGGTGTTGCTACGAGGAGGACATGGTTAAGAGGGACCCCGCCTTTCGCTGAGTGGAAGAACTGGTATTCTAGGAGATGTCTGGACATCAAACTGGGGGAATGGCTCAGGGACAAATTGCTCTCAACTTACCCAATGTTGAGCCCAGACGGAGTGGAAAGAGTTTGTTGACATCAGCCCATCCTGGGATTGTGTGGCTTGCCCAAGGTGACACGGGCTGGCTCTTTCCCCAACAGCTGCAAGTGGGGATTCAACTCCCCAACTCTGTCTCTGCAGCCAGAGACCTTACCTGCCGAGCTATCCAGCCGGAATATGAATTTGACTCCCAGAATTTCCCAAGCTTTGGCAAATTCATCAAAACAAGTGTAAACGTTCTAACGTAAAACTTGCTGCAAAGCGTGCGTACTACCTTTGTAGGCTTATCTTTAGGTTCCCATCTGAGAAATGGAAGAGGAATTCATTTACGATCATCGTCCACTGTACACTGAGCGCAGCGAGAAGAAGGCTAAATCCTGTGGCGCTGAAGCCGAACCTCTTCAGGGAAGCCAGGAGGAAAGCAAAGCCGAGAATCACCATGACGTTGACATCCTGAAATTCTGTGTAACAGAGACATCAACGAGGCACACGGGAATAAGTGTAGAAATAAAGGAGAAACTGACTGCGCCTGTTAGTCAGAACCTGTGGACTATAACAAATGCCTATGTTCAGACATTGGCCATCTTTCCTCGTTGAGTGCCATGTATGAAGGCTAGAGACTGTGTGTTGGTGGGCAGGGTTAGAGCCAGCAGTGGAAATAACAAGGGCCAGCCAATGAAGGCTACTGGCTAACAACTCAGGATTGGTGAATCCACTCCAGGCTTTTCTTGGACATTCCTAGTGGCCGAAATCATAGGATTGGTGAATCCATGCCAGGCTTTACTTGGGAGCTATCCAAGGTTTTGAATCCTACACACAGAACAGGTTCAGCAACTTGGATAGTTCCCACTTAGGTTCATCACCTTCACTGTGCCAGCATCCTTCCTTTTCAGCAACCTTGGGGACACATCTTAGAACTGCAGAGCTTGAAAAGTCCCTATGGATCATCATGCCGAGCCCCTGCCAAGGAGGCACAGTGGGGAAGTGAACTCCCCATCTCTGGCTCTGCAGCCAGAGACCTAAACCACTGAACTCTCCAGCAATTAATACACACATTCTAACACATTTTTACAATACTCTCTCACACACAGCTTTCACACATTCACACAGTCATTACCTATCAGGGCTAAACTATATATTAAAGACAATCCATCAATAGAAAAAAAACGAAATTCTTCAAGTACCGAAAGACATTTGGTTGCCACAGCAAGCGCTTTTCACATCCCCAATAATTTTGTCACTGGCCGGATAGCTCAGTGGTTTAGGCATCTGGCTTTGGAGCCAGAGATGGGCTGTTCAATTTCCCCACTGGGTCTACTTAGGAGAAGAGCCAGCTCGGGTAGCCTTGGGCAAGCTGCATAGTCCCAGGATGCCCCTAAAAGAAGGGAATGGCAAACCACTTCTGTGTATTCTCTACCTAGGAAACCCTGGTAAGGGTCACCTGAAGTTGGTACCAGCTTGATGGCAAACAATGATCATTACAATTTTGTAAATTAAATGGTTTGCTTTGTGACATTGAGAAGTAAGCAATGGTTCCTTGGGACAAGGAGACTCAGAGATACATTCATTCACATTCACATTGATGTCGATATTCACATGCTTTTCACTACACTTTTCCTTGTGTAATTTTTACTTTTGCAGATTTTGACTACTCTGGGGCCTTAGTATGTCTTGATTCTGGGAGAAGCATCAGTGCTCACAGTGGGCTAGACAGACCACTAGTTTTGGGATTTTCTACACCTTCCTTAGTACCTTCTTTTATTTACTCCTTACACACACACTCCAGTGATTTCACTACAGTACTTTATTTTATCTTTTACCTTCTGATTTTTGCCACCTGAACTGTCCTGTATCAACTTTCCTGCACGTTCCCTTGAGACTTCGGGAACCTGTTCTTGCAAATAAATATCTATTTATATGTCCTTCTTTCTCAATCTTTGGGCCAAAGACTGCTGAACAGCTGGGGACATAGTGAGTTTCAACTAGAGGGATGATGGAAGATGACAGTGCTGGCAATCCAGGTCTGATTCTATCATTACTAGGGGAAAAAAATCCAATAACTAAGTACTGCCGTGTGTATATGAACAGAAACATTCAAATATGGAGATTGAAAAACTGACTTAAGAAATTATTCATTACAACTTCAGCTTCGCTGAATGGCAACCAAAGCAACAGTATTGCTGAACAGAACCTACAGATAAATAAATATTTTAGAAGAATCTTGGCTGTCAGGAAGGCATTGCTGAACCATGCGCTGTAAGTATGAAGTGTCATGAAAAAGCACACTTTTCTTCCAGGTTCCATTTGATTACAGCACTTAAAGGGCATTTGTGTAGAACCAATATTGTAGATATCCCTTCTGACTGGTCTTCTCTCTCCAGGCACCCAATTGCCGTCAAGAGCTGGCAATCAAATCCATCACCCCTCCCCCAGAAAAAAACAGGCTTGTCTTCATACAAAGTTGGCTTTGAAATCAGCAAACAGCAGAGAAACCCAGACCCAGCCTGGCCATGGATAAACAGACGTCATCACACTCACCCATCCTTTTTGGACAAAGAACAGAAAAGGTGTGTCATTTACAGCCAACATAGTGTGATTTGAAATGTAAAACAGTATTTTCTCTCTCTCTCTTTTTGAAACAGAAGAGAATTTAATACTTAGGGAGGTGGCTCACGATCAGGGGAAGAGTGTCAGAGTAGAAACTGGGATTGCAGGATCAAAGTACAGGACCTTCTGTTTTAGCAGGGATGATTATGGAATCTGCCGTTCCCTCAGATTTCCCTGTTCCCTCCAAATGTAACTACAGTCCTCATAACATCAATGGGGTGGATATTCTCAGGATCAATGTAAGGGTGCAAACTGCCCCCGTTGTCATGCAAAATATATTGATGTGGGCTTGGTCTTGAAGGGGCCATTCGTTAATATGGAACAACCCCTTTTTAGGCCGTTTTTGGGGGTATGGATAAGAGGACAATCACAATGAGTTCCTCTGTTTCAAAATATACCACCACCACACTGGATTCTGGCTCTACTCCTCATAGATCAGTGGCATACCTCCTCTGTGGATAGGGTCACATGACCTGGAATGGTCGTAATCTGGAAAACACCGAACATCTGGGACCAGGTGCCATTTTAAGTCCCCACAATTATCTAGAGAATATATGCTCAGGCATTGGAGAAAACAGAAACGTTGACCCAATATCAGCTGCCCTCCATTATTCAGCGCTCTTGTAGAATTGTGAGAGGGTAGGGGGTCAAGGACTGGCATGGGCAGTGGCCCCTGCCGATGAACAAATAGCTTGATATAATATTTTATAAGGCCATTTCCCTTGTTTCCTTCAGAGTGTGGAAGGAGTGGTCATGTTGGCTGGTGGATTCTGAGAGTTGTTGCTCTCCACTCCAAAATATAATGTTTCCAAGTTCTGTTGCCCTCCCACATATTTATTTATTTATTTACTTATTACATTTATTTATTTAGTTAGTTAGTTATTTAGTTATTAAATTTATACCCCGCCCCTCTAGACCATGGGGAGCTACTTTTCCATGCTATGGTTTTATACCACACAGGTAGCATATGCTAACCAGATATTATATGAGTAGAGTTCTATCTTGAGAGCCATGCCAATTAGATTGGAAAGATATGCCATGATCAACCTTGTCCATGTGATTTAAGGAATTTGCGCGCACACACACACACGCATGCACGCACACACACACACACACACACACACACACACAGAGCTTCTCGGGAAATAATTTGGGAGAAGAGAGTCTGAATATAAGATCTAGTTTGAAGGCTGTGTAAGGTGAGCAGTGTAAACACAAGTTTAGGGACTGTTGGTGGAAAACTAACTAGGTTGTCTGGAAACAAGGGGAATAATCACTTTATTAGATCACTAAAATACCAAGAACCAGAGTAAGCATTTAAGATCTACAAGAGTCTCCCTAAAATGGGTATTCCTTTTACACTGCCCAGCTTTGCAATTGACAGTTCTGTACTTGAAGGTGTATCTGACTAAAGTACCATATTGGTTTATCTAACCTATTATTGTCATTAATAACTGGCTGGCCACCATTTTACACAGGTGTATTTTCCAAGGGTTAAACTTGGGGTTTCTTGCACAATAAAGCACATATTCTACACTGGTCTATGTGCTACCATTCTCCTCTGTCATGTTTTTTTTTCAACTATAACTCCCAAAATCCCCAAGCAAGCACAGCTACTGTCCTGCTAAAACCACAAATAACAATTGCATTTCTCATGCTGGAGGAATCGCAGCCTTCTGAAGCGGCCATTGGAGAAGTACATTCACAGCAAAGTACCGACTTGCTTAATCTGCCAATTAAAGAGAAGAAAATCTGCAACTCTTAATCATGAAGGAACTTACCTGCATATATATTGTGGCCTTTTGGAAGATTTTCTAGATCATAGTCATATGAAAACAAGAAGGAAAATATAAGAATGAAAGCAACTTCCAAAAAGAGCATCAACAAAGGCAGACGAATCCAGAGACTCGAAGGGTATCGGGAAGCCATTGTCCATTCAGTACAATATTTGTGGGAGGGGAAAAGTTGAGCAAGTATTAATATTTCCTCTCCCCTTCAAATGTCTCATAAGAGTCAAAAGGAACAGAAAACAGAAAGAGAGAAAGTCTGAATGTGATAAGAGATCCTAGAAGGCCCACATTCTTATCTAAGGCATACCAGGAAAGTAGGCCAACCTACGACCAAAGGCGTTTCACCGTAATCTGCTGACATGAGTTAAGACTTGTGCTGGTGGTTACCAGAGGTACCCCTTTTGGAAAAATCTCATTATTTGCTTTGTGCCAATGGTCATTTCGGCAAGCCTCAAGGATTGGGCAGCGTCTGAGAAAATGCCTTTTAAAAGCTTCATATTGGCTGGGAAAGTCTTGACATTGTAATTCCAAAAAAGTTACTTGTTGAAGCTCCAATACAGATACACACACCGAGACTCAAAGGCCATTGTACATTACAGTCTGGAAATGGTAAGAAAGCCAGCTGCTGGCAAAATGAATTTATCAGGCATTCCTGATATGGGACAGAAAAGCAAAATACTCAACTATCCAACAAACAGCAACAGAGCATGGACAGAGTTCCTACTCCAGGCCTCTAAAGATGCCGGCCACAGAGACTGACGGAACGTCAGGAAGAACAACCTTCAGAACACGGCCAAAGAGCCCAAAAAATCCACAACAACCATCAGATCCTGGCTGTGAAAGCCTTCGAGAATACATTTGTAATATTTTGTTGCTGGTTTACCTCTGGAAGTGCCTTTGCATATCTTCCCACTGCAATATTCTACTCCCTCACAGTTTTGTGGCACTGTGAAAGGCTGACATTTTAAAAACAGTTTCAAGTGGCTTTTCAAGTGTTTGTACCAGAATTTGATAACAACGAAAGGAAAACCATGTTATTGTTGCATAGATTGGTGGATTAGTAGGGCTCACCTCCCCAGCAGCACAAAATATAAACCTCAAGTAGTAAATGTCAATGTAGGCCATACATAGAAAGGGAAAGTTAAACAGTAGCGGTCCAGAAGAAGGAAAGGATTCCAGCAAATCCTAAGTTTATGCACGGCAAGATCGTGCATAAATCTCGTGCAGCAGCAACCATACATAACTGTAAGCCACCCAGAGACCTTTGGGTAGTGTGGGCGGCATATAAGTTGAATGAATGAATGAATGAATGAATGAATGAATGAATGAATGAATGAATGAATGAATGAATGAATGGCACTACTATTCAGTTGGATTTAACACAAATACCCTGGGGTTTGCTTCTGAATAAACATGTTGATGCTCAAAGTAGCCCACAGTGGATTTCATCTTGGTGGAAACTCAGTCGCAACTGCCCAAGCTATCCCTAGGCTGCAGAACCAATCCTGTACAAAGCTTGTAGATGCTGGGTTGAGTTGGTGTTTTAAAAAAATAATATATAATGAATGTAATGTAACTGAGAGAGTTTGCACACAGTGATTTCAAGTATTACGATTTTAAAAAAGACACACATACAAAGTAAAAATGATATTCTCCTCTTGTGTGCATTTGTGCCAGCAGTTGCAAGTGAATAATACCATGATCACTTGGTTTTCATTAAAGAAATTTTACCGTTTAAAATACATGTAGAATAGAATAAGCTCATAGTGCTTTGAAATTTGGTTCTTTATATATAGACATGTGCTTGAGTTATTTATGTTGTGGTGCTGGTGTGCTCTTGTCCATGGGGTCACGAAGAGTCAGACTCGACTAAACAACAAAGCAAACATCAGCAATAGGGATGGAGAAACTGTAGCTCTCATTATATTTCTGCTTCCATCATCCAGGCCCAGGGCCCATGTTGCCTGAGTGTCAAGAAACATCTGGAGACCTATAGATTCCCTGCTGTGGTGCAAAGACAGTCTTAAGGTGCAGCAGAAATCTTAGCATCTGTCTTATTAACTGTAAACCTCTGTCAAGTCTCAGTGAGAAAAGCAGGATAATTCCCCCCCCCCAAACAAACTTCAAGCGATGGGAAGACACGTGTGTGTCCGTTTGTTCACCTATCACTCTGCTTTCATGAAGGAACCCGAAACAGCCTTACAGGCTTGTCAAGACTCAAAGGTGTTCCGTTTCAGCCAGGTTCCCCCATCATCTTTTCTGTAGTAAAAGGACCTCGCATGTGGGCAAGAGGAAAAGTCATTGGCGCCTTTTGTTCTTGAGAAATCCTTTCTTGCTTCTTTGGCTAGTTGTTTCCATCTGTCTCCTTGCTGGTTGCGGACGTGTCTGTTGGTTTTCACATGGGTCTGTCGTTGTGTGTCCTTCTACGATTGTTGTCATTTGCTCTGGGAATCTTCTTTTGGGGGAGTGAAGATATGTATGTATGTATGTATGTATGTATGTATGTATGTATGTATGTATGTATGTATGTATGTATGTATGTATGTATGTATAAATATGTGTGTATATATGTGTGTGTGTGTTTGTGTGTATATATATATATATACACACACACATATTTCCGGATACATAAAGGGGATTTCCCCACACACACACACACACCGGGTGCTTTTATTTGCAGCGCTTTTCTCCTCCACGCCAGCTGCAACCCCTGCTTGCAGGAAAGCCCACCCAGGAACACAGCCTTACTTCTGGGTAAATATGCATTGCATAGCATCGGGCTACCAGAATTGCAAGGCTTTCGCCCGCAGGTGGAAGGGGCAACGGCATCCCATTCATAGCAATTCCCATTCATTGACTTCCAAGGAAACATCTGTGCTCAGCGTGGGGGGGGGTCGTAAAAAATAAACTGGCAAATGGGAAATAAAAAAAAATTATTGATCGAGGCTGCAAATTTCCCTCGTAGATACTCGTGGCTCGTAAACTCCCGCTTTAATGAGCAGCAGCTACGCGGAGGGGGGGGAAATCCCTCCCTGATTGGCAAAGACTCGCTTTCCCAGGTCTCTTTACGCGGCCTTTACCCGGTCTCGCGTTTCTTATTTTCGATTGGCCTTCGCTGAAACAATTTCTCCAAGCCGGTTCGCCATTGGGTAAGCCCCCCTAGCAATCACGTCGGAGGGCGGGACCATGAGCAAGCTGGGCTGGAACGCCTCGGGATCACTGTATTTCTTCTTCTCTTTTTACCTTTGGTCCTTGGGCGACGCGACTGTTCCGTCGGCATGTTACAGGCC